>NC_058130.1:321405213-321585924 GCF_016433145.1 Gracilinanus agilis | reverse complement strand
TTCCTTCCTTCCTTCCTTCCTTCCTTCCTTCCTTCCTTCCTTCCTTCCTTCCTGCCTTCCTTCCTGCCTTCCTTCCTGCCTTCCTTCCTCTCTTCCTTCCTTTCTTCTCTCCTCCTTTCCTTCCTCTCTCTCCCTTCCTTCCTCGCTTCCTCTCTCCTTTCCTTCTTTCTCTTCCTTCCTCCCTCCCTCCCTTCATTCTTCCTTGTTTTCCTTCCTTCCTTCCTGTCTTCCAAAACATGAACCATATAGAAATACATTTTTCAAGATTGTATATGTCCCTAATTCACCAAGGGCATGAAAATTATTTTACAATATTTCCTATCTTCCACATCTTTCCTATCTTTCACAATCTTCCCATCCCAAAAGGGACTATCTTAATATACATATACATATACATATACATATATATATATACACATATATATGTGTGTGTATGTCACATATGTATGTACACGAATAGCTTATCCATTTTTAGTTATCTAATATTTTATACTTTGTGGTACAAACATGTTTGAATGGTATATAAGAATTTCCTAAACGTGTGTTATAATTATGAATAAAAATGAACATAGGGAGATAAAAGGAATAATCTACTTGACAAAGCCCCCTTTAAAAATGTTCTTTTTTATGGATAGCTATTTTTCTCAGTGTAGAGGTGCTGTGAACTTTTGGTTCTGAATGGAACTCACTGAATTCAGTAAGCATTTTAAAGAAATCGATGAAAATAATTGAATTGAAGAGTAGAGAGCATTTTGTTGAAGTACTAATTCTTTTTTATAGAATAAGTAGAGAACAAGTTTTAATCTATATGGATAAAACTGAAAGGGCTGACTTCAGTGTCGGGAAAACCTGGGTTTAAATCTCACCTGCTAATCATAGGGGATATGTGATCCTGGGTAAGTCCCTTAAACTTTCAGTGTTCCTTTAATTCTATAAATTGAAGAGATGTCAGTTTGCATTGGTAGAGGAAATTTCCTTTCTGAGAATTCCCTAAAGCAATGAAATCATGTTTTTGGTTCCAAAAAAATAATGAGAATAGTAATCTTTAAAAATTTTTTTCAAAAGAGAGCAAATTACTTTGCCCAGGAATTAATTTTTTTCTTTTGACTGAAAACATTTCTTAATCAGTTCCCCAACTTAAGAAGACTCCATGCTACCTTAAGTAAATACAATATGTATTGAAAACAGTCCAGTTCCTTTTTCTTGCAAACCAGAAAATCAGACTTTATATACACCTTGTGATTTTTCACAATTAACATATCTCTAATGATTGATAATTGCTTTATCAACAGAAACTGAAAAGACTGATTGTGAAATTATTGATGGAGAAAAATGTGGTTTAACTTTTAATGGCATCTTAATTTCAAACCAAAGTTAATGAAATTCTTTTATGAAGCTACTTGGTGACATAGTAGATTGAGGTGCTTGGAATCAGGAAGATCTTAGCTTAGAACCTGCCTCAGACACACTATCTGAGCCTGGCAGGGCATGGAACCTTAGTTCTTAGTTTCCTCATCTGTTTAAATGGAGATTATAATAGTAATAGCTCAGGGTCAAATGAAGGAACATTTGTAAAACACTTTGCAAATCATTTGCAAAGCATTTCATGAGTGCCAGTTGTTGTTGCTGTTATTGTTATTAGTGTCTTGAAGTATTTAAGGGATTTTCAGTGCGGTCAAGAGATTGTACTTATTTTGCTTGGTTGGAAAGAATAATTAGGTCTAAAAAATAAAAAAAAATTACACTCAGCCATATTTGAAGTAAATAAAAAGTAATACCTAATAATGGCAGATATCAGAAATGGAATAGGCAATATCTCCTTTGGTCCTCTAAGCAACTCTATGAGATGAGGTACTATAGACATTCTTCTCTTATTACAGATGAGGAAATGGGCTCAAGGAAGTTAAGTGCCTTGTCCCTGGTGCACAAATAGTTAAATAGCAGAGGGAGAAATTCAAAACTAAAATCTTCCTGACCTCAAGTCAAGCACTTTTCTACTAGCAAGTTCCCTGTCACTGGAAGTACTTAGGCAAAGCTTAGGTAATTATTTAATGGGGATGCTTTCATACTCATTTCTAGCTTTACTTACAAGTTGAACAAGATGGCCCCCTAAAGTCCCTTAAAATTGATTTTCTGTGATTCTATGAATAATTTTCCTCCACTAGATTCCAATAAGCCATAATTAATAAGTTATTTTCTAATAAAAATGATAGTAATAAACCACTGTCATTTATATAGTTCTTTAAGGATTACAAAACATTTTTACATGTGTTATATTTGAATTAATTCTCACCAAAACCCTGTGAGGTTTGTGCCATTATTTACCTTATCTAGCAAAAGAAGAAATTGAGATAGACAGATGTTAGATGCTCAAGATCACACAGATGGTAAGTGCCTGAAGTCAGATTTGAACTCATGTCTTCCTGACACCAGGTCTCACTTCTAAGGCTAGTACTACCTCCTCTACTTTCCCTCACTTCTAAATTTCACAGTTTGGCTTCTGATTCCATTGTTCAACTGAAAATGCTCTGTCCAACATTATCAATGATCTCTTAATTGTTAAATCTAATGGTCTTTCCTCAGTCCTCATGCGTAATGACCTATTTTCAGCATTTGACACTATCAATCACCCTGTCCTCCTAGAGATCCTCTCTTCTTTAGGTTTTCATGACAATGGGGCTCTCTTCTGTTTCTTCTCTTACTTGTTTGACTTTTCCTTCTCACACTCTCTTTTTCTGGATCCCCATCTATGACATGCCCATGAACTAGCAGTATCTGTCTCTCCTGGGCTTTTCTTTTCTTCCTGTAGACTGTTTCACTTGGTTATCTCTTCTTGTCCCATGTATGTATTATCTCTATGCAGATGATTCTGATACCTATGTAACCAACCATAATTTTTTTCCTGAACCTCTATTGTGTATCACCAAAATGTCTTTGGGACATCTCAAAATGGATGTCCTGAAGTTATCAAACTCATTATGTCCAAATCAGAACTCATTATCTTCTCAACCCTTCTATCACCATGATTTTTCTAGGTATCCAGCCTCTCAAACCTTGATGTCATCTTTGGCTCCCCACTTGCACATCAAATCTTATGTCAAATATTGTCACATCTACTTTCACTATATTTTCTATATATACCTTTCCCTCCATTCACAGCTACCAACACAGTATATAACCTCTCTCACCTGGACCACTGCAATTAACCTTCAAACTAGTCTCCGTGCTTCAAAACTCAACCAACTTCAATCCATCCTCTATTCAGGTACAAAGTGATTTTTCTAAGGTATAGGTCTGATCATGTCATCCCTCTACTCAATTAATTCCAACAACTCCCTCTTACCTTCAGAAGACAGAAAATCTAATCTAATACATTTAAATACCTTTACAACCTGGCCCCTTTCCACCTTTCCAGTTTTCTTATACATTATTTGTCTCAAGGACTTCTGTGATCCAGTTATAAAAGCGTTCTTGATGTCTCAAAATATGATACTTATCCAATTCAGTGCCTTTTAACTGGCTGTCCCCTATATCTTGACTGAACTTACTCTTGCCTCCTGGCTTCCCTGGTCCCTTTCAAAGCTCCGTCACTTGAAAAGTAGATGTGTACCCAATGCCTTCCTTCTGTATAGTTGGAAAATCTTGAATCTACATTACCCAAACTTCCTTTCTGTATTACCCACCATTCCTTTTCCTTTCTGTTTAAGTGTATCTTTTGCGTGATATATGTATATAAGTTTTGGGTAATGCCCCTCTAGCTCTCTCTTCCATGTGAATTGAGTGGTGACTGGTCTTTGTTACCCTAGCTCTCACTTCCACATGAAGTGAGTGGGGAACGTTCCCTGTGTTCTCTAGCTCTCTAGCTAAATATTAATAAATCTCTATAAATATTATACTTTGGAGATATTGAATATTAATTTTAAAATCCACTTTTTGGCAACCACAAAGGGACCCCAGAACCTAACCTACACATAAATAGGAGTCTCCCGAGCTTCTTGCCCACGCAAAAGGCAGTTAGCCCCTCTGGGCTCCCACCCCATCTACTGTCTTTAGGATCCCTTATCCCCCTCATCTTTCCTATTCTCCCTTCTTCTCTCTCCATCCTTTCCTCCTCTTCCTCCTCCTCAGCCACCATCAATCTGGCTTCCTCTCATATGGATGTGGGGTGCTTTGAGATATTGAATTTTATTTTTAAAATCCATACTTCTAAAATTATCTCCCATTTTCACTGTATTTTGAATGTACACAGTTATTTGCATGTTATTTTTATCATATTGTAAACTTCTTAAAGGCAGGAACCTGATTTTTGTGTTTCTTTGTATCCTGAGAGATTAGCCTAGCATTTGGTACACAGTAAGCACTTAATACATGTTTATTGCTTAATGCGAGAATCCTGGATGATAGAATTAAGTATCATCAATGTGACAACAATACAGGATATTTTAATAAAGGTACTATGGTACATGGACAGAGTGCATTGAATCCAGGAAGAACAAAGTTCAAGTTCTACCTCAGCATACACTGGCTAAGTGACCCTAGGCAAGTTGTTTAACTTCTTAGTGCTCCAGGCAGATGTCTAAAATGAGTTAGAAAGAAGATACATTGGTAGCAGGCATTCCTTCATGTGGGAATTCCCAATAGCAATGAAACATCAGATCTATTCCGGATAAGCTACCAATAGGTAGTGTGGTATTGGTGGAAAAGTTTCTGGCTTTGAGATCAGAGTACCATCATTAAAATCCTGGCTCTGCCACTTAGTACACATGTGACCTTGGGGAGTTACTTCTCTTACAGGTAAAATTAAGGGGGTTGGCCTGTATGACTTCTGTTGTATCTTCCAGTTCTGAATTTATGATCCTATTTTATGTGCAAGTCACTGTGCCAGGTACACAAAGTTAAAAAAAAGAATGGCATCACAAGTCCTATGCTTGAGGAACTTACAATTGAATAGAAGGAATTCACTGTGAACACAAGTAAAATATGTTATAGGGTGTCTTAAAAGTCTTAGTGCAATTTTAAGCTTCTAAAGCTTAAAGCTGTACTAAGATTTTTGGGACTTCCAGGGAGGAAATAAGGGATAAAAGAATGATATAGACTGAGGTCTCTAAATTGTTTTAGGATGAGAAATCACTTTTTACTTTGTGGGTCACAGAAGTTTTCATGAAACAGGAGGCACCTGAGCTGGGCAACCACAGAAGGAAGTGGGGGAGAAAGTACATATCAGGTACAGGGGATGATGGCCTTTATGAATAGCTAATCAGGAAAGTATAAGTTGAGACTGGGGGTCAGTGAGTGCTCCCAAATGGCAAGGTGAATGAACAAATGAAACCAGGCTGGAAAGAGAAGATGGAAATAAAATTTAGCATATTTTCAATGCAAGGCTGATGAGTTTTTTTTAATCCTTTGGGCTCCATAGAGCTACTGAAGGCTGGTGAGCAAGGGAGTGGCATGACTAGAAATGAACATTTTGAAGCTTTGATTGTTACGAAGGATATGTTAAATTGGGGAAATATCTTCTTAGAAAATCATCACCCCATTGTACTTTTTAATCTAAGCCTTCAGTGTCCTAAGGAACAGAAAAGTTGTGTTTATCATTTTGAAACTTTAGCTTGGTTGGACCACTCCATTATTTATAACTAATAACAATAATAATGGCTCAGTGAATTGAAAGCCAGGTTTATAGACAGGAAATCCTGGATTAAAATTTGATTTCCTAGTTGTGTGACCCTGGAAAGTCACTTAACTCCTATTACCTAGCCCTTACCACTCTTATCCCTTGGAATACAATACACAGTACTCCTTACTTTCTAAGATAGAAGGTAAGGCTTTAAAAAAAATAATAGATAACATTTCTATAGCACTTCCTAAGAACCAGGCACTGTGCTAAAGCACTTTATGATAATTATGTCATGAGGAACTGAGGCAAACAGAGGTTCAATGATTTGCCCAAGCTAATAAACATCTAAGGCTATATTTAAACTAATTTTCCTGGTTCCAGGTCTCCTATTCTATCCACTGAGCCATCCAGCTGCCTGTTGAGCATACTGGAATGAGTCTCTATAAGTACATAAGCATTGATGGCTTTTGAGTCATGGAAAGGATTCTCTCCCCAGTGATAGGACCATAGAAGCACAGGCAAAAGATTCAAAATGGACTCAAGGAGTCATCTAGCATAGAATGAGAGAGGCTACTTTGCTGTTTTTTTTCCTTCCCTTTATCTCCACTGTGGAGCATATGTGGGCATAGTGATTTACGTACAGAAAGCAATTAATAGATGTTTATTAAATTTAGTTGAATTTCTTAGTATTCATTCTTCTAGCTGTTCCATTTGGGTATCAGCTACTTTGTCTAATATATGTTCTTTTTTGTTGCCAAAACTGGGCTGTACATTTTTCTAAATTTGCTTCTTTTGTTTTTCTTACAGTACCTAGTATAATGCTAGGTACACAGTTGGTATTCAATAATGCATACTGAATGAACAGCAAGCATGTCCCATGGATAACTGGGGAAGAATGTTTAGAATGGTGCTTTGTGTAAACGAAACCATCTTCTGTATATAAGACAGTTAAGAGAATTTGGATTGTTGAACACAATTGAGAGGGGAAAGCCATGGCTCATTAACATCATCAGAATTCTTATAGCATTTTAATAGCCTTATACACAAAGGTAAATATTCTTTCTAAATGTCAGTAAAGTTAAATGAAATGGACTTCCTTCAAAGGAAATGCTTCAAATACAACGACTGTTTTTGTTTTTTAAACCAATGGATTAAAAATTTAGCACATTTACCAAATCCGACACATTTATATATTGTATCTAAACATATATTCAAACTGCATTCAGAATGGAGGAAAAAAAGCGATTGCAGTCTTCTCGTTAAGCTTTTGTGAGTCTTTGTGCCATTGTAACAGTAGTGCTAATTATCGAGCAAAGACATGATAATTACGCAGAGCTTTTTTGTTAAGAGAAGAATCTTTTTCAACACCCACGCACTGCACAATTTCCTCTGACCCTGCAACACTGTCTGTAGCATGGCTCAGGAATCTTATATTTCAGTCTGAATGTAGGAAACTGGGTGGTTTTTCTCTTTTTCCTTGTGAATAAACTAATTTGGGGGGTTGGGAGTAGGGGTAATAGTCCAAATGGGAAGAGGCATAACAAATGACCCTTCCTGCTAGAGCTCTCCTGCTGTTTAACTCCATTCTGTTATAATCCTTTTATTGCAAATAAACAAGATTTTAAACTTTGCTGAATACCAGGAAGATCACTGAAATATCAAGGTTTTGTTAAATATATATGGAAACTAATTTCTTAGGGCTCTTCTTTCCGAAAAGCCACTCTCTAGATCTTCAATATGTCATGATCAATCTCTATCCCAGTGTAGAAATTCCATCAATATGACTGATTCTCCCACCTTCATTCTTTGTCCTCTCCCTTTCCTGAATGATCTCCATTTCTTCCTCTCCAGCTACTTTTAAAAACTGGTAAAAGCATATCTTTGCCATGTTAGAGTATAACCAAGATAGCAAGCATTTAATAAGTGCCTCCAATGTGCCAACGCCCTCTTAGATGACTTCATTGTTGAGGCAGAAGGGTTTGTGTAGCCCAATGAAAGAAACTAGGAGCTATGCTGTGTGGGGTTACCCAAGATGGAAAGGTCATAGGAAAGAGTTCTGACAAAAGGTGGTCCCTTGGAGAAGGAAATGGCAAACGGCTCCAATATTTCTGCCAGAAAAACAGTATTAAAATATATGCCATCAGAAGATGAACTCCTCAGGTCAAGAGCCTAGCATTCTATGGTCCACAGGGTCACAGAGTCAGACACAACCAACCAACAATGTGTTAAGTACTGGGCAAAGCACAGAAGAGTTTTTTGTTGTTGTTTATTTTATGGCTATGTTTGCAAGCAAGGCACATAGAAGATAAATTGCAAATAATCTTAGAGGAAAGTCATCAATATTAAGAAGAACTGGGAAAGACTTCCTGCAGGAGTGATTTTAGATGAGGCTCTAAGAAAGTCAGGGAAGCCAGGAAATAAGCTGAGAAGGCTCAGTACATTTAACTCACCATTAAGTCTTGAATAAAAATCTTATAGATACATTTTATTTTGACAAGTCATAAAAGTTAGTGGCATGTTATCAGATAAGTATCTCACAATGTACAATCCACTGTCATTCTGAAAGTGTGACCTAGAAGTCCCAGACTGGCAGTTCTCTGGGTTCAAAAAGCTTAATCTGGTGATGTTCAACTGAAGAAACTATAGCTACCTCTTTAGTATCGTAAGCCTTCCAAATCTCCATTTGTAAAAGGAAATGGAAAATAAGCAGTGTTTAAGTGCTTCTAAGCTGTCTAGGAGGATTTGTATACTCCATTAACAATGTCCTCAAAGAGAGACCTCACTATGCTTTAAACCCTTAAAAATCAACCACAAAATACACATGAAGCAGAAGTATCTCCTCTTCTTGAATCAAAATAATCTCCCTATATTTAGCTTCATCTTTATAGAAGGGTAAAATTTAAACAGCTAGGTGTTAACCAGCTAGATGGCACAGTAGATAGTGTATCACATCCAGAGTCAGGAAGATCTGAGTTAAAATTTGGCTTCAGATATTGACTAGCTGTGCGATCCTGGGCAAGACACTTAATTCTGTTGGCCTCAGTTTCCTCATCTGTAAAATGAGCTAGAGAAGGAAATGGCAAACTATTCCAAAATATTTGCCAAGAAAACCCCAAAAAGGGTCATAAGGAGTCAGACATGTCTGAAAATGCCCAAACAACAAAAGTCAAATCCTATTATAAAAAATTTCAAGCACCTAAACAACTGTCTTTATTGTCTTGAATTTTTTGTTGTTAAATTTTACTTAGAATTTCTATACTTTAAAGCATTTAATGCTTCTAGAATCTGTCATTTCATGAAGGTGGGACCATTATTCCATTGATGCAGATCTATGTTCCCTTGATGTCTTAGACTGCCCCCATGAGTTGCTGTGATCAAAAGATTCATCTACTTTGGGTCAAACTTCTGGTGATGATCTTATTTTTAAAAACTCTTATCTCCTACTTTAGAATTTATACTAAATATCAGTTCCAAAGCAGAAGAGCAATAAGGGCTAGGCAATTGCCCAGGTTTACACAGCTAGGGAGTATCTGAGTCCAGATTTGAACCCAGGACTACCCATATCTAGACTTGGTTTTCTAGCAGCTAAGCCATTTAGTACTCCTGATGATCTTCTTTGAATTTAGGAGAGGATAAACATAATCATACATATACACGAAGTCTTTCCATCTTAGTAAGAAATGCCATAGTTTTTATTTCAATGATAGAGCCTTTAAGAACTTAATGCTACCTTCATACCAAGACGAAACATTAAAACACTGAATATTACTTGATATAGATGAGCTATGGTCTTGAAAAATGGAAGTCTTTTTCCTGATAATATTTCCTTCAGTCCAGCTAAAATCCTACTTCTACAGGAAGTCTTTCCTGATCTCTCTTAATTCTAGTGCCTTCTTTCTATTATTTCTTATTATCTTTTATCTAGCTTATTTTTACATAAAATTACTTACTGTAACACAGTAAGTGCTTAGTTTAACCTGTTTAACCTGTATGGGTAGACACTTAAAATAAGAATAGCTCAAGAATGGACCAGACCACAAACTGATTATTTCCATAGAGTCACATATTTATATATTTACATACAGAAGCAATGTGGTAACATGGATAGAGAGCCAACCTAGGAATCCAGAGGACCTGTCACATGTTGACAGTCTGCCACTGGGTGAGTCAATTAAATTCTCAATGGCCCAGCCAATTTTTTTAACCTTAATGTTATACAAGAGTTACCAATATGCACTGTTAGAGGGAGTTTCCTTATTGAAAATTCCCAGATAGAGATGAAATTTCACATCCAGAAAAAAAGATATTTATATTATACATTTCTATCTATCTATCTATCTATCTATCTATCTATCTATCTATCTATCTATCATCTCTCTCCATATCTCTATCTACATATCTAGCTATGTATCTGTCTATCTCTATTTTATCTCTGCATCTATGTATGTATCTATTATCTCTCTCCATCTATCTATTATCTATCTATTATCTATCTGTCTATCTATCTATCTATCTATCTATCTATCTATCTATCTATCTATCTATCTATCTATCTATCTATCTATCTATCTACCTATCTTTCTGTATCCATCCATCTATTAATCTCTATCTCTCTAACTAAAAAGGTATAAGTTCACAATATGTGTACAGACATACATATAAATATAATATTATTTCCAGGAGATAGCAGGTAAACATTAAGATTTCATTGATGCATAAAATATTTTTCAATTAAGTACAAACATTTAATTTAATATTTTAAGGGAGAATTTGAATGATGTATACCTGCAAAAATTCCTAAGTGCTTTCTGCATAAGGTCTATTTAAAATTTACTTTTGGCTTCCTAAAGTTATTATTTTTCTTGCTTAATCTTGAAATGTGGAACATTTATAATCTCAAAATTCATTGCAAACTTTGAAATAATTTTTGCAATAATAATTATTAGTAGTAAAGTTAAAAAATAATTAATTGCTGAAGGGAGAAAGAATGTGGGAGGGAGAGCTATTGAGTAATTGATTCTATTTGATCGAATACTAGTGTTATTTCTTTAGTATAGACCCACACTAAATACGACAGGAATGATATGTACTTTAATCAGAATGATTCCAGTAAATTAATTTTTCAAAATATTCTAGGAAAGCAGAAAAAAATTAAGTCTCAGGAGAAGATGGGTAACAAGAGAAAGATAAGAAAAATGGGAAAACTCTCATCTCTTACTTTATTTCCCAAATATTTTCTACTCATGGATATAAACCCTTGACCTTATTTGGTAGGTGATTTAAAACCATTTAAAAACTACCACACTTAAACATGGTGTGAGCAGAACAACTGTGAACAGGTTATAATAAAATTTTGTTATTCTTGCTACTGAGACTGAATGTTTGGTAATGTTTGCATGTGTCATGTCATTTCTTTCCCTTCTCCCACAACCATGTACATTTTCACATATTAGCTGCTACCCTCCCTTCATGATTGCTGGTCTTGAATAGACTCCCCCAATGGTCTCTTCTGTCTGTTGAAATCTCACATTGAACGTTCAGCTCATAAGTCTTGTGGATCTCACTTTCAAGGCTAGCTCAGCTATCAATACCTCTCCTACAATGTTTTCCGTGAAGTATCCCTCTCTTTTTGAATCTCTCACACTACTGATTTTAGTCTTTCCTCTGAATTTAATCATATGCTAATTTGCATATCATTGTTTTTCATGGAGATATCATCCTCCCTCCTGCACTATAAGCTCTTTTAGGACAAGGTCTATGAAGCCTTGAATCTGCCAGACAATTAAAACATTTGTTGCACTGGAAATGTTCCACATTAATTTTTTTAAACCTTTACCTTCCAACCTAGAATCAATACTGTGTATTAGTTCTAAAGCAGAAGGCTAGACAATTGGGGTTAAGTGCCTTGTTCAGGGTAAAACAGCGAGGAAGTATCTGAGACCAGATTTGAACCCAGGACCTCTCATCTCTAGACATGGCTCTCAATCCTCTGAGTGACCTCGCTGCTTTGTCCATTAATTCCTAATTCAGTATATTACATTTGAACTAATTTTTGTAAAAATATTTTGCTATAACAAACATTTAGAGTTATTTCTTCATCAAATATCAGATCTCAAATATGTACTAAAATTTCATAAAGGTGGATCAAATGATGTAATTTTAAATGAAAATTTCCTCTCCTGTTCCAACAGTATGAGTAAGAAACAAAAGTTAAGGAGATCAATTGTAATAGCATCGGTTTTAAGTAATTTTTTTTACTCTTCTTGACATGACGACAGTCTGAAAAGAGAATTAAGTTCTGTAGTTCAGAAGCAATATAAACATTTGGTGAGATGTCCCATGGTTCTGTCAAAGCTCTACTCTCACAAAGCCTTAATTCTTACCTCAACAATGTCTGAATTTGTTCGGCTCTCGTGTGGCTCATTGTACTCTGTGTATTTCAGCAACACTTTGTCCATATCCGTGCTGGCATACTGGAACAGTTTGTTGGTGCTGTTAAAGATGATTAGCGCAATCTCACAGTCACATAGAACACTCAGCTCATAAGCCTTCTTCATTAACCCAAATTTCCTCTTTGTAAATGTCACCTGGATAAAAAAGGAAAACAAATCTTTCAGAAATCATATGCATTTTTAAAAATAAGTATACTTTTCTTTCTTAAAACAATGATGTTTCTGTCATAGTCTCCCAGCACTTCTACATTTAGAGAGGAAGCAAACAAATCCAGAACTTTTATTTTTTAAGTAATAAATGTAAAAATGCATGGGTTGTAACCTGGAGAACTATGTGTAACTCAATGCATCATTTGAATGTAGCATGTTTTTATGAAAGCAATCAAGGCAATTTTTGCTGTTCCACAATCTAATGTCCTACCTTTGGGACCACCTATTAACAAAATTTCATTTAAGAGCATATTTTGCCCAGATATGTCCATTCCACTTATGCTTTTCCCTTGTCTTCTCCTGCTTTCCCTTCTCTAGCCTTTCTTTCCTTTCCCTTCCCTCTTTCCTTTTCTCACTGTCATGTGGAGTTCAAAGAGCACCATCCTTAATGTTAGTGTCTTCTCTTTTTCATTATTTTTTAATTTAATGTATACTTCTTGCTTGTACATGATATTTGCCTACTTCCTCCTTCCCATATCTGATCTCCCAGGATTGATGACTGGTCCACATAATTGATGAAACCTACTCTACTTTTGCCTGTATAGCTGAACTCTATTCTGGTGCTCCATCCTATTGCTGCCCAAGGCTTGTCATGTTTTAAAGTTAAACCATAACTGGGAACTTTGATGGGGTAGGATGCTAGCAGTCTCATATATGAACATTTCTGTGTATAGCTAAAACACATTAGAGACAGGGATTTTGTGAGTTGGGATGTTTAAAGGGAAAAAGGTTAGCGAAGAACAGGGCAGGTTAACTAATTAAGGGATGTGTTTGTCCTAGAGTGATATAGGTGAAGCAACAAAGACCTAGATAGACTGGAGTGAACTTTAAAAGATAAGATGTGGTTGCTGAGTAATAGTAGCAGAAGGAGTATCTAAAAGGGGCATTGAGGAGCAAGGGGTAGACCAATTTCTTCTGATTACCTGATATATCAAGGACTGTGAGAAATGGAGAAGCCATACTCAGAGACAATACTAAGAGATATGTTATCTTGAGAAAAAATTTAGGTTTCTGTAACTACAAGAAGATGGAAGGAAAGTGAGAAAAAGAGAGCTTGAACTGAAGTGGGGTTTAAGAGAGGAGAGTTCAAAATGATATAAAACAGAGAATTAGAGGATGTGAACTAAGGAAAACTAGAGCTGAATTTAGTAGGAAATTTACTAGGAAAGACAGAGATGTTGCTTTTCCAAAAGATTCCAGGCATCTTGTATGGTGCAGGACCTTAGGTCAGGTGTTGTGTCTGGGGCCATCTGCCCTGCTGAGTGGATGGAGCCTCAGAGTGGAAGCTGAACAGCAATGGTACTCTGGAGTATGACCATTTAGGGGGACACTCAGTGGAAGGGGCTTAGAAGGGGGAGGAATGTCCCTTATGAGGTAGCAGTACCTGAACCTCCCTGGATATCAGAATCTGAGAAAAATCCATTGCAGCCAGGTTCTAATTCCAGCTCTTATATAAAGAAATCTACTGTAAGATATTAAGATAAGGAGCTCTATTTGGCTGCCAGCACGGAATAATAAATACAATAAAGGAAGGAAAAAGCATGAAGATTTCTTGGAGGTAATCTATAGCATTCTAAAAGTTTCGTGAGTCTGATATACAAAACACTTAAGAACATCAATTATAAGTGCTATAAGTAATCACGGACATTGATTTTCCCCTTGTATGATTTTTTAAGTAATATAGAGCCAGGTCACTTTTTTCTTCCTTTAAGGTAAATAAAAGAATAAGTTTCATTAATAAAAGATTTATTTTTTAAATTTATTAAATATGCATGGAAGGTATTTGATTTAAATGATGGGAACATTAACAAAATAGTATTTGCCTACAATTTCATGGGAACTGGTGTTTTAGTGCTATGGTAGAAGAATTCAAATGTGTGCAATTTATAAAGTGTTTTAATCTGTTAGGATTCCTAATGCAAACTAATACTAGATGTAACCTCTTCCCACCCTAGAATCCCTGCTGGTCATGCCACAGAGAACCTGACATTTATGTGTTACTAATTCCTACCAGATAGTCTCTCAGTTAAAAAATGTCTTTTATGTGTCTATTCTCTGTATTTTTCTTTGCACTGCATACTAATAGCACACACTTTTTCTGTAGTAATATATTTGTAGCTCTTCCCAAAATGTTTATGGAAAATATAGATTTTATAATATTTTCATGTCTGATTACAGAATTACTTCAAAAACAAGGTTATCTGCTCTTAATCTTGCATGTGTACGAGATCAACTATTACTAAATTCAAAGACTTAAATAGAGCAGTAGAGCTTTTTTTTTAAAGAACAAGTGAAAAATAATGGAATCATTATACATATCATTACTATCAAGGTCTTAAAAGTACATATTCAGATAATTTTATTCAGTTAAAAAGCACTTATTAAACACCTCACTCAATATGCAAGTTCCAGATTAAATCCTACTATATACAATTAGTTTTCCTGATCAATCTTAATACTACTAGTATCTTCTCTCTTTGATTATCTTTTTTTTTTTAACTCTCCTGTTTGTGCATAGTTTGCATATTGCCTTTCCCATTAGACTTTGAGCTCCCGACTAGGTGCTTGGGATACAAAGACAAAAATGAAGAGGGTAGGGTTAATTGGGAGGCCAGATTTTACTGTTCTGTTTTTCTGCTGCTCTTTGAAATACAAGTGCTCTTCAACTGTTTTCATCTTTAAGCCATTAAAAAGCAACCACTCAGGAAGAGAAGAGGCATTTACGTGAGTATATCTGTGCATCAGTATTATTTTAATAAGTGAAATAGGCAACATTGTATGCAAAATATAGACTGTATTGACTCAAAATACTT
This sequence comes from Gracilinanus agilis, assembly GCF_016433145.1. Taxonomy (NCBI): domain Eukaryota; kingdom Metazoa; phylum Chordata; class Mammalia; order Didelphimorphia; family Didelphidae; genus Gracilinanus; species Gracilinanus agilis. Next base: position 321,570,832 of record NC_058130.1, on the reverse strand, counting down.
TAATGTCTCTAAAACCACTTTAAATCAGACTTGGTGACCACAAAATTGTAAATGGACAATCTTCATACTGTATGGTTTCTGTAGAATAGAAACCTCAGAATTCTGCTCGTTGGAGCTTCTGGCCATCAAAGTTCACCTAAGTACCAAAATAACTTTAAAACCCACTATTTATTTTATTTTTTGGTACTCCTATACATTTAACTTAACCAAATAGGCTTCTGAATGATGCATACTTAATAACACTTATCACAAATGCAATGCATATGGTTTTTTATTGAAACTGCAGATTGAGTGACAAATATATTAAACCATTTAAGAAAATCTTCAAATTTTGCTCTTAATTGCTCTAAATTTAATTCAGTATTATGTTCATGTTCTTCATAACATCTTTCCAAATGTATTTCATAATGCTTTTCCCCATTGTTCATAGCTAGATAAAATTGTTTTTAAGCATTAATGTTCTTAAAGAGATCTAGGATATTACTCTTCTTTTAAAATATGCCACTCAATGACAAAGATTGCAATTCAGAGCTTTTACATTTAAACATGATAATGTACTATAATGATTACATTTTTCATACTTTTACAACAGTTTGCAATGGGGAACAGTCCATATTTCTGTTACAAAAATAGTATTTTCAACTTTGGGTGAGCAAGGAAATTATTTAAGATAGTTAAGAGGAAAGAATGCTTCCAATAAGCATGCATAGTGACAAGAAGTAAATCCAATAATGTATAAGTGAGCAGTACAATTCAACAAAATTTAGTTTCCAATTTTCTGATAGCTTGAAAAGTTAGATATATACTGAAAATAAAGTAAGTCTACAGATATTGACCACTATTAAGCTTCCTTTACATTTTGGATTTTAAAAGCCTCAGATGTGAAGGTGACAAGATATTAAGTATTTAGATTTTGAAATTTAATTCTTCCTGTGCAATAAATTCAGCATTTACCTTATGCCTATATCAAGTCTTAAAACAAGGCTTTTCAAGAGGAAAACTGTCTATAAATCAGACCTATGCACATTTAAGGTTAAAAAAATAAGGCAGATTCCTTAGGTAGAATACATACAACATTTTAAGAAAAATGATACAAAATAAAAAAAGGCATTTGCCAATGGCTTATTTCCTCACAAATAGTATTGAAACCCCAATGCTTAAAATCAAAACCACTTATTTAAAATAAAACTTCCTTTAGGCAGTACAGACATATCCATAATTTCAGTAGATTCTAATGATTTTAATGACTTTTTCATTTTTTTAATAGTTTGATGGAGCATTTCTGCACATTTTCTCACTCTTTGTTCTGGACATGGCAAGATTACATATATACTTTTCAAGCCAGGCTGAACCAAGGAGATAATTAAGATATAGGATGTGTGTGTGTGTGTGTGTGTGTGTGTGTGTGTGTATTTTTGAGGAGGTTTCTAATTAAGTACTCAAAGAAAATTTCCTGGACTTTCCACTTCTCTCCTCCACTAACTTTCATGTACCAAATTCTCTGGAAATATTTTTTTAAGTTCAGTTCTATAATTTAGATCACATATCCCTAGTATGAAAAGTACTGTTTTAGACAATGAGAAAAAACAAAGTTCAGATCATTCTATTCTAATTAATATACATTTGATGTATATTAAATGCAAACCATTATGCTCAGTTGAAGGTATAAAAAGATCTAAATGAAGCTCTCTCTCTTCTCAACGAGGTAACATTACATTCTGCAGGGATGCATCATGTACATAGAGACACAAAGTCAAGGTAAATTGAGTTAAGAGAAAGCATTAACTGCTGAGGTCATCAGGGAAGGTTTCATGGAGTAGGTGGAATCTCAGATAACTCTTGAAGCAAAACAATCATTCTAATATGTAGAAATGAAGAGGAAGTAAATTTCAGAAGATGGCACAGGGGTGGCTAGACAGAGCAGTGAAGAGGGTGCTGGCCCTGGAGTTAGGAGGACTTGAGTTCAAATACATTTTCAGACACTTGATGGCTATGTGACTCTGGGCAAGTTAATCAACCCTGTTTGTTTCAGTTTCCTCATCTGTAAAATGATATGGAGAAGAAAATCGCAAACTATTCCAACATCTTTGCCAAGAAAATCCCAAATGGGGTTGCAAAGAGCCAGGCCTCCTGAAACAATTGAACAGCATTTCAGGTATGGAGAGGCTGGACTAAATATATAGGTAGAGGTGGAAAATGGAATTTTGAATTTAGGAAACAGGTGTCTATAAGTGGAATGTTTGGTATATGAACATAAATAATATGAAATGACTGGAAAGGTAAGTTAAAACCCAATTTTGGGGACCTTTAGATAGTTGGTAGGGGAGTTTATTTTTTTATTCTAGACACAATAGGGAACCACTGGAGTTTTTGATTTGCCAAGTATTGTGGTCAAGTCTGTTTTTTTTTTTCAGATTTCTCAGAATCAGGTTGCTTGGAAATGTGACCAAGGGAGGGTGTCTGTTTAAGTTCCATCTAACACTGAGTGTTAGAATTTGGACCAATAGAAGGCAAATATTAGAAAGTAAAGTTGTAAAGGACTTCATGAAGAAATTTTGGCATTTGTATGTCCAATGGGCTAGAGATGCATGGCGGAATATAAGAACAAGGAGGTCAGTGAGGAAGCTAATGGAGAAGGGATGGACATAAGAGATATAGAACATGAGTATTGGTTGGATATATCATAGTGAAAGAGAGCAGAGCCAGAGATTACTAAGTATGGGTGTTCTTGCTAGAATTCCATAAGTTTGGAGAAAGAAAAGCTCTAGGGGAGAAGATAATGGGCATATCGAATTCAAGTTGGCAAAATGGAACAAGAATTCAGGAGATATTAGAACTGGATGTGCAGGTTTGACAGTCATCTGTAACTAATAGGAGAGGAGATTGAGCTGCTTTTGAATAAAATCAAACATCTTGTCACTTAAAAGCACCATTTAGTCCTACTTGCACCTAATCAACAATTCCCTCTAAAGTGTCTTTAACATGGGGAAAGGCAACTTTCACTTGAAGACTTTTGGTCATCAGGGAGTCTTAAACTGGGTTCTATGAATTTAAAAATTATTTTGATAACTGCATTTCAATATAATTGGTTTCCTTTACAATTTTTAAAAATTTTATAAATTTAAAAATATTTTGAGAAATGGTAAATAGGCTTCCCCAGATAGGACTTGATGAGATATCAAAAGGATAAGAGTTTCTGTTTCAGTGATTAGAACTTAATTGAGGCTCTTCTTAGCTGATGTAAACAACCCCTAGTTCCTTCAATTAGTCTTCTGATGGCATTGCTTAAAGCCCCTCACTATTCTGCTTGTCTTTCTCTGGAACTAGTCCAAAATCGGGTGCCCAGTCTTGAATGTAACAGTGGAGATTTAGTCCCAGGCTGAGATCGACATTTTCGATGCGGTAGACATACTTTGTCTTGGTTCCTGGGGTGTATTGTTAACTTTATTTTTTATTGTGTTTTACTGCTGTTCCTATGTTGCATGGTTCATCTTGTAGTCAACTAAAAGCTTTTTTTTCTATATGAAGCATTACCTAATTATATTTTCCCATATTACCCTTGTAAAATTATTTTTGAACCCAAGTATAGGACTTTAAATTTGTCTTAATGAAGTTTCCTTTAATTTTCATTAATACTTTTTTCTTTAAAAATTACTTATAGTTTCTAAAATATTCCTACTGAATTTTTTTTAGTTTTTTTTCCTGATAGGATAAGAATATGGACTAGATCTGTGATCTTATTGGTATTGGGAAATCTTGGATAAAGGATCTCCCTCTACCAGTATCAGCCGTCTCCTTGTCAGCAATTTAGAAAGTTTCCCAGGTCACTCAGAGATTAATTGATTTTCTCAGGGTCACAAGGTCAGTATGTGTCAGATGTAGGACTTGAATAGATAGCCTTGTGGCTTTCAGGAGAGCATAATGCCCATTATACCAGGCTATCTTTATCAGTTTGAATACACATATATAAACAGATACACATAAACATATGTGTACATATGTGTATATATCTGATGTGTCTAGATGTTTATACATCATATATATGTATGTTTTTATATCATCTCTCTTTTGTAGTATTTCCCCTCTACCTCCTATAGAGCCATATCACATACCGAGAATTTTTAAAAATCTTTATTAAGTTTCATCTTATTAAATTCACTAAATGACTGCAGGATCCAGGTTCTGTAGGAGGCCAGAATGAATAAAGAATCGTGATATTTCTTCTTCTGTGACCAGAAAAAAAAAGGAGAGTAGGTGACAATACATAGAAGTTTTGAAGAATGGAGGAGGTTGGTTGAGCAAGCTTACATCAATTAGCCTCAATCAGAAGATTAGTGAATCAGTGAAGTAGGAGTCTATAAATGCAGAAAGCAGAGGCGTGCCTGGGGACTTGTAGGAGAGAGGGAAAGGTCCAGAACAGGTGTTGTGGGACAATAAGATAGAAATTCAGGAAGAAAAGATCAAAACTATTGTCAAGAAGCACTGAGAATTAAAGAAAACAAAAAGGTCAGAAGGGACACAAAGGAGGCCATTTCACTACTACTTTTTAGAATTTAATAGACACTTTGAAAACAAACTACATAAAAGAAACTGTCAATTTCACAGAGTCCTCTTTTTGTCCTTTCTGTACATAAAAATGTTTATATTTAATAATTAAAAAGAAGCAATGAAATCTTATCCGAGTTTATGCTCTACAAATCTGTATTGGTGAAATCAGCTTTATTCTGTGAACCCTTGTGATTCTTTCAACCTGGAAACTGGGGCAGAAAAGTCAAATGGTAAGGATTTCATTTTACTGAAGTGATGATAGTGCATGTAAAAAGCAGCATAAACACAAGATAACTTAAGGATGGAGAAGGTGCACGTCACATGGGAAGGGCATCATGGAATGCTTCACAGAGTATTTGAAACCTTAGCTAAACTATGAAGCCCCATAAAGATTGTAAGAGATGAAAATGAGGAGAGGGTATATTGGAATCATGGGAGAGCCTTGCGTGAATGAACAGAGGCTTGTATGAATTGTTTTTTATTGAACCAATCTTTATGAATGAAGATTAGTAGATTAGAAATAGGGAAGTGTCAGGGAAACAAGGAATTCCAGGGTATTGGATAGTAAAATATTAAAGTGGCAGAACATAAGGTCAAAGCTGCCTTTAGAAGTAAATTAAGCCAGAGAGGGATAGAGAAAAAGGGACAGTTCAAAGGACTGAAGATCCTTTAAAATATAGGCTCAGTATGAGCGATTACAATAGTTATAAACATAACTGGGTGCTCTGGTGAGACGTCAACAAAAGAAGGTCACAAAAAGTGAAAAGACAGAGATACTTAAATATTAAGGGGAAGTGGTTCAGATAAAAAATAAACATTCTACATCCTAGAAAAGGTCTGTGGCTTGGATAGCTTAGTGGCAAATGAAAAGAGCAGCAAAGACCAATGAACTCACCTCAAGGGCACAGACTGTATTTTTACCTTTGTATCTAGTTAAATACCTGCATAAGACTCCAAAAGGAGTCTGGGAAGTGTAACCGATACGTTAAAAATTATCACCTTAAGTCTTTGGTGGAGTATCTTGCTGAGGGAACTAGCTTTAAACCAGGAAAATTTGTCAAAAAAGACAGACTAGACCTCATACTTCCTTCTTGGAGATGCTACCCTTTAGAGCAGAGGCTTCAATGTAGTTAAAGAGAAGAGGCTTCTTCTCATTCTAGGCTATGGGCTATTGCTAGCTAAAAGAACCAAACACAGCTGAAAAGAGTACTGTAATACTTCAACTGAAGACAGCACAGTGTCATCCAGTCCAGCCAGTGGTTAAATGTGGTAAAAGCCTATGGCCGGCCAATGAAGAATAAACCTAGCAAATACAGTGGATTTACCTGTCTAGCAGAGACTTTGTGTCCTGAGAAGACCCTAGCAACTGAGAAACCTGCCTGGTCCAGTCTGGTAGCAGCTGCAAAGTAACTGAGTGAGTATCCTGCTAGGACCAGTCCTGCAACAATCCAAGGACAAGTGAATTGTCTTAGTCCAGCACTGGATTGACCAATCCAGCTGAGACACCACCCTGTGTATGGAGCCACTCAAGATGAGCTGCGAGCCCACAAAGATGCTAAGTTCTGTGAAGAGCCAGCTCATACGAGCGGCAGAGCAACTCATCCACCACTAGTGCTATAACCCAGTAAAACCAAGAGAACTTTATGAGAAATTTCAGAAGAAAGAAGGAACATTGAAGTCCTACAGTTCTGGAGTTGTGAGGTCCCTGGATTTCCCAGGGGTACCTCATTCTTATCATATTTACTTTCAGTTCATACTCACTCTTTCTCCCTTGGACTTCTGTGTATTTGGGGGAGACTAGATTTCCAGTTTGGGCACATGATTTGTAACTTTTCTTTTTGCTATGTCATTTGAATAAATGTCTTTGGCTAAATGTCTAGAATCCTGGAAGTAGTATCAGTTGCCCCCCTGGGGACCCACTCTGCCACTGCAGGTCTGGGTTAGAGGAATGAGCTCAGAGAAAATGTTACAGAAGGTTAGGAGGCTATGACTAGTGAATGGAATTCCAAAACTTAGTATCTTAAATTAATTTTAATCAGTTAATTTTGTCAGTTATTGAGATCTGAGGTTTCATGATGATAGCATAATGCCGAAACAAGGTTCAAGTAGACCATCTTTGAAGTTTGAATGTTTTGAGAAGGCATTCTGCTAAAAGTACAGTTTTAGATACATTATTTTTGAAAATGTCATCTTTTGGAAGTTAGAATGAGGGACAGACAGTTCTGGTATAAGACCAGTTTTAATTCTGGTTGATAAAGAACTGCTTTATAGCAGTTGCAAAACTAATAGAAATCTTAGGGGAAACAATTCCATTCCATCCTGGAATCTGTAATGGGAAGTGATGGAAGTGCTGGGCAAATTCTGATATGAATTTTAGAATTTAGAAAAGTTGGCTTTTCTAAGGATCAGGAAGTATTCTAAGGCTATAGAACCCCAATTGAAATATATCTAATATAGAATGAGTTTAAAAAATGAAACTCTGTGTGCAAACAATCACAATCAAGAGGGAAAATGAAATTAGCTGACTTCAGAAATTTCTCTGATGATCTTGTGTTTTAAAATCCTAGGTAATTCAGAAGCTTTTACAATGTGCTTGTGGATTAAGGATATGAAATATGAATTGGACTATAATGGATTCATTTTACAGGGATCTGAACAACCATACTGAAAGAGTATTGATGAACTTAACAACATTGACCTAATGGGAAATTTCTTATGGAATGTTACAGAGTTCTGCCCTTGGGGTTATTCTGCTGAACATTTAAATTAATTACCAGTCTGATATTTAACAAATTGCAGTTGAAAAAGTTGGGAGGGGCACTAATGCAACAGGTGACAGAAATGAGATTCAACAGTAACTTAACAAGGTGGATAGAACACCAGGCTAAAGGTTAAAAGATGATAATTTAATGAGAGAGATGCAAACTCTCATATTTAAATAAAAAATAGTAATATAAGTAAAGGGTAGGAGAGGAGGATGATAGAAAGAAGTCTGGCTTTAGTGTCAGAAAGACATGAATGTATATGCTTCTTCTACCCATTATCAAGTGACCATAAGCAACATAGAACCTGCCAGTATTCCAAGAAGCTCTCTAAGGCTCAAGACTTTTAGATCAGTAGCCAATCTGCATCTTTGAATGAAGTTTTCACATCAAGAGTTCCCCACTTTGGTGAAATCATAGATGAAGACCCTTTCCCCTCCTTTCCACAAACTCTTACTCTCTGCCTTCCCCACCCCTACTTCTACTCCCTAAAGAAAACAAGCAAATGCTAAGAGAGATCTAGAGTAACAACATTTTGGTGCTCTGGGCCTGAGTTCAAATCTAGCCTCAAACATTTACTAGCATATAACCTTCAACATGTCTCTTAAGCTTTGCCTTAGTTTTCTCAGCTGCATTATGGAAAGATATACACCTATCTCCAAAGGTGGTTGTGAGAATGAAGGTAGTATTAATATTACATACTATTAATAAATAATATATATAATAAAATATATCAACAATAATAAAAATAAAAGACAATAATAAATGAAATGAGATAATATTTTAAAGCATTTTGTATAGTGCCTGGCACATAGTAGGCACCATATAAATGATAGCGATGATGATGATGATGATGATGACAATGAAAGATCTGACCACAAGCTTTGTATGAGCCTAAAATATGATAGGCATATAAAAAAGGCAACACAACCTTTTGGTTTCACTAATGTAATGGTATTCCAGTCACAGAAAATCATAGAACCATTGTGATCTCTGCTATCTGGCCACTTTCAACAGTTAGCATTCAGTTTGGGTTGCCACATTTTGAGAGGTTTGGTGAAAAACTAGAGGAAGGCCATAGAATGGTAAATGTCTATAAACCGTATCATCTGAGACATGCCAGAAGAAACTGGAAATATTTAGAATGGAAAGGAGTTAGAGGAAATTTAATAACTTTATAAAGGTATTTACTTGAAGATTTTTACAGGAATGAGACAGCCAGGTTGTTTTATGTTACTCCAAGGGGTAACTAACCCATCAGTAGAAATTGAAGGGAGGCAGATTTCAGTATAACATAAGGCATATAATCATTGGAATTACCAAACAATGGAAAAGATTACCACATAAAGTAACAAGCATCTGTCTATTCACTATTAATATAGGATCATAAAATTTTTAGACTTGGAAGATACTTCAGCGATCATCTCATTTATCCCCTCAATTTCTTTCCAGTGAGATTAAATTTTAGTTTAATTAGGTCAAAGAATCCAGAAATTCCTTACATATGATGCTTTATTTAAATGGAGGATCTCAATGATGTTATAGAAAGGATTCTTACATAGGATGAGAAGTTGCATTGTAACCTCTACATCCTCAATTCTGTGATTCTGTGATTACATGGCACTAATATTTAAAATTTTTGGTGAGTTGAAAGCAGGATGATATGTGACAGTATAAATCAAATCAGTATAATTTTTTTGACCAATTTCATTGGTTATTTCAATTTTATATGGATTGACCCTATCAATATATCATTAAGACCATCTTCAAATCTTGGACTTTTTTAATTGTAATCACCTTCTCTAAAGAAAACTGAGAAGCCTAAATACTACATCATAAACACTCACTCGTGACAGAGAGAGATGTATAGTTGGAAGAATAGAGATCTGGGAAAACAGAGCTCTGGGAAGTTCTGTATTTTGGCTTTCTTTAATAAAATCCATCAAATTCCCACATTAATGCCATATTATGAGATGGAGGTGAGGTGGTCCAGTGGATAGAGTTCTGAGACCAAATCTGGCCTCAGTCACATATTAGCTATGTGACCCTGGGCGAGTCACTTTGTCTCATTTTTCTAAAACTCTTCAACTGTAAAATGAGATGGAGAAAGAAATGGCAAACCACTTCAGCATCATTGCCAAGAAAACCATGAATGAAATGTTGGATGTGACTGAAATGTATAAACAACAATAACTTGATACCCACGGAGTTCATTCAATAGAATACATTCTTTCCTACCAACTGTGTAAATGTAATTTAATTAAATTAATTTAAAGCTTACCCCTTATTCTAACAAACTCACCTCATTAGGTAGGGCACCACTGAGTCAGGTGACTGATTTGTCATGTAGCAATTCAGTTCCTCACCAGTAGAAATGTGACATGTCTGGAATTTAGGATGGGGACACAACTGAAGCTAAACCTGGTCAATCAGAGACCCAGGAGAAGAGATGTCATTGGCCTTATGAGGAAGGGATCTGGGGAGTAGCAAGGTCTCTCTTTTGGTACAGTTCTGTCTCTCCCAAATCTGGAGCATTTACTGCTTGGCCATATCTGCCTTGGTGATCTTGGCCTGCCAAGAGGTGCAATGCTTGCAGGATTGGGAGCAACTTGAAGACTTTTTTATTTAGGGCAGCCAGGTGATCTTTCTCTATCTCTGACTTGTACTAATAAATAATTATAAATTAATATACAGTCTCATTTCTAATCATAACACAACCTGAAAACATTTCAAGTATGAGACTTATGAGACACAGAGACTATATGTCTGTCAGTGGAGAACAAGCCCATCTAAATCCAGAAAGGTTCATCATTTGAAGGTTACCCATCAGGTGACAACTTTTTTTCCCTTACATAACGACTTACGCAGAAAGGCTAATAAAGTATAGTGTGGTTATGATTTGTGTCAATGAAGAAAGTAAGCGCGTCAGTGAAATCACAGATCTTTAAAGTCTAATGTGATCGAGACTACACAGTTGTGCCAAAGTGTGGCACTAAAAGGACATTAAAAATAGCAAATAGGCAAATCTGAGCTATCTCGAGTAAATATGCCTGATTAATTATGCATTCTCTGGACTCAAGAATGAAGCAATAAATAGAAATTTCTTACACAGCATGTTTAAGTTGTATAATTTGGAAGCCCTTCTCCCAATGAGAAGGAAAAGCAACATGTTCATTTTTAACTGTAATTTTTAATACCACTGTACATCAGTTACAATGGGGAACATAAGAAAAACTAAGCCGTATCTATCTTTTTGTGTGGTTTTTGTGTTGGAAATGGAGCATTTATAATAATGATCATAATACTGCTTTTTTGTTGATGTCTTTGACTTTGCACAGGAACTTTATTCTAAGAATTTCAAAGCCTTCCAAATACGTTATCTCACAAAACTTGACACTATCGCTTTGAAGTAACTGATAGGCACTGTTTATCATTCCCACTTCACAGATGATGAACTGGAAATAAAGATGTGAAATTCTTTGTCCAAGGTCATAAAATGAGTCACTAGAAGAGCTAGGAATAGAATCTCTCTCTCAAAATTCACTGGTCTTTCTATTAGATAGTGTTGTCTACCATCATAAAGTGTATTGTAGCCTGAAGACATGTAGCAAAACACATTCCTCATTTATACTATTCAACAAATGTTTACTAAATGCCTATCATATATATTGAATATGTATTACATTGCTAATAAAGACACTAATCTTTAGGGATGTAGATTTTTGAAGTTGTATAAAATATTCACCAATTAATGCAAGACTTGCCTTTTAAGCTAAGAAAAATATTAAATTGGGAACAAGATGGTTTCTAGGTTCCAACCACAAAGTGAAGCCAATTTTATGTGGACGCAACAGCAGACATTGCCCTCAGATGCTCAGGAGGTTCACAAAGAAGCCAAGAGGAACCACATTCTTGCTTATACCAGTGGGAAGATATTATTTCTATATTCATGGATTTGTTTTAAATTAAACAAAATAAGAAATATTTTGGTTGGTAGCAAATACAAGTCTCTGCTCACAGCCTTGACTGAATAAGAAGATAGGAATGTGAATAAAGCATAGGCAATGCAAATAAGTTCTATAAACAAGAGATAAGTTCTGTATTATTTCCTAAAGGGTAGTGAGAGGGTACTTCAAGCAAGTCATGACTTTGCCCCATTAACAGCTTCACCTTTACTGCCATCCGTGTGGATGATCAGGAAGTCTCTGAATAAATGTAGATAAAATGCAATATTCTTCATGGAACAGCAGCTACCCCATGTTGTTGAAGAAGAATCTAGTCTTAACCTCAGATGAGTCGACTCAAAAACAATTGAAAAAATTTTTTTACACCATCTGCAATCATCAGTCTATAAACTCTAGAGATAGAAGGGGCATGAGAGATATATCTAGACCAGTCCCATCATTTTATAGATGAAGAAACAAACTCAGAAAAAGGTGTCTGTGTGTATGTACGTGTGTATACTTCCACTCCCTAAGAAACAACCTACTCTCATATTAAGAAAATCTGGTATCTGATGCAGGAAGAAGGGTAATTAGAGAATAGAAATTCTTCATCTTTTAAAATATATTACATATGTGTAAAGGGTAAGAAAAGGAATCAGACAAGTGGAATGATTATCTCTAACTGGCAAATGGGAAGTTTTGGGTTAAATGTGAATTTCTTCCCTCTCTAATATTCTGATCTAAGTAACTTGCTTCATGGTGCAGCTATTTTCAAGCACCTCTTTGCTTTTATTTTGTTTAATTCAGTCTGCCATTATAAAAGGCTTGCTAGCTCAAGCCTTCATGATTACACATGGTGTAAGGAAGTAGTACCCTTGCAGACTGGTATTTCAGACAAGCCTTCTTTTATGCAACGCCTAGGCCTGCCATATTAAATGAAAGGCTCATTAAAGAGCATTAAGGGACTCTTTAAGCAGACTGCTACCATGTGCTTGTAACCCTCCAGCATAATTTACAAGGATGAGACAGCAGTGTGTTATGCTACCAATAGGACCATTGTCCTTGATAGCCTCGAGCATACTGAGCCACAATTTGCTAGAATGCCATAGTAACTCTAAAGAGCAGCACTTTCAAATAGGATGTTTTAAAATCACGAACATGACAAATAGTTTAAAATAAGGGGCTTTACAAACTGGTGCTTTAGAACTACAGTAGGAAAAGTTTGTCTTTTCATCGTATTTAAGTATATTAGCATATTAATCACGGAGTAGATATTGAATAGATAAAATTGTGCAATGAATAAACCAAATTCTTATTTAAGTTTCCCTAGGTTTTGAGTTTTAAAACATTGCCACTGATCTCTAGTATGACAACTGTCTTCATAGAAGAACAGAGAGGCAGAATACTTCACAGATGTGCTGGTTAATGGATGAAGTAACCTACAAATTATTAAATTTATTAGTATTCACAAGATTCTATTCCCACTCATTCTGAGCTCTGTCTATTCTAAAAATGTCACTTAACATGCTTAGATCTTTTAAAAGAATTCACTCTACAAAAATCCTACAAATATTAGCTTGTTACAGTTTTGATTTTCGTCTTTTAGGAAGGACAGAATGAAAACATACCACTCAACGAGTGAAATATGTAATAGCATATTGACAGAATTATTTAAGGAAATTAAAAGAGAGTGGATTAATATTGGAGGGGGTGTGTGTGTGTGTAAAAAAACATGTTTACTAGCTCAACCAAGTCAAAATGTACTTAAGGTAAAGGTCAGAGAATGCTTCATTCCCTGCTGAGCAAATGGTCAGGAAGCACATTTGTCTGCATTTCCTGTCATAACAGGAAGAATGTAACTTCTTCCTTTCCACAATGGCTTAAGTTCTACCTCCTAACTACAGCTTTTTTTTTTCTCCCTCAGGGCCTTCCAAATCAATCCTTGTAAGACAGAAGGCAGAGAGGGCTGTCTCTGGCTGTAGTTTCCAAACACAGTGATATTTGTTGAAATGTCTATTACTGTGATTTCTGGAGTCAGATTGTTATTTCAAATTAAGAGCTATCCTTTCTAAATTTATAGTTGATAGAATTTTATTATTAATATTATTAATGGTCAAAAGTATTGGAGAAACACAATTGCACCGCAGTCTAGCATACAAATAAAATTCACCATGATATAAATATGTATATTTTTAAAATACATATTTATTTTTAAAGTGTAGTTATGGTAGTTGGAAAATAAGTTTTCCAAAATATGTGTCCTTTATAATATGTATGATATGACTTTCAAAGGTGAATCAGATTACACTAACATAAATTACTTTTAAAACATTTTTACTGTGATGCTTAAAGAAAAAAAGATGGGAAAGAACTTTCTTGGAAGGTTGTAAATTATATACTAAAGTAGTCAGCTTGCTGTAGAGGAAATAAAAATGGATTTAGAATCAAAGATCCTGCATTTAAATCCTAGTTTTGCTACCTATTTATTATCTGTGCTCTGGTGACTATATACTCTCTCTGTAACTGTAGGGAAATTATTAACCTTTTTGGGTCTTGGTTTCTTCATTTGCAAAATGAAATGATTTGATCTCTAAATTTTGGGGGGTTTGTTTTTAGTTTTAAGTTTATTAAACAAGTCCTAAAAGAAAAGGACAAAAGTATTCTCAATGATGAAATAACTCAACACTTCTTTTTATTTTGAAGTTTGGATCACATAGTTGTAGAATTGAGGGTTGGAAGGGACCTCAAAGTGACATCAACAAGTATCTACTAAATATCTACTATATTCCAAACCCTGTGCTAGGTACTGGTGATACAAATACAATGAATTCCCACTCACAATGAGATTATGTTCTACTGCGGGAGATGATAAGTACATATAAAAAGGAAGATCAATAGATAGTCACATAAATTTGAAGGAATGGCAAGCAGTTAAACAAAAGAGAGATAGTTTGATAGAGAAGGAACTCAAAAGGGGGATCAAGAAAGTCTTTGTGAAGAAGGTAGCATTTAAACTTCATCTTAAATAGAGAGATTCGGGGAGGCAGAGGTGAGTAGAGAGTGAATTCCCCTTGGGGTCTGCCAGTGCAGGCATAAATACACAAGAAAAAACTACTGTATGTGAGTGAGAGAGAAGGTCAGTTTTTTTAAGATGGAAGCTCTGTGGCACAGTAAATAGAGTACTGGCTTGGAATCGGAAAGATTCATCTTTATGAGTTCAAATTTGGCCTCTTGCACATACTAGCTGTGTGACCCTCAGCAAGTCACTTAGCCCTTTTTACCTCAGTTTCCTCATCTGCTAAACGAAATGGAGAAGGAAACAGAAAACATCTCCAGTATCTTTGCCAAGAAAACCCCATATGGGGTCATGAAGAGTCAGATATGCCTAAACAACAACAACCACAGAGTAGGAGTAAAAGTAGTAATTAAGGATAAAGCTGGAAAGAGAAGTTAGGATAAAGCTGTGAAGGACTTTACAATCTAAATAGGTTTTCCTATATTTGATTCCAGAGATGATTGGGAGCCATTGGCGAATGTAGGCTTGTACAGGGTAAGAGCTACTTTTTTTTTTTTTTTTTGTCTTTGTATCTCTAGTTCCTAGTACAGTACTTTGAACATGGTAATTGATTAATAAATGCTAGTCAAACTGAATTAAATTGAATCTCTACTTCAAACATGAATTCTAGCTACATTGTCTCTGATAGGTTATCTAATTTCTGCTTAAAGGTTTCCAGAAAAGAGGAATTCACTACCCTTTGAGACTTCTCATTAAAGTTTTCTGGACAGTTCATAGAATATTAGAGTTGAAAAGGAATTTTTAGTTCATTCAATCCAACACCATCATTTTATACAGGAGCAAAATCTGGAGGAGGTTAAAGATCTTCCTCAAGGACATATAACTGGTAAAAATAGGACTGAAGCATAATAATAAACTAACATGGATAAAACTTTCTTCCACATGATTTAAGCTGTTACTTCTGAATAAGTGAATAACATAGGATGGTTCAATTTAGGATCATATATCAAGAGTTAGAAAAGACCTGTCAGGCTATTTAGTTTTTAACTCTTCCATTTAAAAGATGAAGAAATTGAGGTTGAGAGGTCTAGTGACTTGTCCAGGATCAGATAGGAAGTAAATGGTAAAAGCAGAATTTGAAATCAGGCACTATGACCCCAAGGTCAGCTCTCTTTTCACTGTGCCATTTATAAAACAATTTACTGACAAGTATGCATGTTTGTAGAATGAGTATCAATGTGGACTTTGGCATTTGGAACATATTGCTTTGTGATATAAGAACTTATCATGATGGATATTCTATAAAAAATAAAATATTTTGTCAATTCATGTCATAAAAGTATTGAATTTCCTGAAAAGCTGAAATATGGATAATAGTTTTTCATAAACTCTGATTAGGATGAGAATTTATTATCTAGCATTAAAGCTGTCCTTCCTATACATAGTAATTTAACATTTTATTTTTAATAAAAATTGCATTTAACTTAAAATTTGAAATATTTAAAGTTGTTTAATGCAATAAGAAAAAGCTAAAAATCAGAAAAAATGGAAATATCAAACACTCGGCTAATTTTTGTTGACCATGATTTGACCTTTGGCTACAAATACAGAAGAAAGTTTTTGTATTTATACTATTTCAAATAGTAATTTTTAACTTTGTCCTTGAACAAAGGAACAGTGTGGGTTAAAAAGGGTGTCTGATAAAAATATTTTATTTAGTTGGGAGAACATCAAATTAATTTGGAAATTAATTGAGGCATTATTGATATGTAAAAATGCTAAGAAGCTATAGTTATCTATCTGGACTCTAGGATTTTTACCTACTATTTTTCAATTATCTCCCAAAATTTCAATGAAGAGTATGAAGGAGAAAAAAAGTAAAGAAGGAAGATAAGTAAACTGTTCTTATATATTCTTTTCTATGTACCTAACAGCAGTTCTTTTATTAGGCTAAAGGTTTTGCTCACATCTCTAAGCAGATGTCTTTATTATTTTCCTCCCATTTTGTAACTGTTAATCCAGTAGATACTTTCCACTAAACAAAGGTTAAGCTCACCAAGACATCATTTTAATTTTCTTCACTAGACATCAGCAATAGATTTAGCAGCATATCTGCTTGTTGCTCTAAGTACAAACCATTTCAGACAGTACATGTCTCTAAAATATTGGTCTAGACTCTCTGATTTCACTGTGAAGAAACCAATGTCCAGGCCTCATTGACTCACATGTTCCTCTCTGAAATGAAAAATTGCCTTTTAAGAGTTGTAAAATCTATGTATTCTCGCCAACGGTTTTTCATGTATTGTAAGCAGTATATACTCAAGTGGACCACAACCTGTCAGTTGATAGATAAGTCTCAGAGAGTTAGCCTGAATCACAAAGAGACTAACCAAGGGTATACAGCTAATTAATGTTAGGGTTGGGGTTTGGACCAAAGTCTTTCTGATCTCCTCGCACCCACTCAAAACCCAAGGCTCTAACATTAGAATGCTTCTAAGGACTAATTTTTGTAAAAGCTACCAATAAAGTTCCCTTTCTTAACTTTCCTTTGTACTCACTAACTTTCCAATTCATCAAATATTTCTTATACACATACGAATAAAATTCATTTTTCAAACCAGTCACATCAACTAGTTTAAGATTAGAAAAAAGCTATTAGTTGTTTCACAACCGCCTTTTATTTAGGAAAGCAAAATTCTTGAAATGTATGTGGGGGTAAAGATGTGAGAACTAAGTGAAATGTATACTTTCTCATAGATGAATCAAATTTATTTAAGTGTCACATATTAGCAGGGATATAATTCAAAGCAAAAAAAAATCAAAAAGTCAATCAGAAAGATAAGATTGAGGCTGCCTTAAGTTTTTTTTTTTCTTTAAAGATTGTGAAAGCTGATCTTTGTTATTTGCTATTGAAATTTTAGTGGTAACTAGGGCAGGTTGATAGAAGCTTTGACCCAGGGTTGGAAATTGTCCAAGGATGGTGAAATCTGCCTTAGGGAAGATTTAAAGGCTAGCTGATAACAGTTTTATTCCTCTAAGGAAGAGGGCAGGGACAGAGCCCAGTGGGAGGAAAGAGTTGTAACTTAGCAGAACAAGTAAAAGAAGGATTAGACTGGGGAAAGAAAGTAGTCTTTCAGTGAGAGGTTAAGGAATCAGTCCTCTGACTGGCCTAAGGCTGGATCTGATGAGATCCAAATTGTGGTTCTGCCTAGAGCTAGGGTAAGAGGCCCATCCCAGATGGATGAATGATTCCCTCATCCTTTGTCTAGCAAACTGGTACCCTAAGTAGATAAAACAGCAGCTGTACATCATGTCACCTGGCATCTCAGGGACTAGACACAGGCTAAGAAGGGTGCCTTTTTTCTGTACCTCCTATCTCATCAATGGAAAGGGGACCAGATTAGATACGAGGTAGGAAATAGAAGAGAATACTTGATGTTTTCCTAAGGATCACTCAGTCTCTTCATCTCAGGGGCTTTGACCTTCCTCTAGAAAAGGTTATTAACCTGACATTTATGAACTTAAAAAAAAGTATTTCAAAAATTATTTTAATGTTATTGTTTTCTTTTGTAAACCTATGTATTTTATTTAAGAACAATTTTCTGAGAAGAGGTCCATAGGCTCCATCACACTGTCCAAGAGGTCCATGACACAGAAAGACTAAGAATTATACCTATAATACCCTTTTCCCAGGCATCATCAAATCTTAGGTGGCTGGGAGTTTCAAATGTAGGCTGCCTTACAAGAAGATGAAAAGGCACTTTAGACTCTGCTAGCACTCAGGTTCCTAGGGAATGTGAAAGCACTTCCTCTTGCTTAGGAGTCCTCGTTTTCTCAGTA
Organism: Gracilinanus agilis; assembly: GCF_016433145.1. Lineage (NCBI taxonomy): Eukaryota > Metazoa > Chordata > Mammalia > Didelphimorphia > Didelphidae > Gracilinanus > Gracilinanus agilis. The sequence continues at coordinate 321,552,722 of NC_058130.1, read as the reverse complement.
TGCTCTGCCCAGAAAAGGAAGGCAGTTGATTGTGAGCACTTAACCTGGGCAATGTGGAGGAGGGAATCATCCCCTCCAGTTCCCAAACCATGAGAATTTTTCCCCCCTCCAAGCTTTGATTTCTCAAATCCTTTAAGCATTCATGAAGAGTGTGGACATAAAGAGCTTGATGGTGCTCCATGCCAAAGTATACCTTGAAGAACCTAAAGGCGATCACTGCCTGAATTACTGGTCCTACATCATGACAATAAAGGATTGCTGATCTAGATCAGCATAGGTGGCACAGTGAATAGTGTGCCAGACTTGGAATCAAGACTCATCTTGACATTTACTACCTGTGCAACCCTGGGCAAGTTATTTAACTCTTTTTGCCTCAATTTCCTCATTGTAAAATGAACTGCAGAAGAAGATGGTAATCCATTCTAGTATCTTTACAAAGAAAACCCCAAGTTGGGGTCACAAGGAGTTGGACAATTGAACAGCAACAACAACAAATCTGGATCAGTGACTCCATTTCCCAGAGAGACAAAATTTCAATTAACTTATTGAAAATGATAAATTGGGAGTCAAAAGAAGTAAATGCCTGCCATTGTTCTGAAATTGACTATGAGTCTCTTCCTTCCTATGTCAAATAGATTGTTGGGAAAAGTTCAGCCTGAAAAGTCTCAAATGATGAGATTTGTGCTTTATTTGACTCTATTTCTGCCTAGCCACAAATTGACTAAGTTGAATATGCCTTCCTCTCTAATTTTGGATATGACTTCCTCTCCTTTAATCATCATTTTTTTCTTCTGTAAAATCAATCATTGATCCTTAAGGTTGCTTCCAATTCTAACATGATGCGTTATTGTAAATGTCTGTGTGTGTGTGTGTGTGTGTGTGTGTATGTATGTATGTGTGTGCACGTGTTGACATCTCAAATTCCATTTAATTCCTGTCCCTCTTCAAAGCCATCTACCTTTCTTTCTGTCCGCTATAAGAGTAATCACTCCCCCTCTTAAATCCCTCCCAATGCCTCTGAGCTTTTTGAATGCCAAGTGTGAAGAAATAAGTGACCTCAGCACCTAGTTATCAAAAATAACTAATTTAAAAAGGAAGCTATCAAACGACTGCATTCCTTGGGGGGCAAGATGGTCAGTTCCTTTTCACATCATTAGCCTCATAGTATCTTGGTGTCTTTATCTTCTTTCCCAAACTTCAGAAAATGAGGGTGTCTTTAGCTCTACTTGCCCAGGTACAAAAATTCCTTGTGACAGCTCTGCACTATGATCTTTTTGAATATATAGTTGGTGAGGTATTGTGATAAATTTGTGTATGCAAAATGTTCTATTCATTACAGTAAGTTTAGAGTCAGGGCCCAAAAGCCTTGTGGAAAGATACCCCTTCCCACTCACCCAACAGGCCATCTGCTTCCCCATCTGCTTCCCTACAATAATTCTGCATAATCTTTCCACCATTATCCACAAACCTCCAGTGCAACCAGCCTTCTTTTATTCTATTATCATTTCTAGGCTTCTGCCCATTCCTAAGTTCTCTAATAAGTTCTTAGCAATCTTCCTTCTACACTATTCTATTCATCCCTTTGAACCCACCAGGCTTCACGCTGTTCCTTAAAATATAGGTCAGGGCTCAAAAAATTTAGGGTCACACAGGAAGTCAGAATCAGAAGAAGGATTTGAACTCTGTTCTTCTGACTCTAGAGTTGTACTCTTTCCACTACATCATGCTACCTTGGGTATTTTAAAGAATGTCTGTTAAAGTGTACACAGAAGAAAATCAATCTTTTTATTCAGGTTAGAAACTTATAATTAATAATTAATAACCTTGATACCTTTAGCTTTTTTCCTTTGAAATTTGTAATTTTTTTCACCTAAAACATTAATCGTACTAAAGGAGATTCATGAAAGGTTTTAGACTTTTGCTACATGGTATCTCTGTTATTAAAGATAAAATATAGTGGGTAATATAAGTTTTAAAACATTTAATTGTATTATATTAAAATAGTTTACATTTTACCTCAAATTTTTGTTTACATGTGATGTTTCTATTTCTTAATAATGGTAAGAAAACACTTTTCTCTACATGCATCCAATGAAAGTCCTTAGTTAACCAAGCACTCCTAACATTACTTAAAATTTTTTTTAATTAAAATTTTTTTTACATGGTACCATGATTCTTGTTGTCTCCCTCCTGTCTTGCCTCCCCACTCCCACAGTTGACAATCAATTTCACTGGGTTATACATATATTATCACTCAAATCCTATTTCCCCTAACACTATTTTTAAGAAAACACGACTGCTAAGTTTCTGTTGGGACAATCCACCGTGGAGCACATCGGGAAGGGGAAGGAAAAGTTTGGCAAGAAATGGCAATATTAAAAACACCTTTCTTTACCTTACAGTGTATTAACAAATAGTTTAAAGGAGAGAATGGTTAAGAACACTTCATGTCATGACGTAATGCACAGCAGCAATTGCCTTGTATTTTAATGAGATCTTGTGAGTCCTATCCTTTTGGCCTTTCTCAAGTGGTTCCTGGTCATTTCCATTGAAGAAGGGGGTGACAACAAACTATTCATTGATGCATAAGAAAACTTCTCTATTAAAGATAGACTCTAACCTTATCATTAGATATACATTATAGAAGGGCAGAAGTTACTATGTTACATTACTGATTTAACTTATTATTATCAAATATAAGAACCTATTGCCCTTTCCCAAAAAGCAAGTAGGAAGAAAAGAATAAATGTTCTTAAGAATATATTCTGTAGATATTAACTGGCCTCTTAAAAACAATAGAAAACATTCCTCATTCTCCCAATAAAAGTTTGACACAAAATTTTTTAGTTCATTTTTCACACTAGAATATGATTTTCAATATTATGGCTGAATGACATAAGCATCTGTAACTGAAACTATATTTAAGTCCAGCAAAGATTTTTCAGTGATTAGCTCTGAAGGATACTATTAAAAATTTTGAATTGCCGTTTGAATTTTATATCGTTTTCTTTACAAGGCCCATTTAAAGGTCATGTATGCCAATGGTTTAACTACTCATGAGAATTGTCATCTTGTTTTACTAAAGGCATCTTTCTAAGTTAATTTTATTAATGTAAAAATGACCTCTCATTATTAATGATTACTTGGCAAAATAGATGGCCAGTCAGGCATGGATTCAAATCTTGCCTCTGACATACAATGGATCTGTGACCCTGGAAACTCCATTAGAGTTCCCAGTCAGCAGGGGCAGAGGAGTGTCTTCATCTGAGAGTTCCCTATCCTATACCAATAAAATCACTGGGATAGTTCCTAGTCTTACAATATCAATTCAGATAGTTTTAAACAAAGAGTAAGGATATAGTTGAAACATACTGAGCCCAAAGGATTATTGATATATGCTTATCAACCTTTTAGCTTTAGTTAATTAATTAAAAGAAAAATGGTAGACAGAATTATTTTCTGGGTTAGCCAACAGCATTAAACAATTTGTGGAGAAAATGCAAAATATGTCCTTCATGAATCCTGCTATCATGTGTTTTCTAAACTTGATTTTCTGCCACAAATAGCCAAAGTTGTGCATATAATGAGTACACAAATTTAGTGTAAGACAAGCTTGAAAACTGAGGAGTTAAAAAATAAAAACCTTTGCATTGTTTTTTTTCCTGGGTGCTCTGATTTTTAGTAACTTAAAGATAAACATTTGTGCACACAGTATATTCAAGGGAGATATACTGTTTTCACTTGGGGAAAATGGAAAATTAGGGAATGCAGAGACATTAAAAAGCAAACAATATCCTTTCAGCTTTCCTTACTCTAACTGTAGTGTTGCTACAGCAGATCTATCCTGCCCCCTCCTTGGCCTCCTCTGAGGGTCCCAGAGTTTAGACATAATTGAGATAGTAGGAGAATGGATTTAGAACTAAAAGGAACATAAAGATTCATCGTCTAAGAACATCCTTTTACAGATGAGGAAGCTGAGACCCAGAGAAGTTATGTAATTTAGCTTAAGTCACACAGAGAGGGACAGGATTGAAACTCACATCTGCTAAGTACAAATCCAACATTCTTTCCACGACACAAACCTTGCCCTGTGGCATAAAGTTTAGCACTTTCACATGTCAACATGGTGCCCATTTGCATAGATAATTTTCTCCCCTTCAATAATGGAATGTTTAAGAAGACGTCACATTCATCCTTACCCATTCTTACAAAATTTCACTGTTGCACAATTAAATCTTATATCCCCTTCTAATACTGTTAACTCACTGAGGTCAGAGATTGTACCCAACACATTTCTACATCGCTCATATTCCCTATTTATGGCACGGCGCTTTGCAAAGTGTTCAAAAAACATATTATGGACTTGAAAATCAAACATATGAAAATTTTCATAATATTATAAAAACATCCTCACTGATGTCTTTAGGTTCTCTATTTGGATGCAGAGAACACTCGGAGCAGGTTCACCCTAGTTATGTACAAACCATCACTGGGTCCCTAGAAAACTTTTTTCTTCCAAATTGTCTCTTGCTCTTTTTATACTTTCCAAAATGTTAGAGGCTTAGTCAAATTAACTGTTATGTATTTTTTCTGCTTATGTTGTTATTGAAACATATATTTTATTAAAGGAGTGAAATGCTAAAATGTTATTATGGAGGCTAGTTGCCTGAATTCACAAACCATTAAATTTACAATCACGGAAAATCTGCTTCCTAACAATATAAGAGGATCTTTGTTTGATGATGCATGTAATCTAGCAATATTATGCTTATTAACTCTTGGTTATTAAGCTAAACATGTGCTTGATAGTACTACTCCCATTTGAAATCCATATTGAAGTAGAAGGTGTAATTTAAAAAAAATTACATGATGCAGTTGTCTTCCTGAAAGGCAACATAACTTTTCCTATACATACGAGAGAATGAATTCAAGCAGCTCATAATAGAAAATAGAGCACATTGTTAATATCACATCACTTAATGTGCCAACATTTTTCTTATGTTAAATTTATGGACTCAGCAATTTAAGTTCAAAATGTTTTCAACACTTTAAATACTCCAGAGGAAAAAGCAAATAATCCAGCAGAAGCAATAATACAAATAAAAATTCAAATTGCTTACCTGTCTATTACGTTCATCCATAATCCTCGTGATCTGAATCTTTTTTCTCCCCATAGTCCCCGTTTTTCTTCTCTCTCTCGTTCCTAAAATTATGTATTTTTTCCTTCTCTTTTCTTTCTCTTTCCCGTTTCCTCCAAACAAACCTCCCTCTTCAGCACTTGCACTACTCAATTCACAGATCCCTGCATTCGTTCCTGCTAAATATAAAACACAGAAAAATTAAATGTTATCATAAAATAAATAAAAAGCAAACTAGCTTCATAAAATTATGTCTTATTTTTATCAATGAGATAATATGGAATTGTACAAATAAAATAAATAAAAACAAGCATTTGTTAAAATCCCATCATATATCATATGGAAAGTCATATTAACTATGAATAGTTTATTTTTATAATTAAAATTATCTCATAATTAATTTAATAAGTTATTAAAATTATGAAAACTATGCTTTAAAGCCTGATATTTCAATAATATCTCTTCCAAAGTGTTTCTTAATGCTTTTATGGAATTAGGTGTCTCTTTTTTATTATTCACTATTATAATATGACAAAGTACCTAAATCAGAGAGTTAATGAACCTTTCTATACCTGAGTATGCTAAGTAGGCCAGCTAATTCATTTCTGAAGAGAAAACAATCTTGTGTTTTGACAGCAGAGGTGATAACGTCCCTAGTTATGCAAATAGGATGGACCATTATTAAAGTGGTATTTGATATATGGAAATGTCAACTAGTTTAAATCTAAATCCTTTAATCTCATTTTAAAAAAATCACATACACAAACACAAACCCCCATATAACCCTTTTATGAGAATACCAGAAAACACAATATGGGATATGTCAATGATAATGCTATGACTTTCCAAAATATGCTATACTGATACATATTTATATGTACCAATTATTCACTGGTACATATGTAAAAAAAAACCCTCTCTCTATTTGAGTACCAATGTTTGTTTTACATTGGAGAAGCCTTGCAATACATACAAAATCAATAAAAAAAAAAGAAAGCAGTGGTCAGTAATAAAAGTTATGTAAATGAAAATACTTGTACTAATTTCATTTAATTTATATATTAACAAAGTCATGAACCTACTGGTTGAAGAGGCCAAAATAGTGCAAGGTGACAACTTTATAAAAGATAACGTAGAGAAGTTTGCTAAAAGCAAAAAATAGAACCTTATAAATCTGCATATTCTTTTGTATCTTTAGCACTTTTTCTTAAGTTTTTATTTGAGGAATTCAAGGCTCTTTAAAATATGAAGGTAAACAAAGAAAAAGCCTTTCATACTAGGCTCTTTATGTAGAAGCAATAAATTTATGAACCCTATCTATTTTCCTATGGAATATTTAACTATTTTACACATGGCTTGGAATTTCCCTGTTTATTTTTACTTGCTGCTCTGACAAGCAAGCTGATAAATTCCTACAATATGTTATGTAACATTAAGCCAATGTCCTGGCTATTTAATCTATTATTTGGCTCCAATTCAAAATTATTGGAGCAGAAAAGCTGTTACACACTTCTTCTGATATTCAGTTACCTTTTTGGTTTCTTTGTATTAACTATTACATACTTTATCACCTTGAATGAATGTCTAAAAAAGTTAAGTTTTTTTATGATCAGCTAATTGCAATAGCTAATATGATATAATTAGTTCTAGTGGATTAAACAGTGCTCAGACACTAAGAGTATCTGTTCCCTTTTGCCAAATGCTTTTGTAGAAAATCCATGCTCAATTTTGGCTCAGAGTATATATAGGTTGAGTAACATCAAGACCATGATGTGAAAAGCAAAAACTATTACTATAGCTATTTTTTAGAAGCTAGAAATAGTTCCAATTTTTTCAGACATACAAATAACATACATTGACATAGCCATAATTCTAATGTCTTCCAACATTTGCTGTTAAAGGTATAAAGCTATACATTAAAATATGAAAACCTGCAAAACATAATTATATCACACATTCACTGTTGCCAAACAATATCCATCTATTTTTAGAAAGTCTTAAATATCAGTCAACTGCATTACTTTCCTGTGTTTCCTATAGTCTTACCTTAAAAACAAACAGCAAGTTAGAATAGTATTTCCCAAACTCATGCAAGCACCAAAAGAAACTAAGAGGCTTTCTGTGTAACAGTAAAGCCAACACACGAATCCACAGCAAATGCACATAGAACAATTTCCCTTCCTTTCATTCAACTGAAGCCAGTGGCACTATCGGCTTACAGCACTACGCCTGTCTAAGCTCTTTTTCACTTCAAGGTGGAAGGTCAGGGTGGACAGATTAGAGTGCTAGTGACAGGGTTAGTGAGAAGAAGAGCTCCTTTACAGATCAAGATTTTGAAACTGAATGAGTAGAGAAGCATCGAGACTGAAAGTCTTCCAAGAGTAGCATAGGCAGCTCTTGATGAACTCAAGTTATGAAGAGCCCCTCCCATAGCGACCATATGTTTCACACCAATATTTTAAACAGGAGACATTTTTCAAACAGCCCAGAAGAAGGAATCTTTTTTTAATTGGATTGTAATTATTATTTTAAAGGCTATATCTCAAAATATATTGCTAGATGAAAATATTATTTGAGATCTTTTCTCATCAAAAAAGTGTTGTTAATTATTTGTAGGTAGCTCTAGGAGAAATAAGTATAACTTTCAAGAAATGAAACTGTCATCTTTCCCCCAATTAAAATGTGTATTTCCTGAAACAAAATATATGTACAGTTTCCTTTTATATTATCTTTCTAGTATCTACTTAATGCTTATTTTGAATTTTTTAAAATGCAACTCCTTGTATAAGTGATATTGTGGCAAGGAGGATATGACCAGCAGCTATCTAGACCCAGCAAAGTGTGTTGGTCCTAAAGTGTGTGGTTTAGAACATCTGATTCATGGGTCACCACATTCCAGAGTTGTCAGTGAGAATGTTATGAATTAGAAAGGTCAACAATTGCTACCACCTGTTTTAGTTACACAACTCCTTCTCTGACTTCAAGTCTTATGTATAAACTAACAGAAGGGTATCATTTCAAGCATATTTAATTGGCCAGGGATAGGGCGGATGACAAAAAGGGTCTATTCCATCTACAAAACTTTTTAAAATTTACATGAAAGTAGAGGATATCAAGATAGTCAACTCTAATTGAATTTCATACTTGCCTAGAAGTTCTATGAATAATCTGTAAGAAGCTTAAAATAATTTCAAAATCTTTGCAGAAATAACTTTCCACATAAAATATGACATCCTGCGATAATTATATAGTTACACATAAACAATCAGAAATAATAAAAAAAACCCCACAACTTTGCCATCGTTATGCCTATAGTCTTCAGCACGTTTTATTATTTCATACCCAAATATAAGAAAAATAAAATCAGACTGCTTACTAAAAAGAGGAACTTCATTATGATGGACTTCTGTTCACTATATAATTTGTCACAAGTAGATATTCTGAAGGAAGAGTGATTTGAAACTCAAGTAGAGAAAAGTTGTGGAGAGATGCTGCCGATTATTTATCCCCCTTCTCTGTTTCATATACATTCAAGCAACATGCTCTCTGTCTCCTTCCTGCCTCTCCCCTTCCCTACTCCCCTGATCTCTCTCCTCCTTCTGTCCCTCCTCTCTTCTCTTTATTCCTTTCTCCGTCTTCTCCTCTTTCCTCTTTCTCCCTCTTTCTCTCCTTCCCCCTCCTCTTTCCCTCCCTCCCTCCTCATCCCTCCCTGTAAGAATCTTGACAGAATGGCAGGAAACACGCACAGAGTGGTCAGGGAAGGATATGATGTCAGCAACCACGAACAATAAAAGGTGTAAAGGTGCTTCCTTCCCTAAACTGTTCCAGAAGTGTAAAATGGGAACCAAAACTCTCCACTTCCTTCTCTGAACAGAACTGTCCAATTCTGTTGTGCTGCAACACCCCACACAGAGGGGCCTTTGAACATTTCAGATAAGGGATATTAAGGAATAGCCAAGTAGGTTTTAACTTCTATTAAAAAATGATAAAAATCTAATCCGATGCCATTTTAGTAATTATAAAATAGAAGATATAAGCAAAATGAAAATATTTTCATTTTGGGTGGTTATGTAGTCCCTTACTATGACAATTAACCACTGTGGAGTAAGTATCTTCACAAAAACACATTTTCTTTATGATCTTATGCTCCTACAAAAAATACTGAATGGTCAGGGTATGTTGTAGAAAACAAAGCATTTTATTCCTTCCCAAGTTTAGTGATATTGTTTACTGATAACATACGTGTTTTACAGCAGATTTTGAAAGGTTACTACTTAAGTCCCCACAGAGTCTATTAATTCAGAATTAGATAAAAATGCAAGTGACAGAATTTTGGGTGCACATTAAAACTACATTTATTTTTCTCATTACTGCTATGGTATTTCTTACATAAAAATGGTACCGTCTACAGTAACATTTCTGTAGGAAGAAATCCACATATCAAGTGAATCTGAGTCATCTTCAGATTTCAATCATCTGCCCACAGAACTTTGATTTAGAAATTAAACAAACCCTTCATGTATATGTTTTGCTATTAAAATCCAACTGTCACATCAAAAATGTGGGAAGAAATTAATTCAATTCTACTAAATTTATCTGAGCAAAGCATAGATTTTGCTACAATACTCATCATGTAGGCACTTTAACTAAAACAGAGCATATGCATAAAGATAAGACATTCAAATGTATGATGTCTATATGCAAACGAGAAACTTGAATTGCTTTTTCTTATGATAGTTAATAATGCTTTCATTGACATACACTCTCAACAAACACTACAAAAACTCTCTGGCTATCAACAAACCATCATAACAAGACTAACAAATACAAAGAAAGACAAACTAAACATTTACAAAGTGAAAAAATGCTCATGAGCTCACCAGCTGCAGAACTGTTTGTATGACTGATTCATACACTTAAATGAGTCATTGTCATTTAAAGTAGAAAACTTTACTCATATTGGTGAGCCTCAGAGCATTCATTTGGCTATTTTATGACCAGTTTAAAGTCACACGTCAAATGCGTAGTCGAAAGTTCAAAGAAAAAGGAGAATTTATACTGATTACTTAAGATTTATATTGATTACTTTGTATCACAACTTCAATATAAATAAAGCAATGATCATTCTTTTTGGTATTTGGTTACACAATATTTAGTAAGTTCATGAATATAGCCATAGTTCTGAAAGTCGCTCCTCTTCAAGATAAGATCACTATTTTTGATGCGACCTGCTGTCCCGCACTAGAAAGGTAAAGACACAAATGCTATCACTTTCTTTAATATATACACTTTTCAGACTCAGTCTGATAGTGGTGATTATAGATGTTACCTTTCTGTATTTCTAAAAAACTGTTGGGTTTTTTTTTATCATCCCAGCAGAACCATCCAATTAAAATTTCCAAAAATATTCCAAGGTGTAACTGATAGCATGATAAAATTTTGGTGTAATTTTTAAACTATGGTACTACATATCATGCTAATACGTAGTAGGCTATACAATAAGTTCTTAGGCTATTTTAAAGTATCTAGTACTAAAAGATGCATTTTCTCCACTCTATTTTCTAATGACTACTAAAAACATTTGAACAATTTTCAGACTAGTTATTTATATGGAAGAATAATTTTCCTACCAGTTACTTATATGGAAGTAAAATGGTTCTATGCACTCTTCCCCTAATAGTTTTCTGTCTTTGTGTAGCATCTTGTATTCAGGATAAATGTGTGATGCTAATTAATGATACTAATGATATGCAGTATTATTTATAAGCCTATTTACATTTTGAGCTATAACTCTGAGCCCATATGGTAAGGTCATGAATTAAATTGTGGCTTTCATGTAAAGCAAGTATCCACTCGAAAGAGCAAAGAATGAAGACCCATTATTGGATTATACTCCATTTAGTCCTTATAGGAATTAGAGTACTATGAAAAAACTTAACAGGGTTATAAAAACTAAGAGGGCTCTCCTATCTCCACTGTCTGCCAAGAGACTGCTTTAGGCTCAAAATGCAGAAATGGCAAGGGAAATATATCAATCTTCCCAGTGACCACGACAGCTGAAAACTCTACATTAATGTTTCGATTCCTACTTTAACATCTTTCCCCAAGGACAAAAGGAGATGAAATGTATGTCAGAGATGTAATAAGGCTAAAAAAGAAACCTCTTTGAAAACCCCTGCAATTAGTTTTAACAGGTAGGAATAACCTGTGTTTATCTCTGACACAAGTAATTTTGTTTACACAGCTCCAAAAATTAGGAAAGAAGCATACCTTTAAATAACTGCATTGTATTACAGACAATTTAGTGAACTCTTGGCATAACCGCTATGTCACAGTTACCCGTGGTTTATCTGATCTTGGACTTTTTATTTTTCCTCATTGCATTTAGGCCAGCATTTTCTTTGCCAAAGTAATTACAAATAGGCTAAATATGTCAAAAGCCTGTTATTCAACCAGCCACTAGGTTTTTAGCCTTTCCACAGTGAATCAAATAATTAATCTGGGGATTGTCATGACTTTGTTCTCCTAATTTTTCACATAACTGTTTTCTTGGAAAGGTCCTTTACTGGTGAGGCAGTGCTCATCGAAAGGTGAATCTGACACTGAAAAAGCAGAAGACACTATTTCGCATCATAGACTACTTACTGCTCCTCAGCTGTAACCACTCCAAAAGGACATGTAGCTGGAATTTTTTTGGGGGGGAGGGAAGGATGGTAGAGAACAAAGCAGGTTATGCAGTATGCCACATATAGATCAGTGTGAGCTGAAATGGTCCACTCTCAACATAAACCATGATTAAATTGGGGAATTTTGCTGTTGCTTATATTCAATCTATTGTGAGAAAACCTAATGTCTACCTTGCCACGTGCAAGTGAGGGGAAAAATGTTCATGATTTGAAAAATCCCTTTTTATCTCTTAAATTTCAGTACTGATTATTTAGAAATAATTTGGAGCAGTCAGAATTTATTAAAAACAGCAATAATAACAAATGAGGGACAGTAGTCAGAAGTCTGGATGTAATAAAGGCATATTAGAGATTTGCTCTTATACATTGTACATCTCACTACAGAACTATAGCCGGTGGTAGGGATAAAGTTCATTGTTTCAGACTATTGCAGTGTCTGGATATAATAATGATTAAAAGTTCACCATGAAGATACTTGAGTCGACCTGAGTGTTTTAAGAGTAGATCATTTACCGGAATGTTAACAGTGTGATTCCAGTGGTCAAAAGGAAATTCTAAGTAAAGAGTTTTGTTTCATTCTAATGAAAGGATGAACGAACGATGTACAACCCTTTCTTTGAAAATGATTTCCTTTTGTCAGTATGTATCTTTCCCAATTAATTTGAGTATTTGAAAATGACCTTGAAATGTGAAGAAACACTAGAGGGCCTCTTCTCCACCCATAATACCACAATTTGGAATCATTTTTAAGGAGGGGGGGATGCCTAACTGAAAGCAGATGGATTTAACCATAGTATGTCATTTATTTTGCCTCTAACTTTGGAAATGTACCAAGTGTATATGATAATTGATATCAAAACCCTATAGGACAATACAGGGATTATTATAAAATAGCCTACAAATCTCAGAATAAAGATATTTGATATTGCCACTTTATGAAACTCAACATGGTTAGGAGTGATTCATTAATTTTTCTATTTCTTCATCTCTTTTACAGCATCCTAATCAACCTAATTAAGGCTTTGTTCATCTGAAACCTCAGATGACAATTTGTTTAACTCTATCCCACTGTGGTCTTTATATAAGGAGAATTAAATTTGATCTTCTGACAGCAATCACTAAATGATCCCAACTGGCCCCAATTAAGACACATAGCTTACAGGCCTCAATATCCAATAAAGTACCAAATCCTCTACTTTATTTACGCATTGTGTTTTTTTTTAAATCTTAGTTTATTTTCTTAAGGCCAATTAAGCATGTGTCATCAAGTGGAACTGAATTTCTTTACTTGAGACACAATGCATCAATTTACTCTACAGACACATTGAAATATTGGACAGTCCTTTGAAAGTCATCACTTCTGGTGGCTATGTTACTTCACCTTGATGTTATGAAAGGAAAAGGAAATTTTAGATTTAGTAACTTAATATTGTACTAAACCTAGATAAACATACTTAAATTGGCTCACAGGTTCAAGCAATACTAATTAATTTTAAGTCAATCACTTTTTATTTCAATTGTTTACAATGATCTCCCGATATTATTCACATTTAAATTTTGAGTTTATTTTTTTATTTTTATGATTTAAAGTGCTTTCTTTATAACCTTCTCTGAAGAATGTAGTATCCAAGCATGGCTTCTGAAGTTAACCTGTTTTACCCTTAATTTCTGCTCTAATTTTTTCACATATGTTCAGTGGTGAGCTTTGGAAGTGTTCTCAGGCCTTCACATAAATGCAGGTAGCCTCAGGATTTAGAGCTCATTGATTGTGAACTACTCTAGGGAAATGGCTGAATTAAAAACAGTCCTATGAGGCTGAAGTAGCTCCTATTCACATCTGGCCCATCTGATTCTAAACTCTCACACCTGCATGGAAATTTAACCCCTATCTATTGCTCTGAAGAACAAACACATTTATCTATTGCCATCCGCATTAGGTCAAGGTTGAATCATTAAATGTTCAGCTAAATTAATTGCAATATAATTGAAGTTTGACACAGTTTCTAAAGGTCTTGTTCAAGTTATTTGAATAGCTGGATTACTTTCTGAATTTCATAGAATCATAGATCCAGAGCCAGAAGGGACCCCGAAAGGCTATTTAGTTCAACTCCATTTTTTCAGTCGAGAAAACTGAGGCTCCTGGATATTGAGAAAATGAGCCCAAGATTACAAGGTGGTATCAGAGGTGGAATTTGAACTCTAGTGCTCTGGCTCCAAATCTGGTGTTTTTTTTCAATATATATACTCTTTGATTTTTAATGTGTCTATTTATCTTATTGATCAGAATTACTATCTATGTGGGAACTGCCCTAAAATTCACAGTTTTCCACAGATGAGTTACTATGTATTTTTTTCTTCTTAATAATATATTTTAAGGTACTGACACTAGGACTATCCTGGGAAATATATGCTATGTATCTCACAGCTCATTAACCTTGCTAGAAATTTTTTTTTCATTATTGGATCAACAGATGCAAATATAAAAACATGCTGGAAATGTAAAGGAACTCTGTAATAACCCCATCATTAATATACTGTGCAAACTTCTAAAAATATAGGTCTTCAAGTATAATCTTCCTTTAAGTTAGAATAGGATACTTTTCTTGTTTACAAATTCACTTGTTAAATAGAATTCTCATCAAACCTAACAGAAAAAAATCCAAAATAATAAAGCTATACGTACGCTACTAGAGAATAGGAAACGCTAGATGAGAATGTCCCCTTAAAATGCTGATCATCTAGAAAATGGAAACTAACCACACAACTGACTAACTTTTTTATGTTTAAGAAATGCACTGAAATTTTGGTAAGGCAAAACAGATGCTAAGGGTATTGTGTTATAAAATATTTCTTACAGTATTCTGGTAATCTTAAATAAGATTTGATGTTAATTTTAGAGCACACTTCTGCTAAAAAAGGGCAAACCCTGCAACAGATTTAGTACAAAGAGCTGAAAATATCCTGTGGAAAAAAAAACTGTAGAGAAATCAGACCAGCCCAAATCTTGCCATTACTCAGCACTGCAGTGACGTGCAGATGTTTGTAGTGGTTTGAGAAGCCAGCGGGGGCTGGAAACTCTACATACTCGACTCCAACATGATTGCAATTGAACCTCATCAAAGTAAGAGCTCATAATTTGTCACAGAAAACAGCCAATTAACATATGTTAGGAAAAGGCTCCATAAAGATAATATATGATTAAAGACCCAATGCAGCTGTTGAAAAATCAAAACTATGCGTTTTAAAAAGAAATCTCAGCCTGGGCTTTAGTACGGTTAAACTGATAATGGCTACTATGATTTTTCTTTAAAAACAGCTGAAAAAAAGATAATTATAGTATTTTTTTAGGTCTGGGGTTACAGCAAAGGAGAACTTGGGTACTGTAGCACATTTTACTATGCCTTACTTGAGTGCTATAAATAGTTTAAACCCCTGCCAAAATTCTGTAGTTACTTTGTTATATATCTATTTTAAAATACAGACCTTCATTGTGAGCTGGATGGCCTTCAGGATACACTCTGTTGTCAAGGCATTCCTCTAAAATCTATAGCCACTCTATCTTTATTGGTGCAAAATGTCCAGTGCGGAGGCCTTGTAGTCCCAGTCACCCTAACTCCAAGCACATAACTAGGGCAATACAAATATGTACTCAGGCACTTGATATATTCCTTCCTGTACCTTGCAGGGTGCATTTTCAGGAGTGAGGGTCAGTATAATGTTTTTAATGGTTCTAATATACATGGTAATGAGATATTTTAAATACTAATATATTTCATAAGGAGTTTCAAAAATAGGTATCTTAATTTAAAACCATTGTTTTTTAATGTGTTTATTTAATGTGCTCCTTCCCCACTCCCCCAAGCCCCAAGTATACATTTTTAAAAAGAAATCTCAGCCTAGACTTTAGTACAGTTAAAGTGATGATGATAATTTTTCTCTAATAATAAATAAATGACAAATAGTGAAAAATACATTGGATGAGGCATCAGAAACTGGTCCTAATCCTGGCTCCTTCATTTACAAACCACGTTACCATGGAAAATCACAGATACTCTATGGGCTTTGGTTTCTTCAAATTAAAAACAGATAATAATACCGACCCTGCCTATGAAAAAACCTCTTCCAAGGACCAAATAAGATAATATCTGTGAAAATGCTCTGAAAACAAATTGTTAAGTACTATACAAATGCAATTATTGACATTATTTTCTCTTTAAGGCATTTCATTTTAGATTTTGGAAGTTCGTGCTATTAAATTACGTAACTCTTAATTGTACTACCGAGTGACAGTGTGTCTTATTGAATACAGTTGTTTGGTGTTGTTTGGATGTGTCTGACTCTCTGTGACTCTAGGCTTAGTATGCTGATGCTGGCCAGGCCATAGATTTTCTTGGCAAAGATACTGGAGTGGTCTGTTATTTCCTTCTCCAGTGGATGAATGCAAATAGAGGTTAAACGATATGCCCAGGAAGTATCTGAGTTTGGATCCAAACTTCAGGTCTCCTTGACTCCAGGTCCAGGGTTCTATCGCCAAGTCCCTTGGCTGCCTAGCAGTGGATACTGAGTTCTAGTCCCACTTCTGACATATACAGATACGATATCCCTGGGAAAATAAATTAACCTTCTTAGGTGTTCTGAGCAACTCTTGAAGACTTATAAGTTGCTCCCCTGAACTGGTAGCAGGTGGATTGTCATTTGATGAATTCTCCTCCATTTCTGTAATCCTAGGTCCAATTCCTCTCTATCCCTGACAGAGATTATTATGATCTAGCCCCTTAAATAGACATCAAAGTGTAAAATGAAATACTTATTTTTTAAAAGCAAGACTAATAAAACAACAAGGAATTCGGGAGGCTTTAAAACTTGTTTTCTGATTAACTGCTATGTAAATGTAGAAAACCTAGGAATGTTTTGCACCAGTGTTGACAGTGATTAGTCAGTCAGTCAACAAGCATTTGTTAAGCATCAGGCACTGGACTAAGCTCTGGAGATACAAAGAGAGCAAAAGACAGTCCCTGCCCCTGCCTTCAAGGAACTCACAGGGGACAAAAAGAAAATAAATTTGTACAAACAAGATATATATGTATATATATGATAAATGGGAAATAATTAAAACAGGGAAGGTATTAGAACAGAGGCATTAAGAAATGATTCATGTAGAAAATGGTACTTTAGTCAGCACTTGAAGGAAACAAGGGAAGCCAGGAGGCAGAAAAGAGGAAAGAGAAAATGCTAAAGATGAGAAAGTCAGAAAAATGCTGGATTGGAGAAATAGAGTACCTTGTTCTCAGAACGGGAAAGAAGCCAGTGTTATTGGGTCAAATAGTATATGTCAGGGAATAAGATATAAGAAGACTGGAAAGTTTGGGGGGATGAGAAAGTCATAAAGAGCTTTGTAAAGATTAAAATTAATATAAAATAGCTATTACATTTTATAAAGTTTATTAATAATAACTAACTAAAGTAAAAAAAGCTAGCTAACCAAGCCCCAGTCATGAGAGAAGAGAGAGACAGGGGCAGAGTTACAGAACTTATAAACAAAACATGACCATGCAATGTGGTAGAGAGATTACAGGGAATTCAAGGGGATGAAGTCCAAGGGTTCAAGATTTCTGATTATACAGCATTGACCACTAAAAAAGAGAGGAGTTTGAGTTTGATCCTAATGGTAATAGGTATAAGCAATAGCTATAATGATATCATTCTAATCTAAGCTATCACTCCCCTTAGATGTGTGGAATTTTAAACAAGAAATGACTACTGATGGCAATAGCAGTAAAGTATAGAAATAGATATTTTAATAATATCTCTATATTATTAAAGATATTAAGATAATAATTTCTTAAAATCATAACATTAATATTACTATGTAAATATGATAAATCTCAAAATGAATATACTTTTCTATAAAAAAGATAAAAGCAACTCTAAAGCAAAACCAACTATTTCATACTACTAGCAAATGAAAGTCTTATGACAATTATTAATGTAACTTAAATAGTCTTCAGGTTATGTTGATTTTTTTTGCCTCTCAAGGGTCCAAAGTCCCAAGCAATCAGCAACATTTTTGATTAAGATCTCAGCATATAGTTGAAAATCCCAGGGCTTCACCATCGCTGAAATATTCACATATCTTTGGACATCTCCTACTAATGAGAGTAAACTCCTAAGCCTCAAGCCAAATAGATTAATTTCCAGCGTATACTGAATAGTCAAAAGAACTAGCCTAGTAATACCAATGCATTTAACACCAAAGTATTTTAAGGAGAAAAATAATTTTAGTAAGATTTTAAAATAAAAAAAATCAAGTTACCTTAAAATGAATTTTATAAAAATATAAAATAAAATAGTCAATGCAAAACCAGGGCATGTAGATTTTTCTCTATTTTCCCCTGAAAATTTCTAACTCAAAAACATTTCAGTTTAAAGATGAATGGTTTTAGATTTCATTTTTTTCAAAAAAATATTGATGGTGTATATTTAATTCTTTCTAGTGAAGTTCCTGAGAAAATAAAACACTCTTACTCCAAATCATTTTAATACAGTGAACATAATTATATCATTAACAATAAAACAGAAAAGGGAGAAATAATTTGCAATTTAACTAGTTTAATTTAATGTTAAATCTGTTTTATTTTACAATTGGCAGGAAGAACTAAGCAAAGATCTTATAAGAAATAAAATTTAAACCGTTAGCATTAAATATTTTTCTCCATGTATTTTCAAAGAAGCTTTATTATATAAAAACCTCACTGTACAGTACTTTCCCTTTATCTAATCAGTGATGGCCAGTATTACACTCTTCTCTTCTTCCTTATCACAGTAATATGATTCTTAGAGGTCATCCATTTCATCCCTCTAATCCCAAGGATGACTGTACTCAGAATGGAAATACATGTTTATTCTCTACATGGTCAACCTTACTCCACCTTTTTTAAAGCTTCTTAATTCCTTAGCTTCATTTGCTGTCTAATTGAAAATGTGAGGTCACAGATTCTAGTATTACCTGGTTGAAAGTAAAGAGTATATTTACTAGTGAGGTAAAGAGGAAAAGTAATGTATTCTTAAGAGTCATTTTTCCCCCCACGTGTAAGTCCTGAGGGGCAGAGTATAGTTGAATTAGTAAGACAGGGAGTAGAACATTTGAGCTAAAGTTGTGTAGACGCAGTGTCTAAGAGATATAACCTCAAGACATCCTAGGATTAAGAAAAAGGAGAGCTTCTCAATCCCATTTAGTACCAATGATGAGGAAACTGAGGTCTTAAGAGGAGAAGTGCCTAAGTCACACAAATAAGGTACAGACCTAGAATATGAAGTCATGTACTCTGAATGGATATATAGTGTTGTGCCTTAGAGTCAGGAAGACCTGTGTTCATATCTGACTCAGATGCTTTTGAGTTATATGACACCTAGGAAAGTCACTTGGACCTCTATATCTCTTATTTTCCTTAACTGTAAAATGAGATATTAATGGCACTTCCCCCAAAGGATTGTTTTGTGGACCCAATGAGATAATGTTTGTAAAGTACTTAGCATAGTGCCTGGTACATAGTGCTTAATAAATGATTATCTTCCCCTTCATTTTCAATTAGTTCACATTGTCTCTAATCTCTGAATTTATAACCATTTGCCAATCACACTAGCATCTTTTTTTAGTTACCAAGTTGGTACAGCTAGTTGGCCTAATGGATAGAATGCTGAGCCTGGAGCCAGGAAAGACCTGGCTTCAAGTCTGGCCTCAGACACTTAATGGCTGTGTGACCCTGAACAAGAAACTTAACCCTATTTGACTCAGTTTCCTCATCTGTTAAATAAGATGAGGATAGAAATGGCAAGCCACTACAGTATCTTTGCTAAGAAAAGCCCAAGTTACAAAGTGGGTTTAAACCAGCTAAGTGTCAATACAGAAGGGAAAAGAAGTAGATGCAGGTAAAACAGATAAAGTAAAGTTCATGCAAGAATTATATTGTCTTTTTCAGTTATATCCAACTTTTCATGACTCCATTTGGGGTTTTCTTGGCAAAGATACTGGAGTGGTTTATCATTTCCTTCTCTGGCTCATTTAGAGATGAGGAAACTGAGGTAAATAGGATTAAGTGACTTGCTTAAGTGACTTACAAGTCATATGGTAAGTGTCTGAGACGGGATTTGAACCTAGATCTTCCTGATTCCAGGCCAGGTGCTATATTCATTGTGCCACCTAGTTGCCTTAAGAAGATAGTGCTAGGCTCTAAATAAATACATCACTGATCCTGTGATTCCAGATCTAAAACCTTTCCCCTTAGGCTATATCTGTTCAAATACCAACTCATTTCAATTCAACTCAATTCCACCAACATTTATTTAGCATCTGTTATAAGCCAACCACTGCCATTATTTGCTGGGTACACAACACCAAGTCCAAAATTGCTGTTTTTGAGATTACGCTGGAGATATCATAAGCAACATGGATAAATGTATAATCACTATCCCAAAGTCAAGACAAGATAGCTCCATAGGGAGGATGGATAATTTAGGAGATCTCTAAAGGCCTCCAGGAAAAGGTAATGCCTCAGTTGTGCTTTCAAGGAAAGGATTCTACAAAGTATAGGTGAGGAATAAGATTATTGGAAGCATAGTGGGAAAGCCTGCATGTGGCATGGGGTCAGAATATTGTGTATAGGGAAAAAACAAGTAGATAAATTTGTCTGGAACATAAATGAATAATAGAAGTGTGTGTTTAGCTTCGAATGATGGGCTTCTAGTATTTTCTGTGGATTGTTGAAAGGTTCTTTAGGAAGAGTGATAAAATGATGGAGGAGCCAGGTGAGGTTATTGGGAATGATTAAGCAGCAGTAACTAATGGCTGGATTCCTCCTCTTTGCTATACATCTCATCTTTCCTTCCCTTTCTCTCCACTCACAGAACCACACCACTCAACTCTGGCTCTCTTTATCTCGTCCCTGGATTATTGTAATCACTTCATAATTGGACTTCATGTCTCAAGTCTCACTCCCTCCAGTCCATTATTTACATAGCTGAAAAAGTAATATTTTTTTTTTACATTTACCTTCTGTCTTAGAATTAATACTGCATATTGGTGTTAAGATAGAAAAGCAGTAAGGGCTAGGCGATAGGGGTTAAGTGACTTGCCCAGGGTCACACAGCTAGGAAGTGTATGAGGCCAGATTTGAACCTAGGACCTCCCATCTCAAGGCTTGGCTCTCAATCCACTGAGCCACCCAGCTGCCCCCCCTAAAGTGATATTCTTAAAGCACAAACCTTAGGATGTCATTACTCTATTCAGTAAGTTGTAGTGG
Source organism: Gracilinanus agilis (assembly GCF_016433145.1). NCBI lineage: Eukaryota > Metazoa > Chordata > Mammalia > Didelphimorphia > Didelphidae > Gracilinanus > Gracilinanus agilis. The sequence continues at coordinate 321,531,599 of NC_058130.1, read as the reverse complement.
CTTACTAAATACAAGTTCCTATTTGGCATTTAAAGTCATTTACAATCTCCGTCCAACCTATCTTTCAACGTTCATTATACACTGTTGGTGTTCTGTTGTGTCTGACTCTTTATCATCCCATTTGGGGTTTTCTTGGCAAAGATACTAGAGTGGTTTGCCATTTCCTTCTCCTCTCATTTAACAGATGAGGAAACTGAAGGAAACAGAGTTAAGTGACTTGCTCAGGGTCACATATTTCATAAGTGCCTGAGTCTGTTTTTGAATTCATCTTCCTGACTTCATGCCCTCTGCTCTCTCCATTGTGTCACTTTACTGCCCACTATTTTATATTTATCAACCTACAAAGACTTTGTGGTCCACTGAAATTGAACTTTTTGCTGTTCCTCACATATGACATACCACCTGTCTACCTTCTCATACCTGCCTTGTAAAATTCCTGCAAGGAATAGTCCACTATCACATAAGACCTCCTTTTACATCTCCTACTTGCAAGCGCATCTTGAAATTTACCTTGCATTTATTTTTGTATACGTTTTGTGTATAATAATTATGTATTTATTATCTGTTAAGTAGAATGTATTCTTCCATAAAAGAAGTAATTATTTCATTTTTGTCTTATAACCCTAGCCCCAACTATAACCTGAGAATTTCGTACTACTAGTCTACTATGTAAGATTAAAAGTTGCAAATGAGGCACCAATCTATATTGTAAGATGGAATTTCTTCTGGAGGTTTCCCATATCAGTAAAATCACAGGTCCTATTTCTATCTTTCTCCTCATTCACAGGGCCTGGCACTTAATAATTGTTTGATGATGGATTGATTGCTTGACATTCACGTGCTGTGCTGATTTGTGATCGGTGTCACTGTGGGTCCATGTTTTTCTGCATATGTGTGTTTGCTATTTGTAGTTAGGACTGAGAGGGAGAAGAAAAAAGAGATCAATACCAGGATTTCTTTATCCACCAAAACACTGACTCCAGCCACTTCTCCACTAAGAATGTGTTTTTTGCCAGTAGTATTGGGACCTTGGCAAGAAAAATGTTACAAAATCCTGACCCAATTCAGATGTAGAGTTGGACTATATTTGAAAATCTTAAAAGAAAAGTTATAAAATCTCTACATTTTTATGTCATGGATCTCTTTCACAATCTAAAGAAGGTTATTCACCTATTTCTAGAATATTTTTAAGTGCATAAAATAAAGTATACATAGAACCACAAAGGAAATCAGTTGCATTGAAATTCATTTTTAAATTATTTTTTTAAACAATCTCACAGACTCTTTGTTATAATGACCACTTCTCTAGCCAGGCCACACTATTAGGACACAAAAAATGAAAAATCACGAATTAAAAAAAAATGTATTAATATTTACCTTTATCAGATATTTACAATTTCTGAGCTTCTCTAGAAGTTAACAAAAAAAAAAAAACAAACCCAAAACCACCGGTGAGAAGGAATTTATTCATTTTTCTCCTTGTAGGCCTTCATGGCTCCACTGTGAATAATGAAAGGAAATCACTTCTGCTGACTGATTGACCTTTTTGATAAATAGGCTAGCTTGCTATAATATCCAAACTAAGATATACTGTTGGTAAGCTATAAAACATGAATATCTGTAGATTTTTGGTTTCACAAAGTAATGTAAATATGAAAACAGATAAACATTCAAAATACATAATGTAAATATATATGCATATATAGTTATAATTAGAACTCGTGTCAGGAATTATTAAGCAGACCTTCTTGGCCGTCTGATGAAGCCTATGGACCTCTTTTTTTAGAATAATATCTCGAAACGTATAAAATAAAATACATGAGATTACAAAGGAAACCAACTATATTAAAATAGTTATTTATTTAAGTATAGGGGCAACACATATATGCATACTTACACACAAGTTTATGGATTTTAGGTTAAAAGGTTAAGAACCCCTGTTTTCATTTTCAAAGCACGCAATAATAGTAAGAGGCTGTATGCTATAACAAAAGAAAGATTAACTAAAAATCAGAGGACAGGAAATCTAGTTCTCTCTTTGCCACCAACTAACTAGTTCTATGATCTTGGGCTAATTGCTGAGCCTCAGTTTTTTATCTGTACCTTTGTAAATTAAAGAGGCTGAATTCCATAATTACAAAATTCCTTTCTTGCTCTAAATCCATGCATTAATTAAGTCCAAAGGTGCAAAATACAAAGTCAATGGTTATCTAAAAAGTGCCACAGTCTTACAAAACAAACAAAATTAGCTGAAAACCTTATCCAATGCATAAAAGTACTGTTTTTTTTTTAAAAAAAAAGTTGTTCCCATTACTTATCAAATCATAGCATCCACTAAGAATTTTCCATGAAATGAAGAAATCCACACAATGACTAGATATTACATTATGTAACTTACATGTACCTACTAAGGCCAGATACTTAGCAATAAAATCATCCTAAGTACTGTCAAGACACTTACAAAGGAGGACTTCAAAAATGAAATGTCAAGCAGAAATTATGGGGTTCTGATTTCTCCAATGTAATTGAAGTAGTTTATTCTTAAAGGCTATTCTTTGCTCATCTGCCATCTTCTGGTTTCTCTTGCCATAAATTATTTACCTGCAGCAAGTAGTAAATCAGGGTGAAATCTGAACTGGACATACTCTATGCTAATGCTTAACTGCATCACCCAATAACCAAATAGTTTCTCGCATACTCAGTCTGCTATTCACAAAAGGTGAGTGTGAATGGATTAGCAATGATGCATTGATAATACTGAAAAAATAACGCAAAGTTATTTTTCTTCATGAAAGACAGAATTGATGATGATGATGATAATGATGATACCATGTTTGCAATAGATACAAACACCTCATTATCTTTCAGGGTCAGGTAGGATTACAGACTAAACACCAAATTACATTTGTCTAATAACATGACTTTCTGTGAAATAAATTCAAATTTTCTTCCAGGTTAGACTTGGTTTCCATATGAGGATTTTTAACATATATTTTTTCTTCAGACTAAACCGTATCATAGAGCTTGAGGGACAATGTGGCCTAGCTCTTCAAGAAAGTTAGCCTGGAAGCCAGGAAGACACAGGGTTCAAATCCTGCTTCTGACATATATGCCATTTCACAAACAGCATTATTATCATACATATTTATTTTGGTAGAGTTTAGTCTGGAAGTCTGCCTGGCCCTGAAAGACAGCAAGAAGTGCTTTTGTTTATTGTAGTTATGAAATGATCTTCATCCTCACCCTTATCAGTGCCATCAGTTTGACCTCTATAGAATCACTAAACCTGTCAGACCTCTCGGTAGCTAAGACTATAAATTGTAGACGAGAGACCCAACTAGCACTGATAGCCATTACCTAAATCAATGGAATTGTAGGTCTAGTCATTACTCTCATTCTTATACACAATACTGATCTATGGAATGGTTGGCCTTTTGTTTGTTTGTTTAATAGGAAACAAGTTTATGAGAAAAATCTAATGACTACATGGTATTTAAATTTCTTGGAGAAAACCAGTTGACATCTTTTAAGAAAATTAATTTCAAACTTTGAGAGTGAATTTTCGTGACATAGTCAGTAGAAGCAATTATTTTCACAGCTTATTATGTAGCTTTAAAAAATTCAGAGCTAATGCAATGTGAGGAAATTACAATCTAGAGTATTACAAGACTATATTAGGTTTTTCTGCCTTCTACTGTATGAGACATCACATGCTTCTCTGTTACAATTTATTATTATTATTATTATTATTATTATTATTATTAAAACCCTTAACTTCTGTGTATTGGCTCATAGGTGGAAGAATGGTAAGGTAGGCAATGGGGGTCAAGTGACTTGTCCAGGGGTCACACAGCTGGGAAGTGTCTGAGGCCGCATTTGAACCTAGGACCTCCCATCTCTAGGCCTTACTCCCAAGCCACTGAGCTACCCAGCTGCCCCAATTATTATTATTTTTAAAAGGAGTGCATTGAGTCAGTACAGAAAATTCCATGCAGATAACAGATAGTATGCTACTCTTTTCAACCACTGAGTTTAATTTGGAATGCTTACTGTTCAGTCTAATCCACCATGTTGCAGAGTAGTATGAAAGCCGTATCTGCCACACCCTCAAAAAGAATTCTTAGTGAACAAGGAATCATCTGAGGTTATTAATTTGATAAGAATACTCTTAGCAGTGAGAACAACTTGCCAAAGTGAAATATTCTCCATGTTCAAGAAACTCGATAGCATTCCATCAAATAGCTAGCAACTCATGGAGTAATAACACAATCCTGGAGAGACCATCATAATACTAACCATAATTCAAATTGATGCAATAATGTTTTATCATTAGCAAATCATACTTGCTATAGTCTGAACTTGTTACTCCGTCTTGGGTCTCTGGAAATGCATTCCCTTAACTCTACCTCTTAGGATTCCTTTGTTCCTTTAAGACTTAGATTAGATGCCACTTTATTACAGAAGGCATTTTTCTGGTTGCTTCTGCTCCTGCTGCTACTCTTTCCCCATTTTCCTTTTATCTGGTGTTTACTTACTATATAAATGTTTCATTCTCTCCTTCCCTTTCTCCCCATGAATCCCAAATTAAGCTACTTAAACATACTTTTTCATTTTGCCCTTTTATCCTTAATATCTATTATATCACTTTGCTTACAGTAAATAATTAATAAATGCTTATTGAATGAAATTACATAGACATTATATATAACTCTGTATATATAATTTAGACACTAAAAATTTTCTAGGGTCATACCTGATACTTGTACTTTTCAGAGTTATCTAAATAATACTGGCTAATGGTCATTATAGTACCATATGCCTTAATAAATTATGGGTGAGACTTATACAGAAACTCTTTTAAAGCTTGCCCTCCCCCCAAAAAATAACAAATAAGTACATTTACACAATGCCATAAAACTCTTATGGAGAAAACTAACTGGCATAAAAGACTTAAAGATGTCAAGTATTATATAAATAATTTGGGGTTTGACACTCAGGATGGGCTTGTAAGGGTTATTAATAATCTCAAAACAAAACTTTTAGTGTAAGTTATTTTCTGACACCTCAGAAAGAATAAGAAATTGTTTTTAGCAAACACTTTTGTGGAGGTCTTGGAAAAAAGTCATACAATTTGTCCCTTCTTTCAGATATACTGCACTAATATCATTCCCACCCTGAATTTAACTAATCTTTGTTTTTAAGCATCTCTATCAAAGGAAATGATGTATAGTCTTTTACAAGCCCATGATGAAATCTCACAACTTTCACTCTGGGAGAACTCTTTTTTAACTATCTAATCCATCCTGTAATGAGGTAAGCTTATTATTTTTTTTTGTCCTTAATAAAAAAAACAAGTACAATAGTTAGTGATAGCATGTTTTGGGGGAGACACTTTGTATGCATTTTTTTCTTTTAGTCTTCTGTAGTCTAAGTCAAGTTTTATAATTTCTAAAACATTTGCCTCATTGTTTTTCCTTATCTCTTAATCAACTTTTTTTGGGCTTCAGTTGACTTTTCCTCACTTTACTATGACATAACCCTCTTTAATGATGAAATCTAGAATAGGCCAGAGTATACTAAAAAGTGTATTACCAGGAATAGTTGCCTCATATTCCTTCTTATAGTGTTATTAATGAATTGAATTCTATATTTTACTCTTTACAGTGTAGTACCACCTTCTATGGCAGCTTGGTGGCTCAGTAGATAGAGAGTGTGCCTGGACTCAGAAAGACTCATTTTCATGAATCAAAATCTGACTTCAGTTACTCAGTTTCCTCATCTGTAAAATAAACTGGAGAAGGAAATGGCAAACCACCCTCGTATCTTTGTCAATAAAAATCCAAACGGGATCATGAAGAATTGGACATAATTGAACAATAGCATTACCACCTTGTAAACTCTGGACCAACTTGTTATTTTTCATAATTCTACATTTTTCTTTTTATTTATACAACACACATATATTTAAGTTGCATAATATTTTGCTAATTCACTTATAAGTATCAAAGGCAAAATCATTCATCTTGCAATGTCAACATTGTAACTCTAAGTTCCAGTTCTGGTTTTTGATTTTCCATATTTGCTTTGCTGTCAAAGATTAAAATGTTCCTATGGTCCTAGTATAGTTTTAACTTGGGTTTTGACAAAGTATTTACATTTACATTTTCCTTCATGATATCTCTCTCCTTCCTTTCCCTGCTATTGTGCAAGATTTTTTCAAGTGTCCAAGTTTACTTAACTGTAGTTTCTAGGATTAGCCTTTTCCCATTTGAAATTGTATAACTCTTTTGGCTTTGTATCCATCTTTCTTCACCTCCAAAATTTCTTAACAAATTTAGATCATTTAGTTTTTTACAAAGTTTTCTCTAGCATCACTTATTTTCCTATATAATCTATTTCTTTCAGTTATCTCTGTTCTAAATTACTACTTCATTCTTTGAAACATAGTATTTAGCACCACTACATTTCTCTCTGCTTCCTTTATCCAAAATCAGCCTGAGTGATTAGAAGTACCATCAAAAGAAAGAGAAAATTTGGGAGTAGGGGCAGGTTTTAGAGGGTAATATAATGAGTTTAATATTGGAAATTATTTTGAGGTGCCACTAGAATGCCCAAATATATACCAACCAGGTATTATTAATGAGTTAAGAAATATTTGTTATTCTTAATTTTACTCTGCAATCCATAGCAAAAAAGAGAGTAAAGATTAACTGTTATGAAGATATTGCATATTATATAACAACTTATAAGTATATGTATGTGTGTATATTTGCAATACATTTTTTGTTTTCTGAAATTCCTTCTCTAAATGTCATTCAGTCATCTGTAACAAAAAGTTGTTGCAATAGTGAAGGGATCAGAGAAATTACTTTGATAATTAATTCTAGTTCTAAAAGTTTATGATTCAGCATCAATCTATAACCTATAAAATTGAATTAAATAATTCCTATGCTCTAGAAAATGGCCAGTGTAAACTATTCTCTCTCAGACTGCAGACTTTTCAAGAAGGCAAATTTGGAAAACTGATAATCTAGAATTTTTGCAACAAAACATTAATGAATTTGTGCAAAAAAAAAGACAGGATATATAATTTAAAAAAATCATAGTCCTTTAAAACAAAACGCTTATTCATTTCAGTTTTCATGTGTGATCATAATTTCACTGAATCAAAGACAGCTTTAGCATTTGAGTTGTTTAAATGTCAAGTTTCAAACTCATTTAAGTTGGAATTGACTTGTGTTGATTGTGAGCATATCTTGCAGACTTACATATGAAAAAACAAAATTCCAAAGTTAATTAATAAAATAGTGTAGTGGAGGGATGCTTTATTTATTCTTTTTTGCTTTTTTAAACTTCATCCTTTGAAAATTTGGTCAAAATTATCAAAAACACTTGAAATTCAAGAATCTCAGGAGGCTTAAAATTGCCTCTGATTTGATTCTACACTTAAGATTATTTTATTTACAATAACTTCAAGGGCAAATTCTCTTTCCAAGGCTGAGCTTCAAAACACCGCTATTTGTTGCCAAAACAGACTTTTTTGAAATTTATAGTCAGTGATAAAAAATCTGTATATTTCATTTTTGAAATAAACTAATATTTATAAAATGTTCAAAAGTATTGTATTTCTACCTTTATACTAAGAGTATAGAGATGGGTGTTCTAGTACATTAGAGATGTATAATGACAAAGATCATTGTACCCCATTATATTGAGAAATATATGCAAATGAGAATGAAACAAAGTGACCTATATATTTACTACACATGCTTATCTAGTTAGTAAATTGGTGCATTTTGTTTTTATTACAATTTTGATAATTTTCTTTTTTTTACATATAAAGCAACTGTGAATGTGTAACAGTAACTTCAAGGTTCACAAAGTCAATAGAGATGAAAACACTTTTGAAAACTACAAAACTCTTTGTAGATATAAAGATGAATTGTTATGGAAGAGCAAAACATTTGCTTTGTGCCCATTTACTAAAACTTAATTCAATTCAGCAAACATTTATTATTGATCTATGGTTTACAAGACACTGTACTAAGAAGGAAGGAGTAACATAAAGGCAAAAACGAAACAGTAACCAGGTCTAAGGGATCAGAGTCACAGTTCCTGTCTTAGTTATTCTGAAAACTTTTTAATCAATTAAATCTATTTAATGAATTAAACACAAATCTATGTAGTAGCTACTTCAGCATGTTAAAAAATTATATGAGGCACAGTAAGGAAGATAGGGATAGTGCTTGCTATATATTAGGAAACTCCTTCTACCAAATGCAGGACTGCACCATTTCTACAACTTCTTGTCTTAGAGAATTACCTAAATCATCAAGAAGTCTAATAATTTCCCCAAGGTCATACAATTAATATGTGTCAGTACCAGGACTTGAACACAAGTCTATTTGGCTTTGAAACTGGCACTAGGTAGTACAGTGAATAGAGTGTCTCGCCTGGAGTCAAGTAAACTCAGCTTCATGAGTTCAAATCTGGCCTCAGACATTAACTGTGTGACACTGGGCAAGTCATTTAACCCCATTTGCTTCAGTTTCCTCATATGTCTAATGAATCAGAGAAGGAAAGGGTAAACCACTCTAGTATCTTTCTAGTATCTAGAAAACCCAAAATGGGGCCACAACAAGTTAGACCTGACTGAAAAAAATGAACAAAAACAATAACAACACTATTTAATACTATGCTACTTCTAAAACCGAGAGTCTATGGTATTATTAAATGTTCTCCCTTCCAAGTACTAACCTGTTCCGGCCCTCCTTAACTTCCAAGATCAGATGAGGTATGGGTTCAGGATGGCATGGCTGAATTAAGGGATATTAAAAATACAAATAGGAAACAGAATCTTCTAGTAAAGAGCTTATGACCAAGTAATAGATTTAAGACATTTAATAAGATTTGAATTGGAAACAAGCGCCCTTTGCTATAATGATACAATGTAAGAGGTTATGGGAATAGAACTGATTTGACTCAACAATTAGTAGAACATGGAGAAAGGGAAGGGACATTGCTTCATTTTCTAGGTAATGATTCTTTCCTAGGTGTTTAGGGAATGATTGTTTTAACAAACAGGGATGCCAGAAAGAAAAATATCATTGCGAGAAAATGGCGAGTTTGACAATTTTGGATATATTGAGTTTGAGTGCCAGCAGGACATCCAAAAGAGATGTCCTATAGGTATTTGAAATTTGGGGTAAGGAACTCAAGAAAGAGAGTAGTTGAGTGTTAAGGTGTCAGAAAGAATAACTACAGAAGAATTACGAAGTCATAGAGTTAAATGGACTTAAGATATCTAGAACAGACTCTTCCTGAATAGGGATTCCTTCTATAAGTCCCATAACGAATAGACATCCATTCAGGCTTCACTTGTTTCCATAACAAGGGACATTTAATCTTTATTTGCAGACCTCTACCTGCTTCATAATTGTTATTTTGTTTATAATGAACCAAAATCTGCATCTCTTACACTTCAACCCATAGCGTTTAAGTCTGTCTTTTGCAGCCAAGAAACACAAGTCTAAGTTCTTTTCATATGACAGTTCTTGAAACATTTGGAGATTGCTATCATGTTTGTCCCCCTGGTTAAAACCATATGGCACAGTTTCCAGGCTCTTTACTATAATGGTTGCCTTCTTACTGGTACACACCAGTTTGCCAATGTCCTTCCTAAAATGAAGTACTAGAATTGGAAATATTATAAATGAGGATTAAATGAATAAAGTAGCATTGTTTTTTGTTTATTCTAGCTTAAATTTCAATTAACCACCCCTATCTTATACTAATACAGGTGGGTTCTATATCTAAGTGTGAGGCTTTACATTTATGTCTCTTGAATTTCATCTCATAAGATTCTGGCCATTCTTTTAGCCAATTGATACCTTTTTAAGTATCTTTTTTCGGTTAACAAAAATGTTAGCTCTTCTTCCTAATTCTGTGCCATCTACGAATTTGATACATATGCCATCTCTGCCTACATGAAAATTGCTACAAGTTTTGAAAACCACAGTGCCAAGGACAGATTCCTGGGGGATTACACATGAAGCCTCTCTCTCCTTGTTGACATCAATTTCATTAATGAGTAATCTTTGCATCTGGTCATTCATTCAGTTTTGAATCTATCTAACTAGACTGAAAGAGAAGAAAAGGATCAACTGGTAAACAAGGAACAAAGGTAGTTTGGCTTTTCTTGAGGAGAAATAGCCATCATTCGATCTAAAATGACAAAAACATCTGATCCCATGAAGGTGATTATTTTTTTATTGTGTGCTATGATTTTCTTCCTTCTTATATCCATGTATTCTATACTCTGTAGATAGTTGATGTGTGGCAAGCTAATTACTTGAAAAAATTATATTAATCATTATTTGAATAAAAAGCACAGGGAAAAATCCCCATTATCAGATTCTCCTTTTTTCTACATAAAATGTTTTAGATGAAGATGAATATTCTGTTTATTAGCACCTAATGAATAATCATATTAGAATAATCTACTCATGATGACTATTCAGTAGTCTGGCTTTACTTCTCTACCTGTGCTTTTCCAACTTTTAAATTGAGAAAATATAAGAAAAAATTCAAGAACAGTCTTTATGCCTATGAGTAAAAATCAGCCATATGCTATCAAAAATATTCCAGTCTCATGTAAATACTGTCTCTTGCAAGACAAAATGATAAAATAATAACACACCATTATACTAACAATGAGTGAGTGCCCCAAGATAATCTGTAATGGATATAGGTAGACATAGGGAAATGGAAAGTTTGTGATGATTACTTTCAAAACATTTCTTTCAGATGAAAGGAAATTAAGATGAAAAGATCTGAGGGCAATGTTAAAGGAGAAGCTTTTTTTGTACTTAACACATTACAGAAAATCATTCAAAAAGAGTTCATCCTTACAAGAAGATTATCCTGTAATGTTGCCAAGGTCACTGTCAGTTTCTGTTAACAACCATGTGAAGCATATGTCAGTCTCTTGAGTTAAAGCTGCCTTCTTCCTCCTTCTCTACTGCATAATGGCCAACCTCTTAATGCATACTGACAAATTGAGGTGAGTGAATAAGTTTTCCAAAATACACATAGGAGAGTTGTATTCTTCCACTTTTCTATTTTAATTCTGCCAAATGAGTAGAATGTAAATCTTGGCAGAAAAGAGGTCCAAAATATTCTTCTCCATCCTAAAAATGGCATCATTTGAAGATGGTCCCAAGAATCTTAGTATTATTAGTGACTGCATCATGAGTTTTCTTACAAATGCACATTTGCTTATATTACTGAAAATTCATATAAATATTTTTAAATGTATGAATGACATTTTTTATTTAGAAAATTTCTTTGGAACACACTTAGCAACAGAATGATTTAGTGTTCAATAGTTAAGCGCTATTGCAGATCTGTTGCTTTCATTTATCAATATTATTCATCATCCACAGAACAAATGTGAGTTGTATATGAATATTGGCTTCTGAAGACATTTAGTCCCTAAAGTGTAGCAGACATATTTATGTACTTTGAATAAAAAATAAATTAACATAGTTTCTTTCCAATTATATATTTAAGTAGAATAAATCATAAATTAAAAGAATAAATGATATTCTAGGATGCCACTATAAAACTAGCTCATTATGGACATCAGTATTAAAAATTTACCACATTCTGCCTAGATCTCAGTTTAAGGTCTAACGATTAACAATACATTAAACAATTGTCTAGAGAATCAGATGGTAAAAAAAATTCCATTTAGAATTAGAGATAATATCATCTGATTTTCTTTTTCTCTTACTTATTATAATGTACCAAAATACCACTAAAGTTGAAAGGATAGAGAAAAAGATTTGAAAAAGTAACTACTCTGCCCATATATCAGCTGACCTCAACAAGATTTTTGGAATGTTATAATTGGGAGATTTTAAAAAGGGCTGTGTATAGCTTCAGATCTCCATTCTAATTTCCTCTAGTCCCACTTCTTTCTTTAACTAATTTATAGAAAAATATCAAACAAAACAAAATACAAATTCTCTTAGTCTACAGTATTATATTTAAAGGACACCTAAATAAAATTATAAGAGGTGAAAATTATAAAAAGTAAAGACTATCAAAGGTAGATTCTAAAAACAGCATCAGGTATATAATCCAAACCTTTAATAACAAGTATTATTTCTCTGATTAGTTATATATATGTATATTAATAGTTTCTGTACCAATTTTAGCCCATAAAAGATTAGCCAAAATGTTTCTATCAGTTAAAGTTGAATATAATCATTATATCAATTATAAATAACTCAAAATAAGTTACAGATTTAAACAGTATCATTTGAAACCAACAATATAGTATATTCAAAGTACTGTAAGACAGCTAATTATTTCCAGTAAGGAGAAGAAGAGAGGTCATGGAATGTAAATTTGATATTCAAGGATAATATAAATTGGTGTACAGTGGATAGAATACCAGACCTGGAATCAATAAGACCTGAGTCCAAATCTAGCCTCAAAAACTTACTTGATGTGTAATCCTGGACAAGTCACTTAACCCCTTTGCCTCAGTTTCCTCATCTGTAAAATAATATAGATGATAATAACACTTATCTTCCAGGATTGTTGTGAGGATAAAAAATTTATAAAGCTCTTTGAAAACCTTAAAATGCTATATATCTTAGCTATGACTATTATTATTTTAGTCAAGTTAGCAGTGCTCTCAAAAGTTTTTTACCACAGCTATGAATTTATAGTATAATAGACTTTATTTGAGTTTCATCTCATTTCCCATACTTTGGTGGAACTTCTGATGGACAATAAAAGGTGCTAAGACAATAAAAGGAATAAAAAAGAGACTAGATAATCATAGTTCAAGGAGTTTGTGATGACAAATAGTTTTAGCAGAAGACAATATTATTACTTCCTTAATTCTCAGTTTAATAAGTATGGAAAAAAAGATAGAAAGTTAGTCTTAGAGTCAGAAAGGGTTGAATTAAAATATTATTGTGACAATTAACTAGTGTTGTGACTGAGGGCAAGTCACTGAACTTCTCTTCAGTGTTGATATTCTTATCAATAAAATAGGGGTCATGATATCTACAGTACCTACATCATAGCATTACTGTAGGAGTTCAAATGAGATATGAAGTTCTTTATAAATATCAGTCATTATTATCTGAATAGCAATCTTTACTTTTAAAGCTATCAAGGATTATGTTGCAAAGACCTTGAAAGCCTACTTGTCCCATAATTTCTATCCAATATATACTTATGTATAACCGTGGTATTTAGGGAATAGTTCAACCTTTCCTATTTGATTCATACATAACTTATAAAACATGATTTTACCACCTGTAGACAATTGGACCCACTGATGTATTTGACTTTTTAAATACTGAGAGAATGGCCAGAAAAGGAATACAAATAGTTTACCAAAAAATAGGCTGAAAATTCAACAGCTATGATTTCTCACTTTGGAGCAGTCAGTTGGTACAGTAAACTATTTCAGTCAATTATAAGTCAAGGAAAAAAAACTTTCTCATTTACAATCAGCATTTTAGTTTGGATCTCGACCAAGAGATTGAATAACCTTAAAAATAATCCTTCCATGTCACCTCTAAACAGTGTTGATTGATATACATTATGACTATGAACTAATTACTTCAAATAAAATACAAATTCTCAATATTATCTTTTAAGACTCCAATGAAAGGTTGATCAAAGAATTTCTGTATTTTAAGATTATTTTGCTCCTTAAGTTTAAAAACTCTTTTATTTCTAATTGTTTTATTTCATATGCATTCAACCTTTGCAAGGCATCTCCAATCCTTTCTGGATTTCACTGGGTTATATTAAATAGCCAAAGAAAAAAATGAAATGGTTATTTCATTAGCATATCTGGCTACAATAGAAAAGAAAAAGTAAATTAAGAGGAAGATATTTATATAAAATGTATCAATGATAAATAAAAATGCTGCCATTTGAAAGTGTTCTCTCTGATGTTAATGCAGAAGACACTTCCATTTTGAAAAGCATCTAGAAATATATTCCAGTGTTGAAAACTGTCTTTTAACAGGTTTTTAATTTTGTTTGAATTCAAGTCACCTTACTTTGAAGGTTAAGAGCACTACCAACAAATTCTCAAGGGTTTAAACACCTTTTAGAATTTAGAACAAATTTCCAAAATCATGTGCATAAGAGCCAGAAGCATGGAAGTTGGGCAGAAAATCTGTCTTATTTGCAATAGAAGGGCAATGAACTTGTTTCTTAAAATAATAAATTAGTCAGTGCCCTTTTTTCTGCTAACATTGCCACCATACAAGTTCAGATCATGATCCGCTCTATAGACTACTAGAAAGTCTCCTAAATGATATGTCTGCCTGAAGTCTCTTCTCAATTTGGTTCATCTCCATCACAAATGTTCATTTGGGCTATTTGTTCTTGACTTGTGGCAGAGCCTTCCAAGTTCATATTGGTCTGATGGCCCACAGTTGGACATATAGTGACATCATTTTTGTCCTTGTCTAAGATAAAGGATACAATCAACCATCAATCAACTCCATAGCTACCAAAATAATGTTTCAAAAGCACAGGTCTGGTCATGCCATTCTCCTATTCAAATGTACATCATTATAATATTTTATAATAGGGCAGCTAGGTGGGTGCCACCTACCCACCTAGTGGGTACTCATCCACAAGTGCAGAGGGTACTCATCTTGGAGTCAAGAACACTTATCTTTGTGAGTTCAAATCCAGCCTCAGGAACTTACTAGCTATGTGACTCTGGGCAAGTCATTTAACTTTTTTTTTTTACCTCAGTTCCTTATCTGTAAAATGAGCTAGAGAAGAAATTGCAAACCACCCCAGTATCTTTGTCATGAAGTCCCCAAATAGGGTTACAAAAAGTCAGACCAATTGAAATGAATGATCAACAACAAAAATAACTCTAAGTATATTCTACTAAACCGAACTCTTAAGATAGTCTGTCAGTCTAATCTGCCTTCAATAAATAAATTAACAATCAATCAATAAACATTTATTAAGTGCCTACTATGTGCCAGGCACTGTGCCTAAGCACTGGGAATATGAAAAGAGGCAAAAGAAAATCTCCTTTATTTTATCTCTCTATCCATTGTTTATACCTCTGCCAGATTAACAATTTTTCTTATGCCAGATCTGATCATTTCACCCCTCTACCTAAAATCCTTCCATAGCTCCCTACTGCCTACTAAATGAAGTTTGAACTCTGTTCTGTCATTCAAAGCTCTCTACAGTTGTTGCTATCCTACTTCTCTAGCTTCCCCAAATGCTACATTTTCTCTACCCTTAGATAAACTGGGCTACTTATTGCCCTTGGTAAAGACCGCGTGCTTTCTTAACTCTGCCTTCATTTGAGTTCCTTTTGTTTGGAATCTTTTCCATGTTGCACCTTTCTTGGGTCTCTATCCATTAGAATCCTATGCATCCTTTCAAGTCCAGGTCAAATGGCACTTTCTCCCTACAGTTTTCCTTATTCTTTCTAGTTGGTAACATATTCCTCAGGATAGTAATAATAATAACAAAATAAAAACAGAGAAATATAGGAAAGAATTTCAACAATAGAAAACTTTCATAAAATTGAATTTTATGAATTATCTTTTCTTAAAATAAACACCAAAGAAATATCCATATTCTTGGTTGTATAAATATTGGTAAAAATGTGGTATCTTCTAGAGTTGATAAAGTGTTTTTTAATTAAGAAATTTTTGTTTTAATAGCATCTCATTTCTTATCCTGAATAATTAAGAAGGATAAGAATGTTGACCTTAGGAATATTGGGCTAGATCAGTGAAGGGCAAACTACGGCCCTCGGGCCAGATGCCCCCCCCCCCCCGAAATGTTCTATCCAGCCCTGTGACATTATTCCTAATCTGACAAATACAATTAGCAGGATACAATACAATGAAACTTCAAAAGAGTTGCCTTAGAAACAGACTGACAGATGAGCATTTCCTTTCCTTTGGCCCCCTCTTTAAAACGATTGCCCATCACTGGGCTAGATCAGTGGATATAATAGTAGTTCATGATTTATGGGTATGATGGAGTCATTTGTATATGACTTTTGATTCAGTGAATTTACTAAGTGGAATAGAAAAAGGGAGAAAACATGCTTGTCTCAGGGCACTGCTAAAGCAAAAACTTTAAGATTTTTTTTTTTTAACCCTTAACTTCTGTGTATTGACTTATAGGTGGAAGAGTGGTAAGGGTAGGCAATGGGGGTCAAGTGACTTGCCCAGGGTCACACAGCTGGGAAGTGTCTGAGGCCGGATTTGAACCTAGGACCTCCCGTCTCTAGGCCTGGCTCTCAATCCACTGAGCTACCCAGCTGCCCCCAAAACTTTAAGATTTTAAGAACAAGTTTTCTTAAGTTTGTTCTTAAACTGGCTAGGAAGCACAGTAGATAGAATGCTGGACCTAGAATCAAGAAGACCCAAGTTCATATTCAACCTCTAACATTTACTAGCTGAGTGACCCTGGACAAGATACTTAAACTCTCAGTAAGATGGTGATAATAATAGCACATACCTCCCAAAGCCGTTGTAAGGATAAAAAGAGATAATATTTGAAAAATGCTTAGCATGGTGTCTGGTACCAAGTAGGCACTTAATAAATACTTTCCCCCACTATCTTCTTTTCATCTACTTGACAATCACCTCTAAATTCCACCCATTGGTGATCTAGACCCTTGACTTTGATTGGTGAACATTTGTCTTATCCTGCTGGAATCCTGTCCTTAATATCGCTTCTTGCAGGTTCCCCTCCATGCCACTGCCCTATACAACTTCTTCTCCCATCTTGTTCCCCTTTATATGTTGTCTTATCCTATTAAAATATAATTTCCTTGAGGGCAGGGACTGCCTCCCTTCCTTATATTTGTATCTCCAGTTCTTAGTTGAGTATCTTTCACTTAGTAAATGCTTAATAAATGTTCTATCTACATATTAATCTTTGTATCTATCTATATTTATGTATATATCTAGAAATGTGTTTCATTACTATTATTAGAGTGTGAAATATGATTTATTGTTATTGGATGATCTCAGAGCCCTATAACTTTAAAATTATATGATTCCATGTGCCTATAAAATATCTTAGATATGAGTTAATGTCTTCTTGATGAATACTGATGAAGTAGGGGGTAATTTTGACTTTTCCCTAGACTAATGTTGACATTCAAAAAATACCGACCATTAATAATGTAATAATAATGACCTCTTAATTGCCTTGCCAATGGGAAATTGAATGTATGAATAAAATCCATGAATAATCAAAATACCACTCATTTTAGCTTCTTTCTCAACTATCCCTTTTACAAAGGCTATACCAATAAGAAAAGTGCCTTATTTAAATTCATCTTCCCTTGACCCTTGTTGCCATATACTGAATTATCAAAGTACAACAAAATGGTTAAAGAGTCATTTTAGTTAAAAGATGTGTAGAAAAACAACCTCATTTGTAAATTCCTAAATAATCCATACATGACTGTAGTGAAAATGCTGCCATCGAAAATGTAAACAAAAATACTACCTAAGAAGTTTTTTAAAATGATAAATCTGACTTCTAAAATTATTTGCTTAATTATTCTACATCTTTAAAATAAAAACCCTATTCATTCAAATGCATTAATACACACACACACAATGTGAGATTAGTAGAATATTAGAATAGATCAGGGTTAAGGTGTGTATAACAAGTATTTTAAAAGGTTCACCTCCCAACCAATCATAATTATTTTATTTCTCTTATATTTTGTCAATTACAAAAACATTCCTTGTCTTTCCCAGGGCAGTACATAATAAAAACAAAGTCACACATATTAATCTATTGCATTTACAGAAGTCACAATTTTTAAAGAAATCTAAAATTATAATCTAAGAAGACTACTACTAACAAGACTGTGCCTTATATGACAAGTAGATTAGGTATCACTGAGTCAACTGTTGTCTATTTTTGCAGACCAGGAGGAATTATTTAAAATGGAGAAATCCTTTTCCAATGATGGGGCACAAGGGCAGAAGAATTATAAAATCAAGGTAGGAATTTTCATAAAATAGGCATCAACACTGGAGTTCCATATCATAGAAAGTAATGGGACATGCCAATGGTATTGCGGTAGAGATCATGTGACTATTTTATTATACCATGCAAAATTCATCAGTGGAAATAACGCATAGAGAAAATGCCTCACAAATATGAGTACTATTGTTCAATTTTGGAAAAGATTTACCTTCATCTATCGCACAGACACATACATATCTACACACACACAAATACATACACAAATATTTTAGAAAGCAGATGCTTTAGCTGAAGAGCCACAATTCCAATACTGCAGTTTTAAATCTAGTAAATTTGGTTGAGGAAGTGATGATAGAAACCTCAGAGATATTTTTTTTTGGCTTGGTCATTTACCTTCCATTATCTTGTAGAAATTAAATGCATGAATTGTTCTGCGATAGACTTGCTTAAATTTTATCTATTCTTAATGTAATAAAGGAATGAAACTTTGGCGAGATTTCTTGTAAATAAATCATGAGGGATTATTAATTAAATTCATGTTTTAATGAGAATTTAACATTCATTTGCCAGAAAAAATATTTCTTCAGAATAAAAGAGCTCAAAATTTGTTTTCCTATTGATATTTATATAGCTTGTGCTTTTCTGGGTATGCTTTGATTTTATTAGTGTAAGGAACCTGTCAGTATGGAAACCCTCTTCTTTGATACAGATAAATAATTCTCATGGAATTCATCACAATTGATCATTGTTTTGAGTCACTAAAAACAGTGATTTTCACCATTATATAATTGTTAATAAGCAGGACTTGAACCCAGTTATTTCTAATTCTAAGGCTAGCCATTTATTCACTACAGCATAATGTCTACAGAGGTAAAATTACTCTTTAATATTTTTCTCAGCTGTTGCATTTATTTATGTTATTAAATTTTGCAACATCTCAGTTGCATTTATTTATGTTATTAAATTTTGTTTATTTACTCATTCATTTATTTTAAAAGCTACACAGTTCTGAAAGCCACATATGTATTGAGCATTTCTTTTAACAGGAATATAGAAAATCTAAACTCAGAGCTTAAAAAACCTTTAAGTTCATAAAAATTTGTCACTGAATTTAAGTGAATATAACTCATTCTTTAATTGAATAATAGAGGCCACCTAATCTAATACTCTTATTTTATAGATGAGTAAACTGAGGCCCAGAGGGATTGTGACTTGTCCAAGGATCACATATGCAGTAATTATTAGTGGTGTGATTTAAATTCAGTTTCCTTGATTCCAGGCAATAGACTTTCCACTGTACAAAGAGATTGCATAATTCTCCTCTCTGCCTATATTGAAGTCACCAAATTCATCAACCCATTCAACATCTAAGGCATTGGTATAATGATGCCATGTAGTGGTCCACAAGCACCAATTGTTATTCCATATCTCTTCTCTGTTCTCTCCTTTCTTCCCCTGTAATGGGATTATGTACCATTTTAATTACTTTCCTTCTTTTTCTGTTTTTAATATCTCAATTAAATATATTTCTGTCCATCTCTTTGTCACAAATACAGAACATTCTTCAGTCACATTCCTCTTTCCTCTCTGGTCTAGTTATCTCAAAGAAAATCTCAATTCCATTTGTTAGTTAAAAAAAAACAGTGGTAATCTCTGCTGATAAACATGAGATCCTATTCTTTTACCCTTGTATCAAAGGAAAAAGAAAGCTATAGGTCCTTAGCTACCTATATGATCTTGGATAAGTCACTTACCCTCCCTAGACCTCAGTTTACTCATTTATAAAATTCAAATTTTGGGCTAAATGGCTTTTAAAGTCCTTTCTAGCTCTAGATCTAGGAGCCTCTGATCAAATAGAAAGAAAAATGTCATAAGCCTCTGCTGCTTCCAAAGTGCCGGGAAGTCCAGCTTTGATATTTTCTTGTTTTTTCTCCCTCTTTATTTCAAATTACCTATTAATTCTTCTCTAATTAAACTTGATTTTCTTCAAATACCAGCATTTAAAATAAATGAATTTTTTTTCTTTAAATGTTTCTGTTTTGCTTAATTGGCAGTATTAATCATGTAATATTTTATGATTTCCAAACCATTTGCCTCACAACTGGGGCCGTAAGTTGCTAGGCAATGTAAGTAATAATAATTAGGACTGACACTCACAAGGCGCTTTAAGGTTTGCCAAGTGCTTTACACATATTTGATTTCTGTGACAATTCTGAGGGAAGGTACTATAAGAATTGATTTCTAATTTTACATCAGCCTTAGTGAACTAGTGAATTGCCCATTATTACCTTAATTATGCAATAAGTCTTAGTTTTGCAAAAGGATAGTTGAACATAAAAAATGATAAAGGAATAGTGTTTCAGGTGTATATCATGAGGTGAATAGATGTTGGTTGACCAGCTTGGAGACCCAACTACTCCCTACAACATTATTTCTAAGGGAGCATATAATGTGACAGGCAAGTAATTACCTTATAAACTTCTAGGACACAATCAATTTTTATGCTGGACAAACTGACTTTATTGAAGATCTGCTATATATCTCATTTTACACAAGATAGAAACAGAGTTGGAAAGAAGGCTGAGAACTGGGAAGTCCCAGGTTCAACTGTTGCCTCTGACCCTTTTTGATCAGTTGTTTCAATTGTGTCTGACCTTTTGTGATCTCATTATGGATTTTCTTGGCAAAGAGAGAGGAGTGGCTTGCCATTCTTCCTCCAGCTCAATTTATGGATAAGGAAACTGAGGTAAATAGGATTAAGTGACTTGCTCAGGGTCATAGAGCTAGTAACTATTTGAGGGTGGATTTGAACTCAGGTCTTCTTGACTCCAGGTCTGGCACTCTATCCACTGAGCCACCCAGTTGCCGCTGACACATTCTGGCTATAATATATTTGGTTAAGTCTCTTACCCTCATATTTAGTGTCTCAAGCAATTTATTATTACCATAGGAATGGCTTTACTCACCAAGAATTTCCTACACAATCCTAGGTCTGGCCACTAAAAATGCTAGATGCCAAGGGGTACAAATGTATACCTACAAAAATAGTAAGGTGACATAGTATATAGTACAGAGAGACCTTGACTTGGAGCCAGAAGTTGTAGGTTCAAATCCCAGCCCGAACATTTAGTAGCTTTATGAACATGGGTGTTACTTAACTTCCTTAACCTGGTTCCTCATTTATAATACACGGGTAATACTATTTAAAAAGGATAGTGTAGCAAAATAATACTAGATTTGGAGATGGAGGCAGTGTGTTAAAATTCTCATTCTTCCCTCATGTGTATGACTTTGGATAAGTCAGATACCACAGTTTCTTATCCATAAAAGGAAGAGCTTGGTACCTCTGACGTCCTTATATCTCTAAATCCAGTGATCCTAAGAAGCTTACTTCTAGTTAGATAGACAAAGGTTTACATTTAGGAAACAAGAGGGTAATATAAGACCATCATTAAGTGGCGCCATGTTGGCCCCAGAAAATAAGTACACAGAGGATGTGCAAGAAGAGAGATTGATTGGTGTGAGCCCTGATGTTGTAAATTCCTTATGAAAGAAATGAGACTTTTGCAAGACCTAAAAGAATGGGCAGAATTTGGAGATGTGGAAAGTCAGACAGAAAGTCAATCTATAAGGATTTTTAAAAATGCTTATCATTTAGCAGGCCCTGAAGATACAAAAAAGGCAAAAAAGACCCCTCGATCCTGCCTTCAAGGACCGCTCATTCTAATGGGGGAAGGAGTTCAGGGAACAATAGGCTGGAACCTATGAATGTAAAAAGATATATTGAAAGCAAATGAAAGGTAATGTCAGAAATGAAGGCACTAGAAGTGAGGGATTGGGTAGGGCATCCTATAAAATAAACATTTTATGACTCAGGAACAGCAAAGAATTGTTGTTCAGTTGTGGCTGACTCTTTGTGACCTCCTGGACCATTGCTACCCATGATGTTTACTTGGTAAAGATACCAGAGTGATTTGCCTTTTCCTTCTCCATGGATCCAGTGGCAGTGGACCCTTTTGTGAGACAATCAGAGGCTACCTGACTTGCCCAGGGTTACACAGCTAAGGATGTGCTGGAAGTAAAAATTGAACTCAGGTTTTCCTGACTCCAGGCCCAGTACTCTGTCCATTGAGTCATAGCTGCCACTGTCAGCAAAGTGTAACATGCCTGAAAAGATAGGAAAGGGGCAGTTTAAAAGGGTTTACGTGCCCAGCAGAGTACTTTACTGACCCTAGAGGTTCTAGGAAGACATTTGAGTTTTTTGATTAGAGAGCTAACAGGGTTAAACTTGGACCTCACGACAGTCATTTTGGTAGTCAAGTGGAGGGTGAATTGGGATAGACAAAGATTTAAGGGAGGAATACTTACTAGAATGCATGAATACAGGGACAACTAAGTAGTGGCTCAGTAGATAGAGCACCAGCCGTGGACTTGGGAGAACCCAGGGTTCAAGTTTGACCTCAGACACTTCCTGTGAAACTCTAGGCAAGTCACTAAACTCCATTTGCCTAGTTCTTGTCCTTTTGTCTTAGAGTTGTTAGTAAATAGTAAATAGTAAACAGAAAGAAAGGGTTTTAAAAAAGAATGCTATTGTAATAGTCTAGAAGAGAGGTGATGAGCCCCTGTACTAAGATGGTGACTATATGAGCAAAAAGTAGGCAGCATATATAGTAGGTGTTGTGAAGGTGACAAGGTTTAGCAACAGAATGGATATGTAGGATAAGTATAAATATAGAGCTGAAGATGAAACGGGTTGAGAGCTGGCGGGTGGCAATACCCTCTATAGAAATAGAAAAGTTGGGAATAGGGGAGGGAAGGACAGAGGGGACATCTATAAATTATCTTTAGAAATCTAACAAAATTTTAGTTATGGTGGTCAGAATAAATTTGAGTAAATAACACATTTACTTGCACAATTGTATACTGTGTACATATAATGTATTAATGCTACCTCTTTATGTATATCTCTGTTAATAGAGTAGAGCCTCATTTTTCTTTAAACCCTTACTTTCCAACTTACATTGATTCCAGGGCAGAAAAACAGCAAGAATTAGGCAATGGGGATTAAGTGACTTGCCCACAGTCATGAAGCTAGGAAGTGACTGAAGCCAAGTTTGAATGCAGGACCTCCCATCATTAGTTCTGACTCTCAATCCACTGAGTGGTCACCTGTCTGTCCTCAAAAACCCTCATTTAAAAAAATATTTCTTTTAAAATACAGGATTAAAAGACTGTTTATAGATGAAATATGTCAGCATTTTAATACTTGCATTGTGTTTAGGGAATGTCATTCATGGACATATCCTTTTTATTCATTATGTAGAAAATAAATTTTTAAAAAATGGATTTGAATGGGAAAAAATAGTAAAAAAAGATGCCCAACGCCATGAAATAGCAAAAAAATTGGTTAAATAGCAAAAATGAAAAGCAGTAATGCAAGTACTATATTGGTTCCATATTCCCTCTCCAAATATGTCAAACAAGGGGAAAACCTACAGTGCTTTGGATAAACCTATTTTGGATGACTTTGTGGAATAACTTGGACAAGGCTCACCCAGTATAAAAATGTACAGAGAGATTGTGATTTGCTTTAGTAGAGGGTATATCCATATCAATGGAATCTCTTTGTATTCACACACAGAGATCCAGTGAAGCAATAATACAATATAAAATATTTTATTATGTGGAATAATTGATCATAATAAGCATTTCTATAGATTTAGAAATTGTGCTCAGAATTAGAATTCTGTTTAAAGTAAGTGTACAAAAAATAGTAACATATTTGTACTTTCCTGATATATTTACACTTAATTTTGACATATACATTTCTTACCCATGAAAGATTTTATTCCTAGAACCAAGACAGGAACAAAAATTTTACTAATTCAATGGATTACGATAATTGAATGTCTAGACTCACGGCATCATTTCTATACTTATCAGATTTTTAAAATGTCACATTTGCATCTATTTTAATATATATTTGGTGTATACATTTTTCCTTCTCAATCCAACTGTAAATTAAAATATCTAGGTAGATAGATAGCTAGAAAGATAGATAGATAGCTAGACAAAATGGATAAAAATGCCATAACTTAGAAATTTGGAAACAGATTTCCTGCTGTAAGACATCACAGTGCAATGTTTCTTGGAGGTAGTAATTCTCCCAAAGTTCACATGGAGCACACTTGATTGTTCTCCTTTAATAGAGCACAAATGAATCTCGGCTGAAAGACTTTTATGAAACATAGGACAACTTCAAAAAGAAGTCCCCAAATCAATGTTCAATTTTAAAATTAAGCTTTTAAAATCTACAACCATTTTTCTTTTTCTCTAAGGTCATTGACTTTTATATGTATGCAATTCCAGGAAGTCCTAGTATATGTTGAATGGGTTCTATATGAAGGATTGAAGGAAATGAATGGACAAGTAATATAGAAAATGAAAAATTTAAGGTTTTTGACCCATGCCAGTGGAGGGGCTGATGGGATCTCAGATCTTATGGACTGAAATTAAGTTCTAAAATCTTTTACGTATAACATGTATACTATTGCGCATTTTGATTTCATTGATACAGAAAAGTTGGTGAGTAAATTCATTTTCTAATACAGATTGGCATCTGCTCTGCAATATAATAATAATGATTCATAGTTAACATTTATGTAATCTTTGCTATATACCAGACCCTATGCTAAGAGTTTTACAATTATAATCTTATTTGATACTCACGACAATCCTGGAGGTAGATGCTATCAATATCCTCATTTTATAATTGGAGGAAATAGAGGTTAAGTGACGTTTCTGGGATCATATAGCTTTAAATGTGTGAGGTCAAGTTTGAACTTAGATCTTCCTGATTCTAGGTCAGGTCATCAAACCAATAACTGTGCTATCTTAAGGCATAAAATGTTACCTAAATCTCCAACTTAGGACATTCTCTCTTTCCCTCCCTCCCTCCCTCTCTAATTCTGTCTTATATTGCTGATTGAATATTATGGAATTACGATTTTAGCTACTTTTCTTCCTGAGTACCTGGTTCCAAAGTAAAGAGAGTAGACTGCTCCAAATGGTTATGTTCATATTTAGAATATTGTTAAACAAAGTATTCCATAAAAGAAGAAAACACAGTCACTTTAAAAACTTCTCAATATCCTTTTTAGTAAAACATCAATGGTCTGTACAAAGCAGACAAAGTATACTGTCCACTGTTATATCATAGAGACAGACAGCCATACATTGGAAACTTGGTTAATAAAACTAATTTCGTAGACTAGATAGTTTTCCCAGTGTGAATGAAAAAACTCCCAAACAAAGAAAAATCCTTCAAAATCTTGTATTAAAAATGTATTATCTTATTGGATATTCCTAATGATTCCAAAAGCACTAAATTACAAAAACTCTTCTGGTAAAATGTTTAAGTTTTAGAAATGTCAAGATTATGTATTCAACTTATTATCATTAAACAGAGAGTACCTTCTGTACTTCATAAACTTCAATTTTCTCTTTAACTTTGAGAAATATATCTACTAAATTTGAGATGTATCACCATTACACACAG
Source organism: Gracilinanus agilis (assembly GCF_016433145.1). NCBI lineage: Eukaryota > Metazoa > Chordata > Mammalia > Didelphimorphia > Didelphidae > Gracilinanus > Gracilinanus agilis. The sequence goes on along the minus strand of NC_058130.1, from coordinate 321,505,996 downwards.
AGAATGATATAAATTCTCTATTAAAAGTAATGATTAAGGCTTTAAATGTCTAACATTTTGTTAAATGATAGTTTCTCTACATAGGTTAGAAGACTCATAAGTGAACCACTTTGTTTTATCTCATGGAAAAAATGTGAAAAGGTAAACATTCCAATACTTACCACCCCTCCCTCCAACATACACATTTTAAAATATCAAACAAGAGAGAGTTAGGAGAGAAGTCCATTGGTCTTATGTAAGGCAGAATTTCAAACAAACATGAATGGAAGCATTCTTCTCTAAGAAATCAAGTCTCTCCTATGAATATCTTTTAAAACTGAAAGATAAGTTCTTTTGGTTACTTTTAATTATTAGGGACCAATGATTAGAGATTATTTCATGCCAGATGTTAATCCTTTGCCTATTTCTCCTTAATGTCTTTCTCCCTCCTTTATATCATGCTATGTATCACATAGACATTCCAAAAGGATCATGAAGTAAAATTAAGCTTTTTCTTTCAAATTTAAGAAATGGTAATTTTTTTTCATGTAAAGATGCCACACAGAAGAAATCTTACAAGGCATTGCCTTATGTCATATCTGTGCATCTACAACAAACCATTGGGACTGTCAAATTCAGTCTGCTGCAGCTGATCTATATAGCAGTGCCAGGCAACCATAATCTGGAAGCATTGATTTCACCCCATGCAGAGCATTCAGATGATCCACAGCAAACCCAGAACAACTGTATTTTAAGTCCTTCCAGTTTACTGTGGTAAGTTCTGAAATTGTCTCGAAAGAAGGTGTTTCTTTTCCCCATCTCCCTTTGAATTTAAATGCCCACACTTTGTGGAGGAAAAGACAAGTTACAAGCTTAAAGGGGATTTTACCCTTTCTTTTCTTAGACACAGTTTTCTATCAATATATCTCAGGAATTTAGCAACTGTTGTCCTGGGCTGCTGCCCAAGTTAAAGTCCTTTTCCAGTACCGCCTACATCTTGATCTGTCATGCCAACTATCTCAGACAGAGTTTATTTATAAAGTTCTCCATACTCTCTGTTACTTCATCTTTAGATACTCTAATAATTTAGAAACTCAACTGATGTAATTGATCTTACAGAAAGAAAAGTGTCTCTGGAAGTTGCTCATCTTATGTCTTTACTATTATAAAATTTCTACACAAATAAAAATAATTTACTATCCCATTCATCTCAATTTCCTCATCTTCAAATACGAAGTTATAATTCTCTTGACTTACATCACTATCATGCTAAGAGTATTAACTTACTAATGACTTTGAAAACTGTCCAACTACTTCAAAATATAAAGCATTATTGGCATACCCTATCTATCTTTTGTTAGTTGCTTCTTACAAAAAACATTAGGTGTCACATGAAAGAATGTGACAGAGAGCTTTTAATTCCATAGAAATAAAATTATAAATAGGTATTTAGTTATAATTCTTCTAATTCACTAATGACAGTATGGGGAAAATGTTGACATGTGTGTGTTCCATATCAATATATAAATACAAAGTAGCATTATTTACTTTAGAGACACTTATCCTTGAAATTTACCAATTTTTCCATTTCAATAAAGGTTAATTCTCACTTAAAATATAAATATATATAAAATAAATAATAACAATTTAATAAAAATATATCTATTTCATGGAGTAAGAAAAATAATTCACCCCTATGACTTCCCTCATTCAAATAATTTATAGTGATAAATCATCTTAGAGATAGTCTTTCACAGTTCTTTTACTGATGAAGAAGCTATGGTACATAGGAGCTAAGTTTGCTGTCACCATTACATAGCTTTTTTCACTACACAATATCTATACTAGTAGTATTATAAATTATATCATAGTTATTAGTTAGCTAGCAATTCTGGTAAGTATTTCACCTTTCTGAAGGGCCAGAATCCAGAATCTTCTGGGGATGGGGTTTGCATTTTAGAAAATCTGAACAAAATCATGTTGAACTTAAAGAAGCTTTCTCCTCCCAGTTTCTTTCTTTCTTTCTTTCTTTCTTTTTTTTAAACCCTTACCTTCCGTCTTGGAGTCAATACTGTGTATTGGCTCCAAGGCAGAAGAGTGGTAAGGGTAGGCAATGGGGGTCAAGTGACTTGCCCAGGGTCACACAGCTAGAAAGTGGCTGAGGCCAGATTTGAAACTAGGACCTCCCATCTCTAGGCCTGACTCTCAATCCACTGAGCTACCCAGCTGCCCCTTCCCAGTTTCTTGTAAAGATAAATATATCAATGAATAGTGTTTACTAACTTGTAAAAGCATAACAGTATAGTTATTATTATTATTATTCCTGTTGACTCCTTAGGAGCATAGGGCCTCAACCATCTCACGCCATAACAGTATAGTAATAGACTTCAATACTGTGTACTTAGATTGCTCAAGAAAATTTTGTGATTACACTTATAATGTTGTTACGTTATGTGAACATCAAATAGAATAAATTTCATGACTTCTGAAAAACCAACTTAATTAACACCAAATTTACCAACTTGTCACAAGTAATTTAATTCATGATTCTAGTAACTAGAGATATTCTTGAAAAGGCAAGGTCTTGGTTGCCCATTTCTTTTCAATAAAATATTGATCCCATCTTAAGCAAGGGCAATTGGCTTTTAGACAAAAGAGGCCCAAGAGTTGAGATGAAGATATTTTAAGATGCAGAGTTCTAGTTTTTATGGGAAAGTGGGGATAACCACCTAGTCTTCCACTCTAAACATATACATTTTAGTTTTCCAAAAAACTTTCTCATTTATATTGTTTTGGCTTTATATGCAAGATGTGACTATAAAGTAAAAAGCAGATTTTTCCTGTATGTCTTGTAGAATCAGCTTCACTGGTTTATTGCCATAACTTCTACATCTTAGATATTTTATACACATCCAAGTTGATACAGAGATGTAAAATTAGAAAGATTAAATTCAGTAGTTTTAATTTTGTATGCTCTATAATAACAATAATAACTTTAAAATTATAAAACTCAATTTCTATAGTACTTTAATACTTATTGATGGAATATTAGTATTTTTATATTCTAAGTTTTTAAAAGCATGTACATCACAAAAGAATGTGGGATAGGTATTAAAAGAATCATTATTTCTATTTTATGTATGCAGAAAGTGAGGTTTAGAGACTTATCTAAGGTTACAGGACTATTTTATATCATAGCAGAAATTAAAATCCATACTATGTGATTTAAAAACCATTGCCTTTTTTTATTTCAATAGGAATATGTTCTGTGTAGTATAGAGAGAGGGGATCATATAGTTTTTTCTAGCTTTGGCTGAGTTCTAAAAGCAGTTAGGGGTTTGGAATCTTGAGGGAAGAGTCAGTTGGTTTGGGTCTCCCGTGGAGGGAGGTTGTCTGACCAGCCAAGCTGCCTCCTTACCTATCTTTAGAATTGAAATTTAGCCTAGCTTTGAAATATTTATTTGAGAAATTGTTATTTTGGATAAACCCTTTATATCTTCCTTCCCAATATTATTTCCTACCTTCCCTCCCTTACCTTATATGTCTGTGGAGTTAATAAGGAGAGTAATTAGAGAGGAGTTCAAATCTGTGAAGGGTTAATTATAATTGACAATATTAGATATAAAGAAACTAGTCAGTCATCATTTATTCCCTTTAGATATCAAGAGCACTTTGTAAGCTTGAGTTAAAGGCAGGTCCTTACTCAGACTCCATCTCTGCCTCCCTTCCCCCACCAGAGGTTCCTGAGTCAACTGTTAGGGCTTCCTCGATCCACTTTCCTGACACATCAACCTGTAAAGATAATAAACCCTTTTGTGTTTTAACAGACTTATTAGTATAATTGGTCAGTTAGTTATTAAGAGAAGGAAGAAGAGGGAAAGAACTAACATACTCTGGGCTTGAAGGGAAGCCGGGGTATCCATCTTGGAGGAAGGTGTAACTTCAAAACAAGTCCCTTCCTGTGAAATTAACTAAGCCTGTTGTTAATTTCAGTTTAGTCTATTTCCCTCAGCCCGTGTTTAAGTCTGAGTCCTGGTCTATAAGCCCTGCTGTATTTGCCTGTTAGATTAATTCTCCCTCTCCCTGAAGATCTTATTCCTTCAGTGTTAAACTCCTGACTTCAGCCCTATTATATCCTGAATCTCCTTATTCCAGCCTACCTGTAGCCTAGATTTACTATCTTAATAAATCCCTGATAACCTCCTTTTAAAATTCCCTTGTACCACACACCTTTCCTCAAATTATCCCCATTACATCTGCTTTGTCTCATATTTCTCTTTACATTGATAGTATACCCAGTAAACAAACATTTGTTTTGATATAAGATTATGATATACACAGCATTCTAAAGTACATTTTTCTTGCAAAAATTTTCCAACAGTCTAATACAGTGATGGGCAAACTATGGCCCAAGGGCCAGATGGGGGCCCCTGAAAAGTTCTATCCAGCAACACGGCATTATTCCTAACCTGACGAATACAATGACTAGGATACAATACAATGAAACTTCCAAAGAATTGCCTTAGAAACAGACTGACAGAGGAGCATTTCCTTTCCTTTGGCCCCCTCTTTAAAAAGTTTGCCCATCACTGGTCTAGTATGTCTGAAGTGGTGTATGTGTATGTAAAAGAATGTCCACTGACATTCTTCTTGCACATCTTTTTCATATTGAAGCATATTTCTACCAATAATAATTTATTATCATATAGCTTAGATGTATTTGTATAATCTTTCTTTACAACCCTGAGAAGTGAATAATAGGAAAAAGTTCATTGCCATTTTTATACATAGGGAAATTGAGATGTAAAGAAGGTAAGAGTTATCCAATATTACACGGTTATCAATTGATCTAGACTTGACTGTATCAAAAACATATCTTTAAAACTCAGGTTCAGTGTTTTTTTCCTACTACACCACATTTCCCTAAACTACACATGTCATTCTTATGATAATCTGTTTAATATTCTGTCATTTCATTCATAATTTGTTCTATAAACCTTGCCAAAATAGCAGAATGCAGAGAAATAATTGGATCAGAACATCTTTCCCTTCAGCTGTGTCTAGGAAGCATGAAGGGGGAGAGTTTAGCTTAGGGGTCTTCAAATCAGATTTTGGGGGCACACTGCAGGACATGGAGGAGTTCATCTACAACTATATCCTGAACATATTTCCCTAATCTCACAAATGACTTAGGTTTCCTGTGGAACTTCACATTCATTATAGGTTCGTGGATAATTTTTTTCCAGACTAGGAAGAAAAGATGCTTGCTTTCTGTTCCTTCAGAGGGTCTTAGAAATCCCAGGAATGTGGCACTATATAATAAAGTTGAGTAGTCAAACTCATATTTTTCAGAAGGCTGCTTTTCCCAACAGATAGAGGACTCAATTTCCCTTCCCTAGTAGATTACCACCATTCACACTATTTTCCTATATGTACAAAGCTATTTGTATATTGCCTCCTCCATTAAAATGTGAACTCTTTGAAAGCAGAAATTGTGTTTTTGCTCTTCTATATATCCCTGGCACTTAGCATAGTGCCTGGCACCTAGTTAACATAAAAGATGTGTGTTGACTAAAGAACTAGCACACAGTAAAAGTCTTTATGCAAGTGCTTTCTAATTTCAGAGAAAGGAATGAGCCTTGTCTCCCAACTGAAGAGGACATGTTGATAGGGAAACTTCTCAAGGTAGACAAAAGTGTTTGTAGTGCAGGGTTGCTTCTGTATCTAATCACCTGGCATGTGATTTTCCTCAATTCTATCTTCCTATTTCCCTACATGTTTCTTTATCTCACTTCCATGTGTTAAAGTATAGAATTTTTGTTCCTCTTCATTTTGTCTTTTGCCAACTACTCTAAATTAAACAAAAGAATATTATAGTCATATAGGTGCATAAGTGAGATACCTTTAAGAAGATAGTCTGATGTATCATTCCACATAAGAATTTCTGTTCAATGTCCCTGACAGTCTTATATTCTCTACCGCTTCAAGTTGTGTGCCAATATGTTTTATTATTTCTTCCATAGAATGTAAGTTCCGCAAGGGCAGGGAATATTTTAGTACCTAATATCAGACAGTACATAAGTATTTGTGGAATTAGAATTTTATCTCACTGTTTTTCTTCTCCCTCCTATGGCACAACTTCATCAAGTCTTCCGTGCTTACTTAGCAGGATTATCATTACCTTTTCCTCGTCTTTCATCTTTCATATATAATCAGTAATCAAGTTCTGTTGGTATCACTTCTAACACGTCTCTCACTTCTATACCTTCCTTTTAATTCTCACTATCAAGTGATCAATTAGAATTTATTAAAATAGTTAACATGTACCAAGGATGGTGCTGGGATACAAAACACAAAACCAAAAATGCAATTGTCCATGCTCTCTAAGAGTTTGCATCCTTTTGGAGGAAAGAATTGTATACATGTAAATACAATAAATAAATACAAATAAATAAGTACAAATACAATAAATAAAGCAAATATCATTTAACTTCAGGATAGGAAAGAGGAGCATTTAGAGGGATTGGAAAAGGGCTCAAGTAGGAGGTGGCATCACTAAGGACTCTTCTTATCACTTGCCTTTATTTACAATAACCTCTAATATTTTTCTTCCTTCATGCATTCTACACTTTGAATGATGTTACTCTCTATTCCTCAGAATATGTACTCTGATCTCCTATCTCCTTGCCTTTCTTCACACTATTCCCCACACCTGGAATATCCTTGCTCTTCCTCATCATATGCTAAAACCCTTTCAGAGTCTAACTCAAATGCTTCCTTAAATCCTTCCCTGATTCCCTCAGATTGATAACAACTTTCTCTCTCAAGACATACATTATAACTTGTTTTAGAACTCAAATCCATTTATTATGCAACAGTATGTAGAAATACTACTACTACTTTATTTGTGCCTTTATTCCTTTCTTAGCTATAAATTCATCCATTAGCTATACTTCATATCCCTTATCATAGTATTTCACATATAATGAGTTTAATAAATATTAAGATTAATGTGAAAATAGTATACCACAAGACTCTCCTCTGTCCAGTCTTACTCCAAACATATAAATAATAAAGACATACGTTGGATATCATGTTTATTAAATTTGCTGTATTTAATTAAATAAGCAAGAGACAGACTAATTTGCCTTTGTCTTACAGAATATTGTGTTTTAGTTCTGGGCATGGAATTTTTAAAGGAATACTGATGAAATAGAGCTACTTATCTTAAAGTTAAGGAAGGATCACCACTCAGGGATATTATAGAGAGAATTAATGAACCAGAAAGAGCATTGCATTACATACCATTAAAGGTTCCTCCTAATGCGAGATTCTATGATTCTATAGACACTTAGTTTCTGCAAATTTGGAGTTAAATTGGAAATTATAATTCATAAGTACAGATTTTAATGGATCTTTAAAAGCAGACGCCTAAGATTTTTGTGGTTATTTCAAAATTCAGAGATAGGTAGTGAACAAATATCCCTTTTAAGACATAAAGTATAAATTGCAGTAGCCATAAATTACTTCTAAAGAATGGCTACATTAGCTTTGGAAACAACAACAATAAAAAACCAATTGAAGTAAATTAGCAGACAAGTAAATGATTTTGTAAAACACAATATTTGCCTGTGACATGTCTCTAAGAGACAAGAAAATAGAGGAAAAAAATAACTATGGGAGCTAATCAATTATTGTGATGCATTTTGAAGAGTACATGATTTCTGAAACTCATGTCATGATTCTAATATGATAATTTTTGCATATATTGCATACCATATACAAATTATTTTGGTGTTACGTTAATTAAAGTTGATTAGTGACTGATTCTTATCTAGGTTTGTTATCTTCCCCTAAGTATCTAGCATAATGTTTAACATAGAGTTATCGGGAAGGAAGGAAGGAAAGAAAAGATAGAAGGAAAGAAATAAAAACAAAAAGAAAGAAACAAAAAGTAGGAAGGCAGAGAAAGGAAGGGAAGAAGGAATTTTTCTAAGCAATAAATGGAATCCATTTCAGTTACCAGAACACACTATTCAAGCTTGGAAAAGAATTCTATGACTTTAAAGCCATGGTGACTATTAAGCTAATCATCCAAAGAATATTAATATATTTGGTTATTCTGTAATATATGATTTTAATCTGACCTCTACCCAACTAGTCTGTCTTTATTCATAGTCTAAAACCAAGCAGTCTTTTTTTTGAGAAACAAGGAAACTATCAGATAAAAGAAAGTTCATATTGTTAATCCTGTTTTTGAAAATCTAAAAATGATCCATTCCTCTTTCAAATAGTTTTTTACAGACATATGCAGAAATTGAAAATAAAAACAAACAAAGCCTCTGCTTCATTGAATTACTGAATGTGGTGGTCCTTTTCTACTTTTAATAAAGCATTCTAGGAAACTTGCATACTTAAGATCTTCAGATGATTTCTATGCTTTCTAAGCTTAAGTGTACAGTCAAAGTGGACATCAGAAGCAAATTCCTAAAAATCTGGAGGGAGGAGGGAATCTCTTCCTGAGGTAAAGAGCTGCTTGGGCTTGTTATCCTGAAGTGTTCTCTATATGTTTACCAAATTCTACTATATAATTGTAGAATTCAAGTTCAATTTCAATGATAGTCACTGCCAAAGATATTGTTACATACACATCAAAACTAAGGTGTTGCATTATCTAACTAGTAAAGGTTAAAAATGATTATGACAATTTGAAATTGCTAATATTATGGTATGAAAAATGACCGATCTTAATTTTGAATGTTATAATAAATATAATATAATATAATATAATATAATATAATATAATGTAATGTAATGTAATGTAATGTAATGTAATGTAATGTAAAAATAGTACAGAGTAGTAGATTTGGAAGAGTTGGGTTCAGATCTTGCTGCAGATATTTCCTAACTATAACCCTGGGAAAGTCACTTAATTTTCTGAGTTATCTTCTCTTTAAAATGAGTATCTGGACTTGATCATCTCTAAGTTCTATCCAGTTTTAATATTACATATGTGTAAATGTGTATAAACATGTATATGCATACATATGCTTCTATACACATATATAACATCATAGTTATGACAAAATTTTGATAATCTGGTCCACTAACTTCTTGAAAATTATGCTTAATTCCTGAATGTTGACAAACTCTTGAAAAATCACAAGCATATGTAAAAAAAATTTATTTTTTCTTAAAATAATCACATGTAGTAAAGATGTAGTGATTTTCGACTTACTAAATGCCTACTCTCCTCTTGACCCTGGAATACCTGCTTAAAATTAATATCTTTATCTGCCTTTCAAGTTGTATGCACTCAAAATGTTGGAATTATTAGAAAAATTCTAAAAATTATAGAAATGGTTAGAATTACCCTAGAAAATGTACCATAGTACTTAGTACAAGTCAAAGCACAATGCCTTTGTTCACGTAAATAATTCACATCTATTTATAATAGATCATACCTACTTCCAAACACCATTGCATCAACTATTGAAACCAATTAGTCAACACAAGTTGAGAGAGCAGGAGTATCTTGCAAATGGGTGTATCTTTAAAATCCTCTAAGAAAGTTTATCCAAGGACATATTGGTCCTTACTGTCCAACCTATCATTACATGTGCAGTGAATCTTTTTGCTGGATCACATATTCTATAAATAATACATATTTTTGGGGCAGATTTACAAAAATAGATTCTCTGCTCAAGAAAGACCTATGACTAAGCTAACATGGAGAAAGAATTACCTCTCAACCACTTAGGAGGGTGGTCCCTCCACATCGGAAATTGAGGCCACTGGCAAAGTGCTAAAGTGTATTTTTAAGAGAAAATGCCCACACTCTTCATATCCTGCGGGCACCAGGAAAATTTCAGTTTTTAAAGCAGCTTTCCCTCTCATTTTTAGAAGTCTAATCACAATGAAATTATCTATCAATTTCTTTTACAAGTAATAACTAAGCATAAGAAAGATAACAGAATTCATTAGAATCCCACTACTCAAAAATTCTTCAGCAAAATACTCTTTGCTTCTTTATAAATAATCATTAATCTCTGTGAATATTATTTGAAGAAGTAGGAATTTTAAAACTCAATTTAGTGTTAGACCGATACAATTAGATAATTAAAAAAAACATTCATGTACTTTAGGGTGATTATAGTTCAAATTTGTCTGTTCCTCTCTCTCTGGTTCAAGTCATTTGAATTATATTGGACCAACTTCTCAGAGATAATTTGGAAGTATGGAAATTTAGAGTAGTTTGAAAGTATCTTATAAGCTTTGACTAATGAGGCTACACATAAATTATTTGGCAGTTGTAACCATCATGGTGCGTTGGCTGAAGATTTCCAAGCTATAGATTATTTTTATGCTAGTGAATTATGCAAAATGAGATTGAGAAAGTCATGAGATATATAAATCTTTATATACATTGTATATTATTATATATTCTGTAAATTTCCATTGCACTAACATATGAAAACTGATTTTATTTCACCTTATTCTCCTTCATTATAGCCAAATTAACAGATTTGCTGTTCCCTGAACTTGGCGTTGTCAGCCTTTACTGTGTCTTGACATAGGTTTTATCTTATGTCTGGAATTCACCCACTCCTTAGTCTCACCTTTTACAACTCTTAGCTCTCTCAAGATATATCTCATGTGCCACTTTCTCCATGAAACTTTCCCTCATTCCTAAGTTGCTTTTCTTTCTTCTCCAAATATTTGTTATTTACTTATCTACACACATTATTTCTCCAATCATATTGCTCTTTGAAATGGGGAATTTTTTTATTTTTTCTTTTCATATTTCCATTGATTAATACCAGTGCCTTACAAATCATAAGCATTTAATACATGCTATTAGATTGGAATGAATTAAATTTTACCATAAAATTGACTAAATTAGAAGAAACATTGTTCATTTTATTATGTGACTATTCCTTAACTCTTTTTTAAATTCACACAGTTTTTATATTTAATTTTCTAATTTTTGAGAATTCTTAGTCATATATGCTTATCCAAAAATTGCTTAAAACTTCTAAAATATATATATGTGTGTGTGTGTGTGTGTGTGTGTGTGTGTGTGTGTGTGTGTATGTAAGCGTGTGCATGCTTAAAGAATGAGTTTCTGGCTTAAGGAACAAATGACAATTTCTCTTGTTGGTGACCTTTATTGTTATGGAAAGAAGGGCTAGAGAAATTATTGTCTGAAGTAGCAGTAAAAGTTATAAGCTTTATTATTAAGGACATACGTAGCAGTATTAAAAAAAACCTTTAAAATATATTATGCCCCCATCTAATTATTACTTAATATTTTACCAAGCATTAAATATAAAAGTTTCGATAATTTGAGATTTAAACTTTTCTTGAAATTCCCTTTATGCTGACATTTAGATTATACTTAAAATATATTTATCTTAACTGTGACAAAGATTGAAATGACTACAATATTATATACAAAACCAACAAATCACAAATAGAACTATTTAAACTTGACCAATGAGTTGTTTTTTTAAAGTAATTTCTGGTAAATTAATTATTTAGTGTGATAGCACGTGATACACATAGATTTTATTTGATACTATGGTATACAGTGAATTTGCTACAAATGTTATATTGGATAGAGAATTTTATTAATCTTATTAATAAGAAACAATATTCTAATTTGACACATTATAAATGACTTTTTAAAAAATGTGTATTCACCCTATGCTTATTTATGTTTGAATATTTTAATGTCACTATTTAAAAAAAGAAAGTAAATAACTTGGCTAAAAAGTATACTTGGAATAAAGGACATAGTTTATGAATATTACAAAAGTTTCTTAGAAATCTTGTTAGGACTGAGTACAATAAAACTAGGGCAATGCATATATTCTCAGTTACTCTTTTAAAAAAATCTGTAAGAGTGACTATAGTGGCATGTTCTGACACATTCTTTTCATAAACTGAACCCTGTTAGTGACAGCAGAACAGATTGTGTGCATCTGCTGGGAATGAGCCAGATGACAGTAGAAAAAAAAAACGCACATGGATACCTTGGCACAACAAATAAAAAATGTAGGGGAAAAAAAAGACCTGGAATAGAAAGTTCTCAACTTTAATTGAGTGCTTTCCAATAAGATGAAAACCATCCAAGCACCTTTCATGGCCTATTTTACATATACAAATGTATTTTTAACGGATCCTGAAAAATGAGGATTGCTTTATTTCATCTAAGCTTTAGAAGTTTGACACAATTGCATTCAAGAATTTTCTTTAAAACCTATCTGGAATCGAAGACAATAATTTTATGATCTGATGAAAAACAAACAAACAAAAACTATAACCAACATTTCTATTACTACCTCTAATTAGGTATAAAATTTCAGGTTAGTTTATGTATTAATCTTGGAAATATCTTAAGGCCTCCATCACTGTATATGAGATGCATACTGATATTGTAATGCATGGAAGATACAGTAATTGGAATATTCCTCATTGTGACTATTGCCAACGTTACTTACATTTAAAAAGACAAAGCTTTGTTCCATGATTTTTTATCATGTGTTGCTCAACTCCAATATTATTTTAACAATTGGCAAAATATCATCAGAGAAGATTCTATATAAATCTAATATGTTTCAATAAATTATATCTAAAAATTCCTTTGGATGCCATGATTACAATGACAATCTATTCTACATAGCATACGATGCAAATTTAAAACTGAAAACAAAGTTGTTTAATACATTAGTAGTATGCTTGAAGCAGCTGCAGTAAAAAAAAAAATCCTGGTGATTAACAGTCATTTTCCACTAATCATAACCTTTGAAAGGGGCTACTAAGAGGGGAAGAGTGCAGATGGCAATAAATCTTAAAGCCCCTCTGCCTTAGTAGGCTCTCTCTTCATGCAGATTTATTATTAATATTATTATTACTATTACTTTTGGTGACTCAAAGCTTTTAGAGGAATCTGTGATTGCAGAGTAGGGAACTGTCAATGTTGGGGGGGTTGTTTTGTTTTGTTTTGTTTTTACTATAGGCATGTCCATTTTGAAAGAGATTATATATTGTAGGAAAATGAGATTGAACACAGGGTACACAGTAGAGTAAATGAATTCAGTAGCATGGGAATAATTTTTAAATGCTTTCAAGCCAAGTTGAAATAACTCAGCTTGGATAAATAGAATAAGATTCATCATCATTGCCTAAACATCTAAAATGCCTATTTCTATGACAAGTGAACTGAAACGGGAAAAGACTCAGTAAAAACCAAGAGATTATATACACATAATATACATGATAAAACACTGGAAAAATAGTTGAAAATGTCTTAAATTCAGAGATACTAATTTTTCATCTATACTAATATCAGTGTTCTTTTCTATTTTTAGGAGTGCATTCACATTCTGACTTTTATAAATTAATTTACATTTTTAGTTAAAAAGTTATTACCAACTTTTAATAATAACAATAACACAAAAGGAAACGATTAATCATGCAACAATTCCTAAAGGTAGTTCTAACTCTGAATTTAAAAATCTATCTCTAAAAAGTATTAATAACTTTGTAGAAGTCAGAAATTTTGACTTGACTATCATACAACAGTTTTAAAAACAAATCCTTTCCGTATGGGTGGATTAACTTAATAAATATTTATTAAGCATCTATTATGTGGAAAATACTACAAAGAAGCACTGTTGAAAAATACAATAATGAATTAGACAAAATCTCTGCTAATACAGTAATTTAACAAGTAATGTTTCTAAAAGTAAAAAATGCAGAAACTAGAAATATATAATATTGTAATTAAAATACCATAACAAGGAGAATAATACTCATATTGCATAAACTTTTCATGATCAAAATCCCATAGCAACTACATGGTAGACAGATTGTTTTCCATGCTTTGGAACACCCCCCCCCCATACAAAAAAATCTAGCTTGAAATCATATCCAACACTAAATGTTTTTCACAATATTGGACCATATTTTCTTCCTACTTTTGATTCTCCTACTAGTGTTGTACTTTCTTGATAAAATTGTTCTTTCATAGGCTTACTTTCTTCTTACTTTTTGAAAGTAAATAATGTTTAATTAAATAATGAGGAAATTTAGTTTTCTTAAAGAATGTTGAAAAACTAAGTCCCTGGCCCAATTTTAGAAGCATTAACTAGATTACTTCTCCTTAAAAGGTGAATGCTACTATACTATTGTTGTCTCAAAGACTACCTATACTGGCCATCTCTGAATGAACGTTCACCTTTGGAAGAAGGCCATATTACAGAAAAGCCAGAGTATTATAGGATAATGGAAACACACAATAGCTGTGAAGTAATTAAATCTTGGTCTAAATATTGACTCTACATCTTTGTATCTTCAAACAAGTCATTTCACCTTTTTCATCCTCAATTTCTTCATCTATAAAAATGAAGGGGTTGTGTTATATTATCTCTGAGATCTCTTTTACCTCTAGTTTTCAGTCCTCTGTCTTTAAAAAAACAAATGCAGGAGGTAAAGAAAACAAAAATTAATGTTTGAAAGGTATTAGTAGTGGACACTTTAAGTTATTATTATTAGCAATGGCTAACAGTGATTATCCCCATTTAACAGATGAGGAAACTGAGGCAGACAGAGGTGAAGTGACTTGCCCAAGGTCAATCAGTATCTGAGGCTATATTTGAGCTCAAATTTTCCTGAGTCTAGACTCACCATTTTATCCATTGTGACACCTAGTATTTTATTAGGTACCTACTTTGTTAAATTCTGGGCATACAAAGAAAGGTAAAAAGACAGTCTCTGTTTTTAGAGTTCACAGTCCAATGGGGAAGATAATATATTAAAAAAAAACCATATACAAACAAGCTATATTTGAGATAAATTGGAGGTAAACAACAAAGAGAAGGCACTAGACTTATAAAGCCCCAGAAAAGACTTCCTATAGAAAGTAAGATTTTAGCTAGTAGTTGATGAAATCCAGGGAAACCAGGCAGTGGAAATGATAAGGAAGACCATTCTGGCCATAGGGGCAGAAGTGAAAATACTCAGAGGGAGTGGGTGGAAGGACATCAGTGCCACTCTACTGGAGGATGTGTATGTGTGTGTGTGTGTGTGTGTGTGTGTGTGTGTGTGTGTGTGTGTGTGTGTGTGAGCTTATTTTTAATTCCATACTAATATTGCACTTATTGTTAAGATTGTAAACATGTAATGATGAACCAACAAAGAGAACAGTTTACACATGTTTAAAGAGCAAGATATTTCTCAAATTGTTACACATGATATTCATGTATCAGAAGCAAAGGGGCCCAAGTACTCTTTATTTTCATATTTATCTGTATATGTTGGTTTCTATCTCACAAATATACCACATACACAATATGCCTAAAGATTTATTGGCTAAAGTGTTACAAAGTTAAAATATTATTTTTATTATGTTTAGGAAAATGAATTTATCAAATAGCCCAGCTTAATAATGTTTAAGAAGAGCCGAACTGTTATGTTCTGTCCTGAGTTTTTTACTTTTCCACTTCGAGAGCTTTGTTCCGCTCACCTGCAAGGAGGCTTTACTTTAGCCCATGATGATTGAAGGTTATGAGGAACACATTGGGGATAGGGACTACAGTTATATGAATGATACACACCTATCAAGTGTTGTAATATCTTTCTGTAATGCCCGAACCATTTATTAGTCAATGCAATAGTCTGAGAGGGCTCTGATGCCCTATGAGAAAAAGAAAAAAAAGAGAAAATAAAAAATAATTTAAAAATATTAAGAAAACAATTCTCTATTCATTTTCTTAAGGTATAGTTTAAGAGTAAAGGAGAATAAGAGGCAATATAAAGCCATTATTTTAACTTAAGCCCCAAATAGACCTACTCAGAAAGGTTGACAACACATTTCATCCTTTACAAGGAAAGAAGAAATGTCTGCAATGGATCTTATACAGCTCTCTTTAGTAAACCTATTAATGTCTCTGTGTGAAATTTCCTTTTGGCTTTTGTAATAGGAGACTATTTTACACTTAAGAGAAAGGGAAAAACTCAAAGTGAAAACCAATTTTGTATCTTACAACCTATGTGGAGTTTAAATAGTTCTTAGATAAATAATGGTCAAGAATAAACAGCAGTGCATTTTTTGAAAACCAAATTTGTTATTTTTACTTATTTAGTTAAGCATAATAATCCAGAGGGGAAGTAAGGTTTGGATTTATACTGATATATTCAGCATATTAATATTAACAGTTCCAGAAACTGGTTAAGAAGGTATGCTTGCCAACCCATAGAACTTCTCCTAAAAGACCACCCAATGACTCAACAAGTCTTCACACACACACACACACACACACACACACATACACACACACACACACACACAAGGAAGAGGAAAAATCTGGTACCTAAAGAATTACTGTTAATTTTCAAAAATATAAGTTTTTAAGTGGTGTTCTTTAACATCATTATTCAGAGAAGAAAGCATTGAAGTATGCTAAAAATGTCATGTCTTAGTTAATCATAGTGGGTAATAATCAAACAGTGAAATGATAGACTTTAAACTTTGTCAACAAATCAAATAAAACCAAAAAAATTCAAAAGATGATAAATCTCGAAATTTTCTCAGTTTAATTCATACTGACCCAATATTTAGTAGAACTTTTTGAAAAGAAAGAATCTCACTGCATACACCGAATAAAGGTAAAATATTAAATGTAGAATTTAGATTTTGTTGTCAAACTATTTTCATATGCATGATACCGTAAAAGTTTCAGGTATGGCCTATCAGATCTTTAAAAATGTTGGTGTATCAGGACTGGGATTGTGTACACTGCTCTTAAAAGTTAAATAGATCGTTTTGATCACACTTTTACTCTAAAAAAGAAATTAGAACTTAACGTCTTGAAGTTTTAGCTTCATCAGACATATCTGAAAAATTAGTATCTAAGTGTCTAATGACTGCTTTTGAAGATTTGAAAGATAAAACAATTAAGCATAATGATAATTATCTTCCTTATCAAATACTACTTAGTCACTCCATAAATAAAGTACCTAGTACAAATAAATGAAGGTTAAATTATAAAATCTAGAGAGAGTTTAAGATATTTTTCTGTTAATTTTGGTATACTTACATTTAATAACTATTCTAGTTAATTCTGGTCTGGTCAATATTATACAGGTACTTTTCAATCCCATTTTTTGATCTGCTAACGAAACTACTTGTGTCATAATACTTAATTTGAAGTTAAATTTATAAAAGATGTTTTTTACATATTAATGCTAATTTACAAAAAAGTACTATTTTAGAAAACTAGGCTGGCAATAATATGCCTAACTCACTTCTACCTATAAAAATTCTAATGCTGATTAAAATGATGATATTAAAGTTTGTAGGGATTATTTTTTTCATGAAGGATTATCTCCTAGAATTCTTTCTTTCTCCCTTAGGTAATTCTTTTAAAAAGTGCAACTATGGATATAAGATTGAATGAATTTTACTTTCATTTTTAGGGATAAATATTTTTAATTATAAAATCCAAGCATGGATTATTGTATGCCTAAAATCTCTATTTTAGATATAAATGAATTCATAATGTACAGAATTACTTGCTTTGTTTTTTGAAACTTAAAGCATAAGTAAAATCCGAAACTGAAAGTTCACATTTGCACCTGTTTGTACTATGTATTTTGACTCTAATAATAATGAAAAAGAGTGTTTTAATGCTTGCCTACAAAGTGAGATACCCTGAGATAGAATAATTTTTTCCCTCAGCAGTGAATACAAGAATACTTCAACATTTATTTTCATTTCAGAGATGATTTACTATAGTGGGAATACAATACAAAGATATGAGATGGTAGATTTTTGGGGAGGGCAGGAAAGGAGTGGGGAAAAGAGAAGAAAGGTAGAAGATTGGTCCTAGAGGATAGTCATTGGGGGGAAGGGCAGATGGAGATCCCATCATTGTGTTAGCAACATTGTTATAGAGAAATGAAGAGGGACTACCCTGAGTTCCTCTCTCAGATAGTGACTTAGAGTTTGAAATTTTAATTCTTGGGGACCATGTACAAAGAAAATAACTATCATGATTTTATTAAAACTCAGGAACTTATTTCCAGGAAGTATCATGAACTAAAGGATCAAGCTCTCTATGTAGCAGAGCATAAAAAGGGGAATTGATTAGGACTGAAATCACTTACAGACACAAGAAGAGAATTTTATGATGTGGCACCATGTACTGTATCTGGTCTGTAGCCAGGAAGTTTCCTCTTTGTAGCAGTATTGCCACTGTCTACCCTTCATAAGCAGAAAGAAAAATACATCCACAACCCTACCTCAGAAACCCTAAATGTTACAATGAATTGAATGAGTTTATTTTTCTTTCTTTATGTTGGGTATAATTACTGTTTTTAAAATGAAAGAGCCTAAACTATAGTAACTGCAGTTATATATTTTAAAAACTACACAAAATCTACCTTTCCACAAAGCCATTTAAGTTAAACGGTCCATTTGCAGACTCACCTACATGAAGGGATATAACTTAAAACATCTGCTAAGACATATAAGTTTGCTGCAGACTTAAAGAAAGTACAAAAATGGTTAAAAATATAGAACCATTACATTCTCAAAATGTATCAGTATATTCATTAAATGGATCTTTGACTGCAATTAGAAGTCAGCTATATAAAGGATTCCTTGTTTGACCACAATTTCTAAAAATAAAATGCTCCAGTGAATATTTCTGCTAAATAATCACTATCTTTAAAATTAATTTAAAGAAATATCAATCACTAATGCTACTTTAAGCAATATATACAGCTCTCCACATAAAATTTAGGTCTTACACCTCATACAAAGGTTTGCTAATAAGAAAATGAACAAAATTTATTTTTATTCTCTAATTTTTTGGTGAATCTTCTGTCCTGTAGTTGCTTTACAGACACACATAATACACACAGATACATATATATGTATACCTACAGTTATATATGATAGAGAGAGAGAGAAAGCTTAGTTTTAGATTATGATAAGTTGCTTATCTTCTATTTTATTGGAAAGATGTATTCTCTAACATTCTGACTGTGTGACATCATCAGGAATATATGTTTAAAAAGGACTTTTACTCTCCCCTTAAATATTTATTTAATATACTGTCACTGGACAACACCTACCTATTTTTAAAGCCAATATCCAAGAAGCCCATAATCCCTGAACACAACTTATATGAACTCTTCATCTGCATTTTATACATAAGGACAAGAGAGCAGAAGATAAGCAGACCACTTTCAGGATGCTGTTTGAGCAAAGCTGAATCTCACCAGGGACCACTCCAAAGATTAGTTTCTCATGTCTATAAAAATAAGTTTAAGTCATTTTATTTAAATCATCATTGTAAGATATGCACTACCATTTGACAAAAATCTTAACATTACAGCATGAAAAACATTGCTTTCATTCCAAGTTTACAACATTAAGATTTAATAAAGCTTCTATAATGTTTGCCTTTCTGCATTATTAAAGAGTAGTGATTCTTGCAGAAATCTGCCTTTAACAGGTTTAATTTATATTGTTGCTTACAACATTACCAAATTCCTTTATGATATCCCTAGACATCCTTTTTTTTGGTGTACTTGAACAATTCTCATGGTTTTACTTAAAAGTAAACACAAAGATTGCTTGCAACAGAAGGATGATGTACTTTATATTAGTAATAAATACAACAGCTGTCAATGCAGTTACAATGATTGAATTATGTCTATTACATTAATTTCATCAATTCAATGATCAATGTAAATTTTGAGGAAATATCATAGACATATTTATAAAGCAATGAGAGCCTGCAGAGATCCATTAGATTACAATTATTCTGCTTTTACTAGATTTATTCATTCATTCATCTATATATCCATCCATCCATCCATCCATCCATTCAACCAGCAGTACTGAAATCTTTGTCCAAAATAGAGTAAAATGAAGTAAATTAAAATGGTAACATTATTTACTAGTGTAAACAAAGGGAAGTGGGGAAGTGATGCTCCTATGTCTCCTTTTTTTCAATATACCTTGGTTTTATTATCTGTAAAATGGGAGTGTTAAATTCTTTTATTTATCTGTGCATAGGAATAGCAAACAGTTTCTGATGCACACATTCATTTTTCATATATGTAGCCTGAATAATAACAAAACAATCAAACTTTCATAGATAATCTTTTTAAAAATCTTTTTTAAAAATTCAACTTTCAGTTTTCTTTGCATTTTCCCCCCTATTTACAAGTTATAGCAAATTTCTCTACAAAGTTTCTTCCTCTTGGCTGCTGCTATTCATGTAAATACTAAAAATTTGCCTTATATCTCCAAGGAAAAAAATGTGGCTCTTGTGGGAAAGGCCCACCCCTTTCTACATGTTTGCTTCCTTGGACGAAAGGAACCCACCCCCTTACATTCTTTGAAATGTGTCCAACATGCACAGAGTTTTAAAAGTACTGTATTGACCAGTTTAGAGTGCCTTAAATGACAATCTACATTGGAAAGCTATATTCACTCTAAAGCAGGAAAACGTTAACTATACAGACTATGTGTATTTATAGTCTGCAATAAGACCCCTAGATACCTATCAGAGTGAATACTTACATAGATATTCAGTATTATAAAAATACCATAGGGTCTTTATCAGATCTATAACAGCAACTACAACAAAACCCAGAAAGCATTTTTTTTTGCCTTAGCCGGCATGCTATACAGAAAGTCCTAAGAAATCTATATTATTTTACAATAATTCCTCTGTATTAAGCCTGATAATGCTCAGAAAAACTGGAGTCCAGTAACTTACAGTTTATTATAGCAACTTGCTAAAGAAATGAGAAAATTTAATCTATCACTTATTATGCGTGTAAAACAAATCTTTTCTTCCCCTTAGAAAACAACACATTGCCACAATAACCTTTCTCTACTCTTCATTAATGATGAAAGAGTTTAAATTTGTGGAAATATTGTGTATTTTTATTTTTCTTCTGTCTTCTCATATTCTATATTCCGCATATAGATAGAACCTGATGACTTAAAATGAAAAACAGGCAAGACTGTTGCCCCATGATATTTAGTTTTTAAAATTATATGGTTTTGGTTGTCATTACAAACTATCTCTTTAAAATTTATTCATGAGATTTTCCTGAATTTTTTTTGAACTCTTTGCTTCTTACTTCCTAGGCCTACAAAATGGGAGTTGAGCTTTACCGCCCATGTTTTTCATTTGAAATAAAAGAGAAAAAATTTAAAGCTAAAATGTAAATTGGAACATGAAGATAATATACTTACTAAAACTCAGTAGGATATAGTTATGGTCAAAGAAAACCTGTAAATATGTGCACAATATTCACTCAGATGAAACACTTCATTCTCTGAAATTTCCTATCTGATTATAACAATGCACACAAAATTAAACACATAAATATTAATTTTATGTATCATACAAGATGAAGGCAATGAAAATGCAATGTTTACATTTATGGGTGACTCATTAGTGTTTTATTGTGTGAAACACTAGGAGGCATCAGTTGGGTAAAAAAGGAGTTCAATTTTAGAAGAAGTAAGAAATTATCATAGAACTGGATATCTAAGAAGTTGGATATTTCAAAATGTTATTATGTAAACCATAATTTTATTCACTTGAGCCAACTGCCAGAACTTTATGTTCTATTGTAAAGTGTGATAATCTTCTAACACTTGTCAAAAGTACAAGAATTTGCCAAGTAACTATCAAGGTACACTTATGATGTCTGGACGTTCATTCAGCTAAGTAATTGTATATTTTTTTGTGTGTAAAGAATGTTTGGTAACAAAATAACATAATGGATATTCACTGTTATAGATTTTCTGTGCAATTAGAGAGTGGAGGCACTTAATACCATAAGTGTATGTGTAACACATATTTCATGTTTCTACCAAAGTATGGATTTAGAGCTGTCTATAGCATTTTTGGAAATGTCTAATCTATTAAGGCCTTATAAGGTATTGTATAACAATAATCAACTTTAGTACATTAGTATAGTAATAGTAGAATGAATAATTCTTAATGACAATGACAAATGTAAAAAGGAATTTAACAAATGAAAGACAATTTTTTAAAGACTGAATTCTCCACTATTTGAATTGCTCTTAAAAGTGATGAAGCAAAAAGATTCCTTATCTAATAATCAATTGAAATTGGAATGTGCCATGCCATTATGCAGCAATCAGCTGTAACCTATGACCTATCAAAATAACACATGAACTGACTAATCTTTCTTTTGTAAGGTACATAAAACTTCCGTGTCACTCTTGTTTTATGACTCGCCTCTTTAAGCTGGTTCGATTCCCTAAAGATGACAGATCTCAGTGAACAACCAGGCTTTACTGACTGTACTATATAGTCAATGAGACTGTTAGATTAAGGTACTGTATGGAAGACGGGACATTTTAATCACCTGTTCACATCTTCATGTTGATCATCATTTTTTCAGATTAGCTTACATCTTTCTTGAGGATCTAGGCAATTATTACAACTGTATTACAAATAAATTCCCATGTCACTTGTATCATAAGTGGTTGATATTACTAAAACAAAGTACAAAACTTTAATTTTAAACCCTTTAAAGTCTGTTTCTGTGACCCTTATGTTATGTCCTAGACTCATGTTCCTATGAATTATGCACCTAGAAATTTTAGTTAAAATAAGCATGGTGTAGCCTAAATATTACTATATAGATGTTTTCTCATCTTGTCATATACTGAAAGGTAATAGACTCAGTTTGGTAAAATTTTAAAACAGAATATAGTAAAATAAACAAAAAGTTCTTTGAAATACCCTTTAAGTTTACCTATAATTTGTAAATTTGTGGAACCTGGATAGCTCATATTTTTTCTTTTAAGACATTCAGATATGGCATAAATTTATTTCTAGGATAGTATAGCTATGATGTTATATAATTTGATAACTTAATGAAGGCCAAAGGAAAAAATATACAAGGTGAAGACTATAAAATAAGGGATTCCCACCTCCACCCCCCCGAAGATTCAGTGTTAAGATTCTGAGCTTCTGTGATACTAGCTATAGTAATCTGATCTTTCAATATTAGAATGAATTATTTTTCAAATGTTTAAGTATTTATCAAGACATCTGGGAAACAATTCTATTAAAAGGAGAAGAAAGGAAGAGGATTGATAAGATAATTTGCAGCACCTACTTATTCTCTAAATTTTTTGCCAATATTTTCCAAATCAAAAGTAAGATTTTTCATTTTATACTTTTTAATGATGAACAAGTCACAAAGGATATGGAAAAGTTGATTCTTTCTCACAAAGTAAAAGAAATCATATTTAAACTTAAGAAGAAGCCGTAAAATCTATTTTTCTAATACACTATGCAAAACACAGGAATTAAAGAGATATTTAGTTTAAATAATACATAATGCAAACTAGTGTCTTGCATAAGTGATCTCATACAGTATCCCATCCCAACGAAGGCACAAATTCTTAAAAGCTTTAGCAATGCTATGTTAATTTAAATAAGAAACACTAAAGTGAAAATTTTAAAGTTTGGCAAAACAATAAATATAAAAAACTGAACTACTTTATTCATCACTTGGCTAACACATTTTAAACAACATTTTTATTTAAAACCTTTCCTATAACCAATATTTGAAATTGAATTAATAGTCAATAATTCATTTACTAATCATAGCATACTTTCTATTTGTTGGATGGGATATTTTAACTTTTTATTTTTGAGATGGTACATCATTCAGGAACATTATATTTTACCTGTTAAGTTTCCCAAATGAACTATTTTGGAATTATCTTTTGTATTTAAAAAAGAATTTCATGTGTATTTATGTAAATGTGTTGATATAGGGAGACAAAGATATGCTATCTTAATTACATGCTCTAAATTAAAAAAAATTTCAAAGAAATAGACACTTTATGACATGGTATTCTCTACTTAGCCTCTTCAAAGAATAACCAACACTATCATTATTTTCAAAAATTAAATTAAATGCTATACTTTCATAGTTGTCATTTGCCTGTGTATTTAAAACTAAAATTAGTATGCAATACAGAGGTTAAAATGGGTTCACAGGTGGTCATATTTCCATATCCTGCCAAGTCTCTAGGGATTAGAGTTATTCTACTCCACATAAACATCTTTACTCTGCAACCACAATTCCATGCAAGGTGCCACTGAAAAGAAGGCTGGTTACTTTTCTGACTAGTATAATGGAACTGTTGGAATTTTTTTCACACCTTAAAAAATTAAAAAAAAACTATTCAATCCCTGTTCTTTTTTTTTTAAACCAGTAACTATTGAAATTAGTATAAAATCTATGATAGCAAAATACAAGTTATGTCAAAGCAATCCTCCATTGAAGACCAGTAAAATACTGGCAGAAAGCCTGACTCTCTTTAATTATGCTGCAGGCGTTTACATTTAAAGGTATTTTGTACAAAAGGCATGCATTTAATAATATTGTCCCCAAAGGATGAGGATAAAAGGAAAATAATTACTGGTGCTTAGAGCTGTCAAAAATGATTCAGATTTAAAGTTTCATTTAGCATCATCTCAGCTGCCACCTTTTCAGTCACATAAAATCTTGTTATAGGGCAAAATGTAAGTTCTTGCTCTATAGAAAAAGACTAGATCAATAATAATAATAGGTCAATATCTATAAGTGATCCTTTTTGTATCTCAAATCTTTTGTATTTCAAAGGTGACTTTTGATAACTTTCATCCAAAGTGCAAAAAGTAAACTAATTTCACAATTCTATATAGCTATACCTTTGACTTGATATAAACCACAATGTATATGCTAGTATCACAACTAGAACTTGGGTTCTTAACCATATAGACTACAGTTAATAGTGAATGACTTCTTATGCTACTGCCAATTAAGAAGCCTGCTCTCAATCTAACACTTCAGTGAGTAAATGAGATGCACAAGGGTATGTGCCCTATCAGACAGGCTTGCTTTATCCCAGAGTAATCCTAAGAATTAAAGAGAACATAAGCATGCATCTACCCTTAAAGTGTTTAGCTGCAAAATGGTAGCATCTTTCTTCACTGAACTATGTGATAAAGCTGGAAGCATGCATTGCAAGGTCACATAGCCTTTTCTCATATATTTAAATCCAGTAAGCTTCACAAACTCCATTTCAACCATGCTAACCATGTGAACTAACTTCATGAAACTTTAAACACACTGGTGAGAACAGGGAAAAGTAGTGATTTGAATAACCGGTGATATAACCAGTTATATTCAGACCGTCAGAAAAGTTACTTTTAGCAAAGGACACAAAAATTGTGTAATCGAAGGAGCAAAGTGGATCACCCATCCTAACTTCAGCCTTCAAGAAATGCAATTGGATACTGATATGCTACAATTGGATACACTGATGCGGAGCTCAGAGACAATAACCAAGCTACTTATGTTTCCTCTAGAAATGTCAAGAGGGTACTTACATGAAGGAAGACACGATCAGACTAGTCCTTGGAATATTTTCCTTTCTTGACTTTAAAAAAATAGTAATAATAATGATCTTTTGCTTCGTCCAGCCTTTAAAATTTTTCTCCACCTGATTCAACGTGCAGTCTCGGCGAACCACACACAACCTTCAAAGTCAATCCAATAGCAGCCAGAAGATGTCTGGGTGTATGCGTGTGCGTGTGCGTGTGTTCGAGTATCTATGAGTGACTGACTGAGAGAGGGAGGAGGGAGGGAGGGAGGGAGAGAGAGAGAGAGAGAGAGAGAGAGAGAGAGAGAGAGAGAGAGAGAGAGAGAGAGAGAAAGGAGTATGTGTCTCTGTATGTGTATGTGTGTGTGTCTGTGCCTGTGTGTGTGTCTGTGTCTGGGTGGGCACGCGCACGGGCACGCGCGCGTCCGCGCGCGTGTGTGCAGCGTGGAGGAGGAGAAAGTAGCTCTCTGCCGCTGGCCAGATTAAAAGTAACCGGACTCGTCCTGAAAACAGCGTCCAGGAAGGAAGTAAAAGAAGACGAATGAGAATAGGAGGGCAACTCAGAGCCTCTGAAACATCGCGTAAAAAAGAGAGGGAGGGAAGGAGAGAGAAGGAAAGAGAGAAAGAGAAGAAGAGAATGAGAGAATAAGAGGGGGAAAAAAAGCACAAGCAAGGCTGAGATTCAAAACTGCACACGTCTAATCTCTCTCTCTCTCTCTCTCTCTCTCTCTCTCTCTCTCTCTCTCTCTCTCTCTCTCTCTCTCTCTCTCTCTCTGTCTTTCTCTCTCCTGACAATCCTTCTCTCTTCTCTCTTTTTCTCTCCCCCTCTCTCTCCCTCCTCCTCCTCCTCCTCCTCCTCCTCCTCCTCCTCCTCCTCCTCCTCTTTCTCTGCCTTTTTCTCTCCCTTTTCCCACAATCCCAAACGAAGCACTCACTGTCTCTTTCCACTCCTCCAGAGCTAGAGAAATAATCAGTTTCACTCTTGCAAAAGGGGGCGGGACTACATCCCAAAGCATTTTAATAAAACAAACATACAGCAGCTCCTTCCTTACCCCCATCCAGTCTCAACTTAGATTGATAAATTACTCCACTACACTACTTTAATTATGTATATGGTATGCAGAATAAATCACTGAACATCAGCACCTCAATCAAGCACTTTTAAATGATAATTGCATCTTGGTGAATCAATCTTTCCATTCCTGACATTTTGCTAATTTTAGTTTTACGGTGGGGTAATGGCACATGCCATACGCAAACCTAATGACAATTCTTTTTTACGCGAAATTAAGACAACACGGCGAGCAACTCCATATTTCTTCTGAAGTACAGTAACAGGAGGACACCAGATCCCTGCAGAAACTCGATGAAGAACTGGAGTCCTAGGATTCACGTGTGCCGGGAAAGCGACTGAGAAACGACCGTTAAAGTCCTCCGAAAGTCATAATCATTGTCATTGACCAGCATTATCGGAATACAAAGAGTTACTCATGTGTCTTGTTCGTGATTGTGACGCTTAACCACTTCATTTCCTCTACAGTTCCTGCGTCTCTCTGTACAGTACTGTAGTACTTTCTCTATCGTTTAAAAGCAACGGTACAGCATCCCAGCAGAACTGATTCCAGCAAGCTGCTCTGCACGAAGGCTTGAAGATTTTCAGCATTTGTAGGATCGGATGATTTGAAAGGAGTGCTGAAATGTGTCATGGGGGTGCAAATGATATGTAGAATAAGAATAATTACAATAACCTAAATCTTTAAGCACCAAATCAGGTTGGGGACATAAACTTTCTAATCAATTGGGGAAATCACTTATAACATACAGTAGTTTCTTCTGTGCTTAATTTTTTTTCTCAAACCATCTTTTTCTCACTCACACCTTTATTAGGCTTTCTCCTTTATTGGTCATTTTCCAGGCTTGTAAACTGAAACAACTTCCCTAAATCATTAAGTTTCCCCTATCCACTAGCTGATGACTTCACTTTTTCAGAACTATTTCAGTTCTATTAGACCCAGGGATAAAGACAGAAAAAAAAGTTTAAGACATTCCAACTTGCATTCCTTTTTCTTTTTAAAAAATGTAACATATATAAAATGGTATTTGGCTTTAAATAAATGACGTTTCAAACATTCTATTTTTCAATAAATCAGGTAAAAAAACCCTTTATATTCATTCATTTACCAACTAAACTAAAATGAAAGGAAAACATTCAGTTCCAGTAGAAATAAAAATTATTTATAACAAAATGGGCTAAAGGTTTAGAAAATAGTCAACCTCAAATACTGTACAAACAAGGACAGACTTTGTAAAAAAAAAGCCAACAATAATGTTTAAGGGCAAAAGTGCACGATGGATGCGCACGTCTAGACAATTAAGTTTTCTAAATATTTATTCATCATTATCTACTTAATAATTAACATTACTCATTAAATTCTCAAATATGGCTGTCAGCCACCATTCTTGTATTTGAAGTCATCATGACACAGTCCCCCTCCTCCAGTGTCAAGTAATTTCATTAGGTAGTGACCATCTTGATTTAAAGAGCCATGTTTTAGATCGGTTTGGGCACTAAACACCGGAACTGTCTCCAGAACTGAAGATGGAAGGAGAAGGTGGCTTCTATAGATATAATCCAATTAGTTTCTTTGCAGCTTTCATATTTCTCTTAGTATAGTCAAGAAACAATACTTATTTTTATTACAAAAAGGCAACACAAACTGTTACAGTAATTTGACATTGCAAAGCACCCCCTTCTCTTTTTTTCCTTTCTAGATTAACATCAACATTTTCTCTCTTTCCTTCCTCTTTTTAAAAAGAATCTCTGACTAAAATTAATTATTTTCACTAACTAGGACAGAATTAAGAGATGGTTTGTTTCCATTGAGGATAGTTACTTAAAGGAATTTTAAAAGATGTAGGCATTTTTAACCCTAAGATCTAGTCAATATTTTATAATATGACCATTGTAAATGATAGTACTGATTACCAAAATCAATGTACCAAAATGAATGTACTAGTTTTGCCTACTCTTCCTTTTGTTCTTAGTATACAATATAGTTGTAGTCTATGTCAAAGAAAACCCACCTTCCAAGCAATCATTTAATAAGTGGATAAAAATACATTATTGTGGTTATCTCATTCATGATATTCTAGGTGTTGTAGTTGATTTCAAATATGGCTTTGTTTTCCTTCAAAAAAGTAATTATTTTTGTGCATAATCCTATTTTGAACATATTTTAAAATTTATCTAAGAATTGGCAATTATTCACCGTAATGAAAATTCACATATAGGTAGATAATTCAAAGTAGTGGACAATAAGATTTTAAACAAGAGATTCACAGTGTATTAACTTTGACTTTGGAATGCCAAACTCACAACTGGTCCAACTGCCATAATTGGGAAATGTTTTAACAAAACATTTAGAAATACAATAAAACATGGATAATGTTAATGTGTAGTTTTCTAAGTCAACAGATTCTTCTGGGATCCCTTTGTATTTGAGTTTGACACTACTGGATTAAGTATGCTGCTCCCCAGAATGCTTGTCTTCTCAAATATATTTGGCTTTAGCTAACATTAAAAGGATTTTCTTTTTTTTTTTTTTTAGGTAGTCTAAAAGTAAGTGGGAGAGGGGTGTAGCAAAAAGTATGTGATGAAGAATCTAGTTTGAGTTTTTAAAATAATACACAATGAATAATAATGAATAATACACAATGTGTCGACAAAATGCTACCAAGAATTGAATATGTTTATTCTGTAAGTCCCTCTAAGATTTGTTTGTTTGTTTTATCTTTACCACCCCCATTTTTACAATTTACTGAGAACTAACACTTCTCATTACATGACTTGGAGCTGGGGCACCAACATTGGATTAAGAGTAAAGTGATCTGGTTCTATTTGCAGCTATTTTACCAACTGCCACAATTTCATTTGGGCTTTGTCTTCATAAAGTGTAAAATTTGGTCTAATTATTCTGTAAGGTGTCTACAACTTTATGATTTTATTAAAACTGAAAGGTTCTGATACTCTTTTTAGTCCAAGTGATCCCTAGAGTCTCTTCAATTAAAAAAAATTGTGATATATCAACTGAAAGTTACCTCATGACCACCATTGGGATGGCTTTTCATGGAAATGTGATTTTATGTTGGGTCAACAAATATCCCTTGATTAATGATCTTAGCTGATTCACCAGGGTTCACCAACTTGTCTATACCTTTCTTTCCCTCCATACCAAAGTTATCAGTACAATATTTAAGTATAAAAGCCATTGAAGTACCTGGGGAAAATGATTTCTAGATTGTCACACTATGGTAGGTTAATTTACATTTTCTGGTTAGAGGTCTGGCCTGTCTTACTCCACCCTTCTCTCTCCTCCTCCTACCTCTCTATATTAAAACAGCAGTGCACTGCCTGTCTGCTTTTAAGCCTGGCCCACGCTGGGTGTAGCTCTTGAAGTGAGCTTTAAAAAATTATTTTAAAGTGAGCTGGGGTGGTTGCCACAGCAACCCACCCTGAGATGAAGAAAGGCTATAGATTAATCTACCCCTCAAGATTATTCAACGGTACAGTATTTGCTCTTCAGTCAGAATATTTTTTCAGTGCATATACTTTATAATTGAACATAAAAGTTCAGAATTTTAAAAATAACAAGATATAGATTCCAATAGCATTAATTTAAATGTATTTTATAATTTCTTTGATTCTTACAAGAGAAAGGATACATATAACTTTTTGTGAAATGAATTAATTGTAAAAGATACTAGCAAAGGTAGGCACTGAAAGCTGATACATGAACTTTAAATAAAATGGCATGCCATTATGAAAATGGTATAATGTAGAGCAAGTAATGATGGTATAAAACCTTTGTCAATGCAGTTCCTATAAGAATATAATGCAGTTGTTTGTTACCTCAACTTTGAATAGATAACTCTCCATTATGTATAATGCGATGACTATTAGACACTCACCACATCCACGTCTTTATTGTCAAAACCATTGGCCTTCAATTCTTTACTTAATTTCTTACATGGAAGTTACTTCACAGTTTTCAACTCTTCTTAGGCACCTTAAAAATGAACATATATGAGAGATATCCTGTTAAAAAGCAGGTATTCATTAGTGAGAAAGTATATTTGAATAGATTTAGTTTTAAGTGACTAATTTGAACAAATGTTGATATATATTAGTATTTTAATTTAATTTCTAACAATTAGCCAATACTTCTATCAATTAGCACAATTATTGTTAAGGATTCTCCTAAACACAGTTTTCAGGGCAGAAATATTGCCATTCATTTTGTATTTTATAATGCACTAGATGGTGCCTAAGAAGACAAACAGTAAATCTCCTCCATAAGAAATGTTCATGAATGTAAAATCTATATGAAGCAAAAATATATAATATATGGGAATATATTTAATCTTTAAGAATATCATTTTGGCATGTTTCTAAAGCATACATGTTTACCCTTACTTTTGTGCTGGGATGACCTTGATAATTAAAGGGGAGAAATTATGTTGATTTTATCCAAAGCTAACAAAATCTGTTCCTGTTACATTAGGGAATATTTGTGAACACTAGCAATTGTTCAAGATGATTTCATAACATACTCTGCAAAATACTGTGGAATAGATATGGATCCAATATAACACACCCTCCAACTTCTACTTTCCAAAATGACCTATTACTCATAGAGTTTGTTTTATGGGACTGGGCAGAAATGGGAGTCAGAGATCACTATTTTAAGCCTGCCTCTATGATCTTGGGCAAGTAGTATTACTCTTCTCTATCATCTTCTCTGGCTTCAAAAATGGATTGTTTTCAGACAGAAAGAACTGTCTTGGGCTCTGTCAATCAATAGCTCCATCTAGATACACTTTTTCATCTTACAAATAATACTTTTCATAGTAAAGGTTCATGAATATTTTTAAATCATTTTAAATTTTTTTCAGTTATGATAGATTAATTAATTTGGCCAATTCTTTTTAGGGAGGAGATATGGCCAAAGAAATTCACAGCAAGACCAAAGTAAACTAGTGCAGTGTCCTTGGTTTTCCATGAGTCCTTTAGTAACAGGATTTTGTGTCTCATTATTTGACCTGTCTGAGATGATTTTACCTTTCAGGAGGTAAATTTTATAGTGAAGAAAAAGGGAATGATAGCTAAGCAACCATTTACCTCAGAGGAATGTTGATGTTATGGAACAAAGTCAATAAAGAATGGGGCTGTTACTTTAAAATGTCTTTAACAATAAGGCATTTTTTTTCCTGAAGCCAATAATATAGTGCCCTGATGTGACCTGACCAATAATTTGCTTTTGTACATATTAGATATATACATATATATGACATACATATATATACTAAAGTATACACAAACACATTAGAAAATTTAAGTAAAATTTAATCCAGCAACAATTCCCTTCAAGAGACATTTATTTACTAAGCACCTACATTCCTACATTGTATTAAGCACTGAGATTACAAAGAGAAAAAATAAACAATTCCTGCCCACGAGGAGTTTGCCTTCTACCAATGAATGGCAGTGGAATAAAGGATTCATGGAGATAATGAAATACAAAGTAATTTTAGAAGAGATAGAAGACTGAGCAGAATCAGGGAAGGTATTCATTTGACTTCATTTCCTTAGAAGACTTTTAATTGTTCACAAGGAAACCGATTTTTCTCTCATCTCTTGAGATGTCACAGACACCAAGTTCCAGGAATGAATTTTCACACTTCCCCGAGAGAGTTCTGTCAAATATTTTCTTTCTCCATACAAGTTGTATCAAATTACCTCTGTGTATTATGTTGTGGGGAGTATATATGTCTTTCTTAACTTGTTTCAACATCCTTTCCCTTTTGGGGGTTAATAAGAGAAAGGGCCAAAGAGAACTAAGAACGTGGAATCCGTGTGGAAGGTATGGGATACAGATTCTGTTCAGACGTTTGTGCTTAAAGACCTAGATGCAAGGGCCGCCTCTGGCTTTAGCAGTTTCTTCTCCACTCAGTTATCGATTGCAGGCAGGCAGCTGCAGTCCCACCACAATAATTCGTGTGGCCACTTCACCCGTGCTGATTCTGTGTTCAGCAAAAGCGCTCTGGCTGTGAGACATCCAATTTTTCTCCCTCCCTTTCCCCCTCCTTAATTCTCACCACCAACATACTCCTCCCCGTCCCTATACTCCCCCCTATCCCCCTACCCCCTCCGTGGTCCCAATTCTTTTATTCAGTCAAGGCTAAAGGCGAAGGCTCCAGTGAACGGTCTTATTGCCCTGTCACTTCTAAAGCTCTGAGGCAGAAACTAGTAGGGGGTGAGTGCCACGTGGGACCATGGAGTGAAGGAAGGCTTAGTGTCTGGGTGTGCTAGGGGCATTGCTTTACCAGTCGGGAGGAGCGGAGTGGGAAGGAAAGGTCCAGTTAGGGTCGTTTCTGGGCTGGGAAAGGATGAGTGTATCAAGGTAATGGTGTGTGTGTGTGTGTGTGTGTGTGTGTGTGTGTGTGTGTGTGTGTGTGTGTTTTGGGGCAGGAGGAGGTAGAAAGTGTCGCCTTTGGCTCAAGCGAGAACTGGGATGAGAAGATGCTGTGTTCCAAGCTAGAGGAGCGAATACTTCGTACAAATGGGGATGCAGGGAGTGAGAGACCCTAGGTGGGCGTGGGGGAAGGGTTGAAAGGTGACCAGGAGAAAAGCTGCGGAATTGCTGGGCTAGCTTGTTTGCTTTCTAATCAGAATAACTTCTCCAGAATGCTCGCTTGCTTGTGCGCACTCTAAAACTGAAAGGGAAGAGAGCAGAGGGAGTAGCGTAGGAGACCCAGAATCACAGGGAAAGAAACGAGCCACGCTCCGCCGCTGACGTTCCTTTTGCCAGCTGTAGGCGGTCCTGGTTTAGATGCCTTGCCTATCGGAAGTCATCTCAGGGCTATACAGGAACCTCTGGAGTGTGGGAGCCGCTAGGGAAAAGTCCAGTCTCCTCCCTAGTCCCACCCCCGCCATATTTCCTTTCTCCTGATCCCTCTCCCACGCACATCTCTAGAGTATGTGTCTGGAAAAGGTGGATAGGGAGATGGTCTTAGGGTCTTTGGGACCTCGACTTTGTTGTCATCTCAGGGCATTGATTCGCTGTTTCGGGTCGTCCACCTCTGGAACTACTAAACAAACAGCTGGTGACTGCAGTGGCGGCAGCAGCAGCGGTAGCTAGTGATGCGCCAACGAGAAAGACTTCTCAGAATAGGAGAGC
The DNA here is from genome assembly GCF_016433145.1 of Gracilinanus agilis. Lineage (NCBI taxonomy): Eukaryota > Metazoa > Chordata > Mammalia > Didelphimorphia > Didelphidae > Gracilinanus > Gracilinanus agilis. Next base: position 321,472,324 of record NC_058130.1, on the reverse strand, counting down.
TAAAAGCTACTGTTGGTGGGCAAGAATGAGTAGTCTGTCCCTTCCCTTCCCCCACCCTCCTCACTCCCGCCCTCTTTCCTCAAACATGCAGGACTGGCGTGGTATCATAGTTATTGCACAAATGTCATCACTAGAACAAAAATATTCTTGCTTGTGAGAGCAAGAGAGCTGGTTGTTTGGTCTGCCCCTAGAAGTGATCACGAGTTCTACTTTGCACTCAAAATACTTCATAAAGTTTTCCGGCTGGATTAAAACTGAATTCATCAATGGAATGATTAAAAAAAAAAACATTACAATATTCTTGGATACAGTATATATGTGCTTTTTAAACTGTCCTCCAGAGGCAACAGAAGAGGAATAAGATGTCTTGCAATTTACACTTCCAAAACTTATTTTAGAGTTTCTTAACATTCTCAACATTTCCACTACCATTAGTCTTGGTAGTTTATCTCTGGGTTAGATGAATTTACAGAAATTTGTCATGATTTATATTTTCAGAACAGGAACACATTTTTTCTCCTTCAAGCTGCAAAAACACTGAGCTATTTATTTAAAGTGGTACTCCAGAAAAAAAAAATTAGATTCAATCAAGTGGAATCAAGAAAAGAATAAATTTCCGGGACCCCCAATCAAATTAGCAAATTATATTTGAAAATAAAACAACTTTTTGTAATAACTCTCCTAAAAAGATTTAATCATACAGCATATTGTCATCATTATTGTTTTAGAGGCTGTCTAAAGCACTCAACTAACTGATGAAAAGAAGGATGCTACCTAAATTCAGATTGGATTTCTTAATGAAATATAATATAACATGTATATGCATCATATATATGACATTACTTGGACACATCTATGTTTCATTTTTTGGAGTAATATTTGGAAAGAAAGATTGCAATCATACATGCAATACAAATCATACATACATCTATAAATAAATATCTCAAAAATACTTTAGATTTCTTAATTTCCAATGTAACAATAACTCATATGACTATATGTACATATATACATGCCTGCACACATGTATGTATGTGTGTATATACACATAAAACTTTAACTTTGCAAAGCACTATATGTATATTTTGCTTCTAACTATCATTCCCTTTCCCATAATTGTACAGTCCATCCAAACTGACTTCCATCTCCAATCTCCTGCCTTTGTATAAGTACTTTCCATGCCTGGAATGAACTCCCTCCTAAACTCCTCTCATATGATCCCTTTCTTCCTTCAAGAGAGAGCTAATCGCTGCCTTCTATGTGAAGACTTTCCTGATACCTTTAAATGCTAGTACTCTCCCTCCTATATAAATGTATTTAACTATTTTGTAAGTGTTCTATAGATACACACATATGGTCATATTGTCCCTAATAGAGTCTCTTTGAGAGGAGAAATTATTTTTATTATTTTATGTTTGTACCCTTAGCATTCAGCGCAGTGTCTGGTATGTGGTAAGTGCATTGATCAGTTAATTTAAACCAAGGCACTATAGGGGCAGCTAGGTGACTTGAGAGATTGAGTCCTGGGTTCAATTTTGAACTCAGACACTTCCTAGCTGTGTGAATCTTGGCAAGTCACTAACCCTCAATTGCTTAGCCCTTACTGTTCTTCTGCCTTCCAACTGAACTATCAGTTCTAAGACAGAGCGTAAGGGTTTAAAAAAAGCAAGTACTACCATTCCTTTATTTGCTTATTGTTTGAATTGCTTATCATTTTTTAATGTGTGTGGGATTTTTTTGTCCTGTTATTCATACTTATTCATGAAAACTGATAATTCATTCTAATCATCCTTATTCTTTGCATTTGAACCTATATAATATTTAGGCGGAAAATTAAATAATTTCTAGCCACATCATTATTCTTATTTTATGAAAAATTTCAAATATATATTTTCTAATTAGATGAACTTTACAATAAATAAAGTCACAGTTTGTGAAAAAAAGGAAGATTCTTAAGTCCTAATAAATATGAAATGCTTTTTACTTATCTATAAGCTTATATGAAGAATGGAGTTCTTCATATATAATGAAGTTGGGAGAAAATATAGAACTAATCATAATTTTCCACAGCTATATTTACTATTTTCTAAAACTATGAATTGTTCTTATCTTCACCACTTAGTTTATGTGAAGGTGGAGTGGAGAAGCTGTTTTCTTCCCTTCTATAACTTTATGTTTATTATGGTAAGTGTGTATATACAAATATATATTTATACACACATATGTATGTATGTATATCTCTGCCCAGGGAATATACATATATTTCCTGGACAGAGATTCTGAAAGTTCTTAATTTTCCATAGTCAATCTTAAGACAAGCTAGCTTGTTTTAGAACAGCCCATGGGACTAAATATGAATAATTTTTCTGCAAATGACCTCTTGAGTTTTACATTTCTTACCCCTATGATGAGGCTCTCAATATTGTGTGTTGGGGATACCACAACAGGAAGAACTAAGGGTATAGGAAAATAGAAATGAAGGTTTGTTTTTGAAGAGATTGCATTGTCCCTTTCATACACACACACACACACACACACACACACACACACGTCAGTAGGATATTCCCTGTCCTCATTGTCATTTTCTAGGGGTGCCTCTTTTCACTTGAGAGTTATTTTGTTGATGAAGAGACACAGGAAACCCGAAGCCTCACCCCTCTTCTCCCTGGCTGACCTTTGGAATGCTTCTGTCAGCCAGGAAGACGCTGATATCTTCAGCCCCCTGCCAACTTAAATTCTTTAAGGGCAAAACCTGCTCAGAGTGTCTCCTGATGTCATTCCAAATGCCTGATGGCCATCTATGGCAATTGGGCTGGGCAGAAGCATGCTGGGAAGCGAGTGTCTGTGGAATGCCTAATGTGGCATTCTGTGACTGCTGCAACCCAGGAGTAGTTCCCTGTTGGGCTCATGATCAGCAACATCCAGAGCTCTGGAGGGCAGTATATTCACCAACTCTCAAAAAAACAAATCAAAACAAACAAACAAAAAAACCCAACAACCCACAGTAGCTAAAACCATATCATGTTATTGATTTTACTGAAACATTTTTGGGGTCTTTCCCATTTGGAGGACAATCCCCACTGATTTCATGGTTTTTACAATTATGTGTCATGGGAAACACACTGACTCAGAGAGTTTATTTGAAAATTTTACATATGGCATTTACCCTAAGTCTCTTTAAAGAATTTAGGATAAAGGACTGTTCCCACTTCTACTTATGGGTAGTTTTTAAAAGGTATTCTTCTACATATAACTTGATAAATTTCTCAAGATTTCATAATAATTTTATTCAGAACTTGTAATTATATTATAAGTTAAAAAGAATGATGTAATATCATCTTTTTAAAAACAGGAAAATGCCATATAGAGATGATGCTTTCCTGTAGACCTGATTACATGTAAGAGAAGTGAATACTTAGGTGCATATCCTTGGATATTCACTTGAAGGGAAAAGACAAATTCCACTGTTTGGGTGAAACCTTTCAAGGTATTTTGGGACCCTGTGTAGAACTAATTAAATCAGATATATTTTTATCCACATATAACCAATTTATTTTATTCACATATAATTTATTTATGTGAGGTGTGTATTATAGTTTTTGGGAATACCCAAGCCCGATTTTTCTGTGGATTAACTAGAGCCCTTCCAGCACTAAATGTATGGTCTCATGATCTTTTGTAACACTTTTCTATCTAGATCTTTCTAATACTATCTTAATTTTCCCTCAAGTATCAGCTAAAATCCCACCTTCTAAAAGAAGCCTTGCCCAAATATCTCTTGATGCTATTATTTCCAACAGATGCAATATGTATCTTATAAAAATGAAAAATGATAAAGGCTGGTATAAATATATATATTAGTATTTTAATTAAAGCCATGCTGATAGATAAAATCATTAGACCACGCGCTTGTAAGCATTCAAAACTGCCGCCTCCATTACTGTCTCCTGTTTCCTGGAAGCGCCTACTGGCAAAAGAGACCACTCCCTCCTAACCCAGGAGATTTAAGCTCTCCCCTGCGTCAAATCAGTTGGACCATGTTGGATCACAGGAAATGTAGTTTTATAAATTTCACTTTTTACAATCTTGTTTTGATGTAGTTGTTTGAATGTTAGATTGTGAGTACCTTGAGAACAAGGACCATCTTTTGCCTTTCTTTGTGTCTTTATCACTTAATATACTGGCTGGGACATAGTACGCACTAATATGTGTTTATTTTCTTGCCTGGTTATTTTTGAAATATTCTTACAAACACTACTGTCACTGGAGGGTTTATTGAACTAGTCTCTAAGTATTAATCCTTAGAGAGCTGAAGAAGCAATAAGAGGTATAAACATTATTTACAGGTTTATTTCCTTAAAGTTACCAATCTAACAGAGCTCTAATATTATCTTAGGAGCCCCACCCATCCTAGTCCTGGTATACTCTCCAATTCTTTTAATGACTGATTTTTAAGCTTTTGTAGTACCAATTTTGGTTGCTCAGGAATGCATCTATTTATATAATTTTTACAATAAGACCAATCACTCCATGAGACACAATTTTACCTGCCATCCTATTTTCTCAGAAACAAATAATGATAAGTAGGAGTATGTTTGTATTTGTTTAACTACCATGCAAAGGAAGTTGCCTACTTATTAGAGAGTCTTTTGGGAAGCAATATAGCTATTTCAATACTTTCATTAAGAAATACCAAGTGACTTCTCCCAAACTGATCTTTCACTTGGTGATCTTTGTTGATTCCCTCTTTTCCATCCCTGTTTTGACACACTACCATTGCGTCCAGAAGAACACAAACAGTATAATGGATCTCCTGATGGAACTTAGTTCACATTCCACCTCAGATACTTATTAGCTCTGTGACTCTGGGCAAGTCACCTTCCCTCTCTGAGTTTTATTTTTCTCATCTTTAAATAGGTATAATAATGTCAACTACCCCACAGGGTTGTTGTGAGTATCATATAAGACGCTATATGTAAACTGCTGCGTGGTCCTACAATCTGTTGTCCCACAAGATTCTGCCCTTCCTGACCAATTACACTATATTTATCTAGATGCCATTTCTTAAGCATTCTACTTTCTTGGATTTCAGCTGACTAATCTGATGAACAACAACAACTAATACTTCGTCATAATTTTAAGGAGTTTTATGGATTTGTATGGCACTGTATGAATTTTTTATGTATTCTTCCTCAAACATATAATATATGTAGTTTTCTTCATGTTATTTTTCAAGTATCTAAGCTTTTTTTGAAATATCTATAATGTAATTATATGTGTAAGTGATAATGTGTCAAGGAAGATAACCTGTAGTTATATTAATGCTGAATTCTTCTCCTTAAAGTTTTTTTAAGGGACTTAACAGATGTGATATGCTATCTCAAAAAAGTAACTTCAAAAGTACAAGCAGTGTAAGTACTTTTAAATTCAATTTCACAGATTTTCTTAAGGCATATACTATGTATAAGATGTCAGAGATATAGAGAAGATGCAGAGACTTCCCTATGGAGCTTATAGTATAGGACAAGTACACAGATTGCTGTAATAAAAACCAAATTTTGTTATAGGAATGCTGTAAAAGAGGTCAGGCGAAGGGCAGTGGGAAAATAAACAAGGAAGTGATTACTTCTTACTTAGAGGATAGGGAAGGATTGGCATAGGAAATGTAGAAGTAGTCTGGAAGGATGGATTGAATTTTGAAAGGCAGAAAAAAGAGGAAGGGCATTTCCAGTAGTAGGAATGGTATAAACAAAGACACAGAGGTGGGAACGTATAAAGTGTATTCAGAGAATGTCATAGTTTGATTGGAGCATAGGATTCATGAAGGGAAGAAATGAAGATATAAAGACTGATTGGAGTTAGACTGTGATTGTTATGCTAAATAATTTATACTTTTTGTAGGCAATAAGGAGGCAAGTCATTAATTAAGGTTTTTTGAGTCAGGTGAGTGTGTTTGTGTGTGTGCTGAATTTGCTGCTGGAAAATTATTCTGCAGGGGGTATATAGAATGTATCATAAGTGAAAAGCGGAACAGAGGCAGATATTTAAATTAGGAAGCTGAGAGGCAATGAGGATCACATCTAGGATAGTGGCAGTCGGATATGATTGGACAATTGGGAGAGGCATTATGGAAATAGAACTGGCAGGACTTGGTGATTAGCTGAAAATGGAGACAAGAGAGAAGAATGTATCAAGATGACTGCAGTTTCTTGCCTAAGTTTTTGGGGAAATGATGGTACTGTTAAAAGAAATAACTAAATTAGGAGGAAGTGATTTGGGCAAAAAGTTTTGGACATTTTGAAGGGTATGAATTTGAAGGGAATGCAGCTAATCTAGATGGAGATTTCTAGGAGGTAGTGTAGGTAGGCATGTAGGATTAAGACTAAGCATAGGGTTGGAGGCTAGAGCTATAGATTTGGGAGTCAATTTTATGAGGTGGTACTTGTGGTCTCAGGACTGAATTGCTTTATCCAGAGAGAAAAGGATAAAATTTTTATGATTGTCTAAACTTAGGAAGTAGAATAAGGAAAAAGAGAGAAGACAAAGAATGCGTGATCAGCAAGGTTGGTGACAAACCAATAGAATACACTATCACTGAATCCAAGGAAGGATAGAATTTCAAGGAGATTGGATACTGACAAAACAAAAGAAAATTCTGAAGACTGAAAAAAGAGTTCTGGATTTGATCGAGATTATGGCTTACTTTCATGAAACCAATTTTGATGGAGTAGAAGTGAAGGTAGAAGTCAGACAGAATCCAGAGGGTTAAAGATAGTAAATAAAATTATTAATGACAATCTTTTTCCTTTTTCTCCAGATACCTTTATTAATGAAAAAAGTTTTTCTCTTCCCTCTTTATATTAGAATCACAGGTTTACATATCAGATATAATCTCCCTGAGGGCAGACATTTTGCCATGTTTTATCTTTTCCACTTCAATGTCTTGCACATAGCAGAGTTTGATAAATATTTGTTAAATTAAATGGAATTGCATTATTCATAGTTAGTATGGCCAGTTGAGTTTGACACAAGTAAAAACCATTTTTCTACTTTCCACAACTATTGTTATGGAAATCCCTGTGAGGAAAAAATAAAGAAAGTGTGGTACCCCCGCCAAAATATATTCTTAGTAGTAAAATCTACTGAAAGTTACTTAGTGTCAACATAGGCTATTTCCAATTTCCCATTTATAGATAAGAATATGGAAGTCGAGATCACGGTGGAATCTCTCCATTCCAGGATGTCACAAACCTAAATCTTTATTTTGTATAAATGGAAGAATTGAACCCTTTATATGTTTCAGGAAGGATAAATATGACATTAGAATTTGGTAGGTATGCTTATTTTATGTAATAAAAGTGTCACTTTAAATAGTCAGAAATACATATAATTACAAAATTGATATTTTCTTTTGTCTGAGGAAATTTATTTTTCCTTTTGACCTCTTCATTTTTCATTATTAAATTTACTCCTCTCTTCTTTTCCAGTCCTCCTGCCTTCCTTTTATTTCACAAAGATAAAGCGTGTTGCAAAAAATTCAAAGGAACACTTTCAGTGAGTTTGAGGGAAAAAAAGACTCATTGAGTTTTAACTTTCTTATTGCCTGTAAATTGTAACTTCCTTAAATGCCATCTGCAATATAGTGACTGCCACTGTGTGTACTGACATGCCAAACTACATTTTCCCATTTTGGGGGGTTGGAGGGGAATCTTGTTTTGTATTTCAGGATAATAGAATATTTCCAAAAATTATTACTTCAGTTCCCTACATGGTTTCTGAATTACCTGAAATAATTAATATCTGCTCCAAATTAATATCCTCCAAATAGGGAATAGACTACTCCAAAAAAACATGGCTCAAAATTTTTGTTTTCTTGCTAGTTATTATTGTTGATAATGTTAGACATCATTTCTTCTCTGTAATCCATGGTTTATTCATTTGTAGGAAGATTTCTAAATGACCACCCAGCCCTCTCTAACTTTTGATCTTAATTAACCTTTTCTATACTAACAACTTACTCTAATCAACTGAAAGAGCTGTCACAAGTAGTTTAGTAGATTCAGGAATGTCTTCTCTGAGGGATTGTATGCTGACCTTTTCCCTATACTTTTAGTACAGACCTCTGAATTGTTGGGTGAAGGGAACTTCTACTCCTGAATCTCTCTCCATAATGGTGGATCAGTAACTGCTCTATAGAAGTGTGCCCATGAGCACTAAATAAAAGGCCACTGAGAGGTTAAATGACTTGCCCAGGGCCATTTAGCCAGTATACTCCAGAGGCAGGATCTAGACCCAAGTTGTACTTCAAAACTATTTCTCTATTCACCTGCTGCCCCTCACTGTTTACTGTTTGGACATGTCACTTAAAGTTCTTTGAGACTGTTATGTCATGTGTAAAGTAGGAATATTGATCTAGATGACTTCTTGTGCCCTTCAGTTCTAAATCTATGATCCTATGATGAAATAATCAGATAGATGATACAGGTAGGGCTCTTAATGTCTTCCTTCATTCATAATGATTTGATCTTTAGGCTGGGTAAGTGGACAACTCCTTATTCTTCATGATTTTAAAATCATATAAAAATACTTAACCTATATGCATTACCTAAGGACTGCTGTGCCAATACTGTATAAAAAGATAATCTGTAGTGTCCATGCATTTTGCCATGAGTTTACCACAAAAATAAGGCTCTTCCTTATCCAGTATGGGTGGTTTTTTACCATTTCTGATAGCAACATTGAGTAACCCTATCAGTGTTCAGATATTGCAATATTTGGTCTCTGAGAACCTGATCATAGCTTCCACTTTTCTTATAACTGTAGAGCAGGAAACAATTGTGTTAAGGGTAGAATAAAGTTGTGTCAGAACCTTGAACATCTCAAAACTGAGATGAGATAGTTTGGCATGGCTCTTAGATTAAAGATGTGTGTTTCCTGTTTAATTTTCCATGTCAGTGCTTCCTAATCATTCTAATGTCTCCTGGCTAACAAAATTTAGCACTTAATTATAGAAAGAATAAAAATAAAGTAATATAATGAATTTTAAAACATTAACAAGTTATATACACCTAAATAATATCAGGCTATTTACACAATGCTTAAAGTTTTACATATTGTAGTATTTTTTCTCATAAATGCTTTGAGATAGTTAAGGTAAGTGTAGTGTGATAAAATCTGAGAGATTTATTGTGCACATTTTATACATAATAAATTCAGTTGTTAGGGCCAGGTAGGTGATGATCATAAGTTCACTTAATATTACTTCTGATTCACATTCATTTGCATGTCAAACCAGAGAGTCATGGAAGTTTTTTAACTCTGTTAAGTATTCAACTGGGATAAAAGGCACCAATTCCAGTGTCTCTAGATAAAAGAAGTTAAAAGAAAATGATATGATCTTATCATAGGGGCACTTTGCTGACACTTTCCTTACCTGCATGTGGTGGTTCATAGCCTTTATATATGACTTGAGATCCATCATTTTTTGGTCACTGTGCCTTAACAGTTGGAAACTAAGAAGTCTAGAAGGCAGTCCTAAAGATATGATATCCAATAGCTAGTAGAATAGAGAAGGTCAGTGACCATGTGAACTTGGTGGAGTCAGCCCAAATTGATTAATAGATATGCCTGATAGAAATATTACAATGTTAGAATAAAATATCTTAATCTAGAAAGAATCTTTAGAAAGTCACTTAGTTCAACCACTTCATTTTATAGATGAGTAAGCAGGGGATCTGGGAGATAAACTGACTTGTTTTGGTCTCACAGGTAGAGATGATGCACTCCATCGCAGCCTCAAGACAAGTAGCAAATACTAGATCAGAGGAATGACATGACTAGCAAAAAGTAACAGGAAATAACTCGGTGACATCATCAGAAGACATTAGTGGCTATGTGCCAGAAACCTTAGTATGTGGAAACAATATTCAATTGCTATTTTTATACTGTCCTATTATTAATTTGTTTTGAATTGTGTTCTCTTGCTATCTAGTATAAGTAAACATTGGGAGAATTTGTGAGCCATAATTTTGGAGGATTATGGATCTACCAGGGTAACCTTTTTAGGGCTCAGTGTTTGAGATGGGAATACCCTGATGTTATATAAATATGAAGGACTCTATTTTGTAAATTTGGAAACTGAGGTGAAGAAAAGTTAAATAACTTGTTCTAGATCATCCACACAGTAAGTTTATCAATAGGACTTAAGCTTATTCTTATTCTAAAATCCAGGGTTTGTCTAATATATCGTGATGCCTCCAAATGATTTGTAAAGATATTTGGAAGGGCTTCTTGTATTCGTGGGAGGTTTGGACTCTTGCTGGCTTCTAAAATGCCTTCCAACATCAAACAAGTTTCAGTGAGTTTAATAATTTGCTACCTATTGTCCCAAAAGTTTCTGGAGCTCCTCTTCAGAACTGCTTTCAAATTTCGAGGTGTTATTTGGAAAAATTCTCACTGATAGCAAATTTTCCTTAATTGAGAGTAGATTTGGTTTTTGGAAGGAGTCAAAATGAGGAGTCATTATCTTTTCTCCTGATTGTCCTTCCCATTTTTCCTGTCTACCCAGCCTATTTTTCCTATTACCATAGAGGGCAAAATGGAGGAGTTGTCTTTGTCTCCTTACTATCTTTTACTCTCCATAGCTGATCTACTGCCAAAGCCTATCCATTTCATCTTTTCAAAATCTCTCAAACATACCCCCTTTTTTCCCCTCTGACACTGCCAGCATTCTAGTGGAAGATTTCATTACCTCACACCTGTATTATTACAAATAGCCTGCTGGTGGGTCTGCCCTTCCTCAACTACCTCTCCACTCCAACTAATTCTCTATTCAGCCACTAAAGTGATTTTCCTAAATTTCAAGTCTAACCATGTCATCCCCAATCCCTATACTCATTCAATAAATTCCAATGACTCCCTCTTGCCTCCAAGAGCAAATAAAAAATGCTTTGTTTAATATTTCAAGCCCTCCATAATGTAAGCCCGCCAACTTTCCAGTCCTTTTACATTTTATTCCCCTACTCTTCAATTCAATGACTCTGACCTACTTGTTCCACAAACAAGACAACGCCATGACACTTTACTGCAGGAATTTTCCTTGGCTGTCCCTCATGCTTAGAATGCTTTCCTCCTTTTCAACTCTGTCTACTGGCTTACCTGGCTTCCTTTGAGTACCAATTAAATTCCATCTTTTATAGCAAGACTTTTCCAACCCTTTACATTCCAGTCTTTTCCCTTTGTTATTTTCTATTTATCCTGTACATAGTTTGTACATATTTGTCTGTATGTTGTTTGCCCCATTAAATTGTAAGCTCCTTGAAGGCAGGAACTGTCTTTTGTCACTTTTTGCATCCCCAGAGCTTAGCCCAGTGCCTGTTACATAATAAGCACTTAATAAATATTTATTGGTTGACCAAACCAAAAAATAAATTTTTAATTAAAAAGACGTGTGCTTATAAAATAAAGAAATGTTTTCTCACATAATTTGAAAAGAAGATCTTCAATATGGCTTTTTGAACCTTATCTTCTGACTTGGAATCCATACTAAGTAGAGATTATAAGGCTGAAGAGTGCTCAGGGGTAGGCCACTGGGGTTAAGTAACTTGCTCAGGTCATATGGCTTGAAAGTCTTTCAGACTAAATTAGAACCCAGGTCTTCCTATCTCCAGCCATGGCCCTCTATCAAATATGCTATGCTTAGCTGCCTCTTCAATATGTTTTGAGAAAAGATAGCACCACTGAGACAATAGCTTTCTAGGATTTGAGGGTCAGCAGTCATTTCTATGATTCAGATTTTTATCTTGTTATTTCCTTCATCTAGAATGATGCCTTGCAAATATTGGTGGCTTAATAAATGCCTATTGAATTCAATGGTTAGTTTTGACATACTTGTTAATCTCATTATGGTTAGATCTCATAAAGTCAGATTTTAAGTTCTTCTTAATTAATAATAATTTACATTTCTACAATGTTTCCTAGCTTACAATGTTTATGTATTCATTTTTCATACTATATTTGTGACCTATGAGGACAGTGGTCAAAATATTATTGTTTCCATTCTATAGATGAAGACATTTAAACTTCAGTAATGCCAAATGACTTCTTCAACATTGCATAGTTTATGAATGCCTGAGTCAGAAGTTCTTCTCTTCTGAGTGCCAGGTTAGGGCTCATTTCACTCCTCCAAATTGTCTTCCCTGGCTTGCCTTCCCACTTCAATCATATTTGAAGTCCTTTCAGATATATGATGCCATTTCTTAACCTTTACTTGCTTTTTTCTTCAGTTCCTATAATGGTATTTAATATGTAAGAGATACACAATAAATGCATGCTTGTTGCCTCAACCTTGAACATCTTGACATCAAAGTCATCCTTTACTACAGTTGGTCACTACAGTACTGTGGTTTCTGTGGTAACAAGCCTTTCATTGATTAGCAGTCCTACTTAGGGCTCGGGTAATTACCATCATCCTCAAAGCAGTCAATGGACAATTAGCCTCTCCACCTCACTCTTCCTCAGAGCTACCATGGGAATATATTCTTGGGCACTCAGCTTCTTTCATGTGGCACCCAGTAGCCAAAATGGACTTGATGTCCTTAATGTAGTGCCAGCACTTTGTTAGATCTTAGAACTAAGGAAGGAAAACTTTCTCAAGTATTCTTGGTTCTGGATTTAACTGCTATTTAATAAATGGCAATTTTATCCTCTGGGCAAACATCTTTGAGTTGGCTTATGGAAATGGTACGTGTGTATTTTTAAATATTTGAAAATTAATCCCCCAATTTTTTAAAGGCTAAAATATTAGTAGTCATAAGTTCTTCCACTCCCCAGCCCCTTATTCTCAAGTCTCGATTTTCTAAAGGAAATCTATGTATGATAGAAATTTTTGGGGTCAGGTCAAATCTTTATATTCTGTCTCCTTCAATAATTTGCCACAACTAAGTCTTACTCCTTAGGGACCGGATTTAAGTGATTATTACCATTAAATCCTCACTCTGGAGTTTTCATAACAATTGATAGTGGTAGCAGAGGTGACTTCATGAGTGTGCGGAAATTCAAACATTCTGGGGCAGTTAGGTAGCACAGTGGATAGAGTACCAGGTCAGGTGCTGGGAGGACCTGGGTTAAAATCTGACCTCAGACACTTAACACTGATTGCCTAACTCTTGCCACTCTACTGTCTTAGAACTGATACCTAGAAAGTAAGGGTTAAGAAAAATCAATCAATCAATATACATTTATTAAGCACCTACTATGTGCCAGTCATTGTGCTAAGGTCTACTGATTTAGTTTTTCTTATACTTAACATAAGCAGACATAGACCTGGAAGAGACCATTTTCTAGATGAAGAAACTGTACCTCAGTGAGGTTAAGTGACTTTCCCATAGTCATATGTAGAGTGTTAAAATTAGATTTGAATCCAGACCTTCCAAATTCTAAGTTCAGCATTCTTTATGCCATCATACCTTTTTTCTTAAACTTATAGCTTTTGACTTTTAAGTTTATATAATTGTGTGGAGCAGTGAGAAGTTAACTGACTTGCACATAGTCACTCCACTACTCTGAGTCAGAAGGAAGAAGTGAACTCAATACTTTCAGACTCTAAGGCTGACCTTTCTATCCATTACAGCCTTATCTCTCTCTCCAAAGCTCGTTCTAAAGTTAAAAATCTATTTCTGTTAATTGTGAATTTTTTTGCCCTCATGCTTCATACTCCTTAGCTGTAACTTCATCCATGATATTATTAATTGTTACTTTCTAACTGTACTTTTATCAGTGACATCTCCTTGTATTTGCTTTGGATTTTGGATTTTGTTTCAGTAAGAACTGACCCCTTTATCTCCTAATATAGTGAGTACCCTCTATTAAAAGGAGGCTTGTGAATATATTCTGCAGACAAATTTATAGAATCATCAATGAGTGGTTCACATTCAATCCTATAAGTAAGATAGTAAAAGTTTTAGTGTCTTTATTTCACACATGAAAAAAATGAGATTCAGAAGGTTGAGATTGAATACAATCATACACTTAGTAAAGTACAATGCTGGCACTAAGGCTAGTACTCTGTTCATAATATCAGAAGCTGGGAAGTATGGCTATTGGGTCAGTAATGGACTAAAAGTTGTTTTGTGCTAACCACTATTTTTACTAGTTAAATGTTGATATGGTGGATAATCTGTAAGGTGTTAACATATTTATAGCTGGCAGAAGAGGGCTTGCCAAAGCTGACAAGGGTCATGTTGATATGGCCCAATGGAAACATACTATTTCCTGGTTAGCTCTCTCTGTAGGTCACAGGAAGCACAGGATAACCTACTGAGTGACCATGAAAATCAATTGCTTTTCATTTTAATTTAAATATTTAAGGCAGGCTGAATAAGGAAGAGAAAAAACTCATTGCTTTTGCTCACTGTTCTCATTTTATGAAAGATGGGAAAGTGGGGGGAGGGGGTGTAGCTAAAATTCCCTATCAATAAATTTGATCAAAGATTTTAATCTTAAATTTGGCTTTCCTTGAGTTGGGCTTTACTCAAGTCTTACATTCGATATAGTATAGATGAAAATTGCTTGAAATAGGATATGGAAAATATTGTCAAAGGCTCTGTATGAATAATGGTTGCAATAAAAGAGAAAGTATGTTTAATTCAGAGTTAAACTACTTTAAACTACAAGTCTAAGGTCTGCCAATTACTAGTTATGTGATCCTGGGCAAATGACTTAAAATATTTGAACCTTGGTCCCCTCATGACCACTAAGGACCCTTGAATCTCTAAATCTATGGAATTTAGGGATAATCCATGGAAAACTGATTGATGATATTTGCCTCACAGGGTTATTGTGAAAGTAGAAAATAAGAGTAAAATACCTCAGAAATTATAAAGCAATATTTAGTATGTGAGCTAAATATGTGAATTAGGAAGAGGGCAATAAATAAGACAAGGAAAAAAAGAGGGAGACAGAATGGGAAAGGGGGGAAATAGAAACTTTGCCCCTTTCCGTATATATAATCTATTCAAAATCCCACTGGATTAAAGGTTTGGTCAGGACTGCTGAGTAATATGTAATTTTTAACCACTCATTTACATATTACCCCATGACAGCTGATAACTGTCAATCAGATGGACTGTCGATGGGATCACATGTTAATATACATGTAAACTACATATAAAAAACCTGTTTTGCTCTCCTCAAAACATGCCAAATAGCAATTTTTGGGGTAGTTTCATCTTGCTAGGACTAAGCAATTTTACATGATACATCCTGTTTGACTATTTTCTGGGGAAGTTTCCCAAACATATATATATATATATATATATATATATGTATATTTGGTCTGTTCCTTGTTAACATGGGGTATTTTTTAGAATTTAAAAAAAAAGTTTTCAGAAGGCTTTCTGAGTTATATAGTTTTAAAATAATATATGAATGAGCTTAATTTTTCTCTAGTATCAATAGCCTTTATTAAAAAGTAGTATCTACTGCAAATAAATTCCAGTGTTAATATTCTTAGACTCTATAATTATTTCTAGAGGGCATTATTTGTCATGTTATTATTGGTCACTTTTATTATGATTTCTGTCAAATTCGCAGGCAAAATGCATTTTAAAGGCATTCACCATAAGGAATCTAGAGTTTTTTTCTGATGCAAAAGGGAACAATGACTGCAAATGGAATTAGAATTAAGATATTTCATAATTAAAAAGGAAAATACTGGAAGCAATAGTTTAAAAAGCATATGAAGAGGTGGAAGATTTTATAATGTTTACATATTTTAGACAGTGATGAATATGTACTATAACAGAATTGACAAATAAGTGCTGATTATTCAGATTTTTTGTATTGTTATTATTATTGATACAGAAATTTGATCATCAAAATGAACAGTAATACTCACAAAATCAAGAGGTAATTGTAGTAAAGTTGATTTCTATCTGAAAGTGATTTGATCTGCAATTTTTATGACTCAATATTCATCTTGAAAGTTGAATGACCCTACCATTGATTAGTATAATATTTAAAGGAAATCTAAAAATCATTTTCAAGTGAACTGAATTACAGGTTTATCTTTTTACAATATAATGAATTCATGTAAGACATTCCTTTCAATTATTGTAACCCAGACTCTAGCAAGAACATAATTAAATATTTTGGAGATAATAGCACATTATATTACTTTCTTTAGAAAATTTGTAGATGTTATCCGAAATACATAAATGACTTTTACTATCCACTAAATAAAAAATATTCAGGCTTAGAGTTATTTAAATATATAATCATTTGTTGCTAAAATGTATATAAGTGCTGATAATATTGTCTTAAACATGAAAATTTTTCCCACTTAACATGTCATTGTCTCCTAAGGTTATTCAATAATTTATGATTAAAAGAAAACCCCCAATACAAAGCTATTAACATTATTTTAAACAATTATCAAGCCAGACTAGAAGAATATGAGCTTTGGGGAATAGTTTGCCAAGAAATGGCATGTTCCTGTAATTATAGTTATTTTTTTGCTATTATGCCCCCCCCAAAGCAAGTTTCAGCTAATTAATTTATACTTCATGCCATTCAGGTTAACTATAGTAACCTAAAATTATGTGTAGTAATATCTAATCAAAAAAGCAAATTCAGAAGTGAGTCACTTGTATTCATAGTTAGCTTCTTTTTAAGGTACTAAACTCAGCCCCCACAATCCAAAGAATTGATTGTATAGTAATTTATTGCATTGTTGGTCAATATATTCTGTGGTAGCTTCTACATTCATTGAGATATATTTCTGGTAAACATGAAATTTGGTCATTGAAATGATTTCATGTTTACTCTGTAAAGTCTCTGTTTCAAGCTTTTCATTTTCTTGTTTAAATAAATGTTTTCAAACTACTTTAATACAACAATTTCTAAGAAATGCTATGAAGCATAGCTTAAAGAATGAGTTCTTAAATAGAAGTATATAAAGAATTACTTTAAAAATTATATCCTAATGTGCCTTAATTTTTCATGTTGTTTTTCACTAATTGCAATCTTCTTCTGAAAATAGTTTTCTAAACTTTTGAATTCAAGAAAACAATATAAATGACACAAAATAACTTTGAAAAGACATGTGAAAAGATATCCAAGTGATGCTTTTTACTCAAAATAAATTTTCTTTTCTTATGCCTGAGGCATTTAAAATAATCAATCAAGAACATATTTCCCTTCTAATTGTTAAATGTTTTATATTCTTGTAAGGTACTTCTAAAATGCTTAAAAAGTTATATATCACCACTCTCAGAAAATGTTTTTTATCATGCACACAGAGTACTAAAACACAGAATAGCTTGAAACATATATGTATATTTAGGTTCACATTAACTGAAATATTACTTTCAATTAAAATTGCTTGGAATTAGACAAAAAGACAGAATGAAAATCTGTTTATTTGTTTAAACTAAATTAAATTAAACTAAATTAATGCAACTATTTTGGGTTAACACTTCAGTCTTCTAATATTGGAGAATGGAAAACTACATATTAAGGAATTAACTATTTGCTTTTCAAAATAAAACTTTAAAAAAGTTTATAGATAAGTAAAATGATAGGATAGCTCTACTTGAAAGAGGATGTAAGCCGATTATGGAGTGGCGTAGTACTCATCTCCTGTAGTTTCACCACCTCCATGAAGATAGATACCCAGGGAATGTCTCTTTCTAGATATAAAAATCAACTTTTAAAGACCTTAAAAATAAATTTTGTTCATAAAAACTCACCAGTGCCTTTATGCTTCTCCAGGAAGTCGTACCCGTCAGCACCTGCTGAGGGTTTTGTTGATGAAACTCTGACAGGTAAAAAAATTCCTGCAGAATAAAGCCAGACCAGCTGGCTTTGAAGAGAAACCCCCCAGTTTGGGTTGTGTTTGCTCCGGTCTCCTTTTCTATGAAGACAGAGGCTTTTCCCCCTTTGGTTGTTGAGTCGTAAGATGCGTGATCCCTGTGCACAAGTGTCTGGCAGGACTCTATGCACCTGTTCTTGCCACTCTAGAGTAAATTTAGCTGTAAATGGTATCACTGACAACTAGACCTTTGTCAGCGCTGGCAAAAGAACACAGAATTACTGTCCCCCAAAACTATGTCGCAAGATCAAATGAAAAATATCAAATCAGAAGTCCTATCCAAAATCACTCCTTAAAAAACAGAAATTACTTTCATATGGCAAAACAAGTTTCCTTCTTTCACATAGACTTTAAAATTACATTTCCAAGAATAATCTCAGAAAAAAGGCAAGTTTTTATTCTATTAATTGTGGCTGGAAACTTTTTTAATGGAAACAGCACACATTTATTTCATTTCAGATTATTAAATTGTGTTAAGTCTTGAAGTTGGTTGCCTTTCTTTGCTCTAAGTTGTTTGTTCTTTTTGATTTAGAGAAATATTAGAAGGTTAAAACTTCTCAAATTGGAGGTATTAATCATACTACCAAAATTAGAATGCATGTAGTGTTGAAAGACTGGATGTCAAATTTATATGTTCATAGCACTGATGCTGTTGAGAATCTAGGATCCAACCACATTAAAAATGGCAGCTAATGTATGTGAAAGCCTTTGATATTTTGAAACTGGCTAAAGTTAGCTTTCTTATCCTGTTGGATTAAGGTAAGGATATTTATCGCTTATGTGGATTCTTTATATTAATTCCTTTATTGATGGTGTGGAAAATTTTCCTTTCAAAGAATGAAGTTGAGGTAGGCACTTTTCATTGATATGTCTGACATAAATAGAGTAGTCATGATATATAAAGCAACATTAAGGGCAAAGGACTTAGCAAAAGCATCTGTATTGAGCTCCAGCTTCACTAAGTGTGTATTCTCAAGTGATGTGAAAGAGAGTTGGCAGGGTACCTGTTGTACCACATGGCTGCTCTTTGAAAGGGTGGGGTGTGTTGAGAAAAAAAATCTAGGTCAAAATAAAAATGCTTTGTAAAATAAACAAAGTTCCTATTTACCTACTATGTATAAACAGCCACTCACCAAGCCTTATTTCTCTGCAGGGGCACCACTTTCAGATAAAAACATAGACCTGATTGGCATCATCCAGTATCCAAGGAAACCATGTAAGTACCTCTCTCACTGTGTACTTCTCCTATTCAGGGTTTAAAAGCTAGCTGAGTACTGAATAAGTGAGTGTTTTTATTTAATAATTATACAGGAGGTACTTTTTAGGAGCTTGCTAAAAAGAAACAGGTTCCTGATTGTTATGTGCGTCATAACAAAACCCTTATGTTTTCATCATATTTCATAAAATTATGTGTTCGGTCCCAATCTCTCCATCAATTCTCATTCTTAGGTACAAAACAGCTTTCTCAAAGTGCTAATGAATAAGAGTTCTGAACTTTTCCAAGGCCCATTAGTGTCTGAGAAACAATGCCTCAAAGTTCTTGTTCTAGAAGCAATGCTCTAATTAATGTAAAAATAAATTGTTTTTCCATCTAAAATGTAGAAAAATCACTAGTTAGAATATTTTTTTGGTAAACACTTGTAGCTACTTATTTCACTTTAAGTATGGTCAGGAAAGTGATCAAATAGATAAGTAAATAATCGAAGTATAAGCATTAGACCTTGAAAATTAAATTCAATCACTGTGATGCAAACATGAAGTAGGAATTTGGGGTTCTTCTGATATAATTTTAAACATTTTTCTTTCCTAGTGTATGCTTGTGCAAACATAGTATATTTCTGAAACTCACTTCTAAATGATTTTTCATGGCATTATGAACATTAACAAAAATCATTTAAATATGGACCATACTTTTCTTTCTATATATGGTAGATATTGACAAAACTCATCAAGATCTCTGGCAGAAAACTCATATGCAGAATATCTTACTTCATTATGTCCTCAATCAGATTTCAATTATTTTTCACATCTGCTTCCTCTTTCAAAATAAAAAATAATTTAAGTATAATTTAATTTTACTCAGGAATAATTAGTTTCTATTATGTATACTTTGTTACTCAGTGACTCTAAATATTGACCTAATAATGTAAGTATAAATCACTCTTGTCCATCTGGAGCAGTTTCATGAATGAAATGTTCTGCTACATAAAGACATGATTAAAATTGAATCAGAAAGTATTCCTTGTTTTCATCAAGTATCTAGTAGTTTTATTTAAATTCTCCTGGTTTGATTTCCTGGTGGGGAGATGCTATTTGCTATCGATGATTTAATTTGTTTTAGCTAGTATTGTATTTTTTTACCTTTCCTCACCAGGATAGTTTCTATGGGTTGCTGATGGTAAAAGCATTCTGACCCTCATTTTCTTGAAGCGAATCAGATTGGCATTTGCAAACTCTGTGCAATAAAACTCATTAATTCTCATAATATTTTTCTTTATCTCGGACTTAGCTTTACAAAATGCTATATGTTTGTACTGTGAATATATGTATAGATGAATATGTATGGATACATATTCATCTATATATATGTATATTTGCAACAGATCTTTTTACAATTTACAAAAGAACTTAGTTCTGTTAGGAGGTGATATTTTCTGTTAGACTAAGAAATATTAATTAAAAATAGTCTGAGGCTACATCAAATCTCTTTGGAGTTCTAGTCTAGATTGGAGATTATTTTATAGAATATATTCTTTACACTAGTTAAAAACTTCAGAAGCACATTATCTCAGATTTTAAAGAAAGAAGCTTTGTTCCTGCCTTCAAGCATTCCCTCCTAGGCTTAGTCTGAATTCCTTGCTTCAAAATGAATCCTGGGCTATTGTTGAGGGAACTGGGAAACAGGGTGGGGTTATATAGATCTTAAAAAAGAAAGAAAACACCAGATGAAGGGAAAGGCTTTCTAATGTTAGAATTCACTGCCTTCAGGAAATGGAGACATCCTTTGAAATACATCCTGCTTGTAGCCAAAAGGAAAAGGAAGTCTACACTGAAATGCTTTTGGCCTAATTTGACCTATTTACATTGAAATATAAATTTCCACAAAAGATATTCAACATGTGTTTGATTTTAGACTATATAGATGGGGTAGAAATTAATAAAAAACAAAATAGGATTTGTGTGCATGTAAATTCTCCCCCATAGGTGTATTGATTTGTCATTCTTAGGGACAAGTGGAATATATACTGATCTGATATTTTCTTTCTAATCTCAATCAAGCAGCAAATATTTATTAAGTACCTACCATTTTCCAGACCCATGCTAGGCTATGGATATGAAATAAAAAAAGAAATCTCTGCCCTGAAGTAGAAGTTATATTCTATTGTGGGAAAATAACATATACAAATATAAACACAAGAAAACATGTACAAAGTAAACACAAAGTGATTTCTGGAGGGAGTCACTATAAGCTTAGCGGATCACATAAACATACATCATTCCTATTAACATTAATTCAAAACACTCAAATACACCTTGTTTCTAGCATATATTTTACTTTCTCAAAAGAAGATTTAAAAAAAGTAAAATGGTTATCAGTAAACAAAATTTCAAAAGAAATATTTAATTTTTTTCAGAAAATAAAATTTGCTTTCCAAAGCATTCCCAAAAGGGTATGTTTTCACATGGAATCATTGTTTACATTTAGTTTAATGCCTGAATTATCACCACAGTGAAATTTCTTTATAACATTTTCCAGGAGATGAATGTTTTTAATATTGTTGATGGGAAAACATTATGTGATAACATTGCTTTATGAGTCTTAGGTTGCAACTTTTAAAATGGCTATTATAAACAAGACTGTCAAGTGAAGGGGTACTGTAATGAAGTTTCTATCTGTGGAGATAAATATTTTGAAGGTCTCATTTATGTTTTTTTCAGTAAAGCCTTGCAAATAATTTCAAAAAATTACCAGTCAATTTTTTCTTTCATTCTAAGATCCCATAGCTGATTTTACTTCCAAAGCAAAGTCATGTCTTCTTGTTGACTCTGTCCCTCATTGTGCTTTTAATAATTACATTGTGGTGCATAATAATACTATTATGTATTAATAATGCAAAATTACAGAGATCATATAAGCCCCCACAGAATTATGTGGAAGGATATTAAAATTAACTTCATTTTAAACCAATCATTCAGCAAATATATATAGAGAACCTGTTCTTTGCAAGTTACTATGCTAGAGAATACTCAAAAAAGAATAAGATACCTAAAAGTCCCTGTATTTAAGGGACTTACAATCTAATTAGACAAACGTATAGATAACTAACAATAAGAGATTGATCAAGAAAAATCTGAAGGACTGAGACAATGGAAATGGAGCAGGGAGTGAGGCAGAAGCAATGGAGCAAAGATAGGGATTTTTCTAAGTAAGGTGAATGCTCTGGGAAAGTTCAGAGGAAGGGATCATAATAAAAGCTTTAATTTATAAAACACTCTCTTACAACAATACTCTGTTCTCTTTCCTCCATTTTGACTCCTTAGTGAACCATTTCAACTTTATTCTGTCTTCCTGTCTTGTGACTCTAGCTCCCTCATCATATCACCAATTGTGCCTTTATATCTATGTGTATATGATATTGAGGAAAGGAGGAGATAATTACTCAATGGTTCTAACTTGGCCCTCTGCAAATTATGTTACACAACTTTAACTGGGCCCTCATTGGTGAGTAGGAAATCCTACTGTACATTCCTTGTCAACTTATTATACCCCCGTCCACAGTGGCTCTTCCAAACTTTTTCATCCCTTCACAAATCTTTCATGACTCTTTCTCCTCACACTTCCTCAATTGAGTACTTGCTTCATATTTTACAGAAAAAATGGAAGCTATTCACCATAAACTCCCTATTCTCCCCTCTTCCTCATCTATCATCACTCAGGTGCCTTCTTCCACTTTTTCCTTCTTCACCCTTATTTCATATGATGAAGTGACCTTACTCCTTACCAAAGCTAACTCCTCTACTTGTTTGATGTATCTCATTCCATCTCATCTCCTCCTTTCTGTCATCTCTATTCTTCTACTCATTTTAAGTTTTTCCTCTATTTACTCATTTCCTACCACCTACAAACATGACCGTGTCTTCTCTATCTTGAAAAAACTTTCACTTGAACCTCTCCATCCTGGTTTATTATCAATTATCTCTTGTTCCCTTTATAGTTAAACTCCTCAAAAAGGTCTTCTACAATAAATATCTCCACTTTCTCTCCTCTCATTCTCTTTTCATAATGCATTCTAAATTTATCATTTCATTGTGTTCTCTCCAAAGTTACTAATCATCTCTTAATTAATAAATCCAATCACCCTTTCTCAGTCATCATTCTCTTTGACCTTACTGTAGCCATAGCCATTGCTGATTAGTTCCTTCTCCTTGATACTCTACAGGGTTTGGGGATACTATTCTTTCTTGGTTTCCCCCCACTTGTGGTACCACTCCTTAGTCTGCTTTGTTGGATCCTCATCTAGCTCATATCTTTTAACTATAAATACCCCTCAGTCTTCTGTCCTGAAATCTCTTTTTTTTTCCCTCTATACTACTTCAGTTGGTAATTTCATCAGTTTTCATGAAATTTAATTACCATCTCTATGCTGATGATTCTTAAATCTACCTTTCCTGCCTAAAACTCTCTGCTGACTTCTAATCTCATATCTCCAATGGCCTATTTGACATCTTGTACAGCATATAGTATACATTCTATATTCCATATATTCAAAATAGAATTCATTATCTTTCCCCCTAAAACTACCCTCATTTCCAGCTCCCTGCCTTCTCTATTACCACAGAGGGCAGCTTCTTCTTCCCAGTCCATTAGACTCAAAACCTAGGAGTCATCTTGGATTCCTCACTATCTCTCACACACCCAGTCCCATATCCAAGTTGTTGTGAAGGTCTGACAATTTTACCTTTGCTACATCTCTCAACTATACTCTCTACTTTCCTCTGACATTGCCACCACTGTACTCAGATCAAGCCTTGATTACTACAATAGCCCATTTGTTGATCTGCCTGCCTCAAGTGTCTCTCCATTACAATCCATCTTTCATTTAGCCAGTAAAGTGATTTTCCTGAAATGAAAGTCTGATGTTACCCTCCCCTGTTTAATAAATTCCAGTGTCTCTCTATTGCATCCAGGAGCAATTGCAAAATGGTTTTTGGCATTTAAGGCTCTTCATAACAAAGCCTCTTTCTACCTTTCCAGTATTCTCATACCTTACTCCCCAATACATACTCTTCAGTCCAGTGACAAGAGTCTTGTGGCTGTTAAACAAACAAAATATTCCATCTCTTTGCTCCAGTGTTTTTCTCTGACTGTCCTCAATGCTTGAAACACACTCTCTTTATTGAGCTTCCCACATTTCCCTTAAGTCCTAACTTAAATCTCATCTTTAAAATAAGTCTTCTTAACACCTCTTAATTCCAGGGCTTTCTCCCTTTTAGTTATAGTCTATTTGCCCTGTATAGTTGTATATACTTATTTGCACATCCTCTTCCCCATTAGATTGAAAGCTCCTTGACGACAGAGACTGTCTTTTGCCTCTCTTTATCTGCAGTACTTAGCACAGTGCCTGACATATAGTAGGTACTTAATAAATGCTTATTAAGCAATTGATTTTCCTCATTTTTAAAAAAAGGAAGCTGAATCTCAGAAAAGATGTGACTTGTCTGAGCTCACACAATTGACAAGTGTTAGAGATAAGATTTGAACATTAAAATAAATAAATCATACAGTTTCTAATTTGGAAAAACATAGGATATAATTTTGGAAAATGTCACTGGTCATAATATTTTTTGCTCTATAATGCCTTTTTTCAGGATCTAGTTCAATTTTTGGGGGGTATGGACAAATATAGACCATTTGAGCTCTCAACAATTGAAGACAATCAATTATTCATTTTAATAATGAAAAAGTAGTTAAGCAATACTTAATGTTATTTGTGGAAATAGCACTGTGCTAAGTGCTGCAGATACAAAGGGAGGCAAAAGATAGTCTGGAAGGGTGTGGCACAATCTACACAATGGTTTGATTGCAATAAGTAGTATGAAAAATAGCACTTTCAGAAAAGCAGGTTGTTAATTATGTATCAATAATAATAATAAGAGATAAAAGATGTACAGCCTGAGTACTTTATAGGTATCATTGATACCTACTGATAATGTAGGGGGAAAGCCCTGGAGAAAAGCATCTAGAGCAGTGATGGTGAACCTTTTAGAAATGGAGTGTTGGGCCCCACCCCCAGCCACTCTTCCAATCACGTGCCATGCCCCTCCTCCTACTGAGTGCCAAGAATGCCCTGACCCCTCTTTATCCCACACAGGGGAGGGAGAAAGTGGTCCCATTGGGCTGCTGGGCAGAGGGCAGGTGTTGTGAAAAAATGTCATCAGGCATGGTGGAGAGGGCTAAGGGAGTAGCTTCACCTGAATATTTCTGCCTTTCTTGTAATGAACTGAGGCAGGCCGTGTGCCCATAGGGATTGCTCCTTGTGCCATCTTTGGCACCTATGCCCATAGGTTCACCATCACTGATCTAGAACATTAAATAAACCATTTCTAAAGTTTTTTTTGATTTATGGTATGACATGTTCAGAAATCACACAAGATGGCAAGGTGTAGATAATTTGTAATATAAATTGGCAGAGGGCGGGCTTTCCTTAAATCAGTTTATTGAAATATAAGTTTTCTTTATAGCATAATGTAAGCAATTCAATATACAGGTTGCATGTAGAACACTGTGCCAAGTATTGTGGGAGATATTAAGTTTAGATTAAATTCAGTCATTGCTCTCAAATATAATATATTTGCTATCATGATGATGATAAAATATATATCTTATAATATAGCAGGGAGATGAAATATCAAAACAGAACTATAACAAATGTTAATACATGTTAAGTTCATTAGAGAGTTTGAAAATAAAGGATTATATGAAGAGGTCATTATCAACTTGTAAGATTACAAAGAGTTGTGTCAGAGAATGCTTCTTCTTAGAGATATTATTTTCAATGCTGTGGTGGGGGATAACTAGGTGACTCAGTGGATTGAAAGCTAGTCCTAGAGACAGGAGGTCCTGGTTTCAAATCTTGTCATAGATACTTCCTAGCTTTGTGACCCTGGGCAAATCATTTAAATCCTCTTGCCTATCCCTTAGTGCTTTTCTGGCTTGGAACTTATATACAGAATTGATTCTAAGATGGAAGCTAAGGGTTTTAAAAAGAACAGTTGTAATGAAGGTCCATGTCCATTTTAGAAGTGAAAAAAAATGAGAAACGATGCCTTATAGTATAGGATAAAGGCAAAGGTAACAATGAACATTTAATTATTTCTTTAGACATACTTAGCTGATAAACCATTAACTACAACATTAAATGATGATTTAAAAAATTATATTATGCTTTACATAGCCTTCATTTATACCTTCCATATTTTTGTAAAGGGAACTACCATTGTTCTAGTCTTGATTTCTCACTCTCATCCCACATATCTAATCAGCTGCCAGTTCTGATACTTCTATCATCATAGTATCTCTTTCATGTGTCTTCTTATCCCTACTGACACAGTGGTCATCCTAGTTCAGGACCTCATCACCTCTCACTAAGATTACAATGGCCTATTAATTGCTTTCCATGACTTAATCAAATCTCCCCACTTTAATTCATGCTTCACATCATACAAAAAGTCTGCCTACAGTGCAGATCTGAAAAAGTCAACCCCTACCTCTTCTGTACCCCATCCAGTGAGCTTCAATGCCTTTCTATTGCCTCTAGAATAAAAATAAACTCTTTTGCTGGGCACATAAGGCCCTCAACTGTCTTTTGAGCCTTATTTCACATCTTTACTCTCACTATATAGTTTATAGTCCTGCCAAACTATCCTTGCTCTTTCTCACATGTTGCATTCCATTTCTCATCTGTGATGGACATTAAAACTGGCCATCCTCATCTCTGGAACGTTCTCAGTCTCTCAATTTCAGTTCTTTGTTTCCTTCAAATTCGGTTCAGGTACAGATACCCTTCCATTTTGATTTTCCCCATTGTGGTTTCAATATATTGCAGGTAAGCATAAGAAATTAAGAGGAATTTTTGGAGTTTTGCAGAAGCTGCAGATAACACACAAAGGCTAGCAGACAACACAGAGTTAGAAATGCATAAAAAACGTATAGTATTATATAATATCAACACATTCTATGTTTTAATACTATAAATATACACATTTCTTTTTTAAAGTTAAAAAATTTTGCAAAAAGAACACAAAAGCCAGCAGATGACAAAGAAAAGCTAAAAATGTAGAGGTATCTTAAAAAGCTTAGTGACTCATGAATGCATATACAATACTATAAACACCCTATAAGAGAAAAAAATCACTTTTTCTCTGGTACAAATGAAGGGTCAAAAATTTTACATTCATTTTCCAGATCACAGAGGAGTAGAAAAGGTCTGACCTCTAACCCTGTCCCCCATGTGAAAGGAGTCCCTGTATTACCTTTTGCAGCATTTCTGTAAGTGCTAGGGCCATCCCTCCAGATTACCTTGTAACTGTTTTGTATATTCTATATGTAAGTTAGGTACATGTTGTCTCCCTATTAAAATGAAAGTACCTTGAGGTCAGGGACTGTTTCACCTTTGATTTTGTATCCTCTGATTGCCTGGTGTAATGTAGGTATTCAATAAATTCTTGCCAATTGATTTGTTGATTCTTTTATCCTGTGTACACATGAAAAATATTTATGAATCCAAAAACCTCTACATAGAACTGAAAAGGAGTTTTCCTTTCCATAACATTTACTTATGAATATAATTCCTTCTCATAATCAACTTTCTTCAAAACTCTGCTCAAAGTTCACCCCTTCCCAAAACACGACACTCTTCATTCACAGAATTAGTGGGTATTCTACTGTGGTCACTCATTCTCAGTTCATTCTTAAAAAGCAGTGACTATGTATGTGCTGACCTCTGGACACAGAGATAACATCAATTGAGTATGTTCAATTTGTCTTTTTTTTTTCTTTAATAGTTGAGACATATTTATCTGATGAATCCAGATTTTCTCAGCCTTTTTGTGACCAGGATCATATATTTGTATTTTTACATGATTGTAAGGATAGCAGGGTTGTGAATGTATCTGTGGAGCAAAGCCATGTTAACTGATCCACATAGGGCTCAAAGACTTTGAATTTGGTTTTATTATCATGAACCTAGTGGAGTACTTTGCATATACTCCATAAATATTTATTTATTGATTTGATGTCTTTGGCAGTGCCCAACACATATTCTATTCTCCAGAAAATGAGGGTCTACTCAGTGTGGGTATCTTGTCATCTATTTTGCTTCTGCCCCTCTTCTCATCAAATAGAACAGCAATTGTCCTGAGAGACACTACCCTGAGGAAAAATAATCCATTAAGCTTGGTGTTTCACCTCTGGCTGAGTCATTGGTGGGGTGAAGAAATGCAAATTATCTAACCCACTGTATATAGCTAGTCCCAGATCATGCTTCATATTGCCTTCACCCATAAACTAGGAAGCCAGAGCTTACCTAGTTTCAGCCTCTTTGTCTTGTTGTCATGTGCAGACTCCCCTTTCCACTTCTTACTCTCACTTTGAGAAAAGTAGGAAAAGTAATATCCCTGAGATTTTAATTTTCAGTTGCTACCACTAAAAATGTAACAACTGGCTCTCAGCTCTTCACCCAAGCTCGCTGCCAGAATCCTCTGCTGCAGTCGCATCCTTTAGACAAGATGGTGAAGGTCGGAGTCAACGGATTTGGCCGTATTGGACGCCTGGTGACCAGGGCAACATTCAGCTGCAAAGAAGTAGAAATTGTGGCCATCAATTACCCCTTCATTGACCTCTCCTACATGGTTTACATGTTCCAGTATGATTCCACCCATGGCAAGTTCAAGGGCACTGTAAAGGCAGAGAATGGAAAGCTGGTGATCAACGGAAAACCCATTACCATTTTCCAGGAGCGGGATCCCGCTAACATTAAATGGGGAGATGCTGGAGCCGAGTACGTTGTGGAATCCACTGGCGTCTTTACCACCATGGAAAAGGCCAGGGCTCATTTGAAGGTGGAGCCAAGCGAGTCATTATCTCTGCCCCTTCTGCTGATGCCCCAATGTTCGTGATGGGGGTGAACCATGAGAAATACGACAATTCCCTCAAGATCGTCAGTAACGCCTCCTGCACTACCAACTGCTTGGCCCCCTTGGCCAAGGTCATTCATGACAACTTCGGCATTGTGGAAGGACTCATGACCACAGTCCATGCCATTACTGCTACCCAGAAGACAGTAGATGGCCCCTCTGGCAAGCTGTGGCGTGATGGGCGTGGGGCTGCCCAGAATATCATCCCTGCTTCCACGGGTGCCGCCAAGGCTGTGGGCAAGGTCATACCTGAGCTGAACGGGAAGCTCACAGGCATGGCCTTCCGTGTTCCTACTCCCAATGTGTCTGTGGTGGATCTGACCTGCCGCCTGGAGAAAGCTGCCAAATATGACGATATTAAGAAGGTGGTGAAGCAAGCTGCAGAGGGGAACTTAAAGAGCATCTTGGGCTACACAGAGGACCAGGTAGTATCCTGTGACTTTAACAGTGACACCCACTCTTCTACCTTCGATGCTGGCGCTGGCATTGCCCTCAACGACCATTTTGTCAAGCTCATTTCTTGGTATGACAACGAGTACAGTTACAGCCACCGTGTAGTAGACCTCATGAAGTACATGGCCACCAAGGAGTAAAGTGGAAAGCCATGATGGATATTCATCCCCAGCCAAAAAAAGAGTAGTTCCACCACTGGGGAGCCCACATCCATAATAACCTATGTCCCTGTGCTGGGGATCCCATGCCCTCTTCACATCCCTGCCCCAGGCACCCCTGTAGTGGGGGGAGGAGCATAGTCCTATCTTGTGTACCATCAGTAAAGTCATCACGTTCAGTGCAAAAAAAAAAAAATGTAACAACTGTCTTCCTTGTCAGCTCACCATCAAAATCCCTTATTTTTGCCAATTACTCCCTTATATCTGTCGGGAATTTCTGAATGTGAAAATTCCCTCAACTAATGCAGGTTAGTGCCTTCTTTGTAATTTACAGTTTTGAAGAATTGCCTGGAATAATTATACCTCAAGTGATATACCCAGGGTTAAACACTGTTGGGAAAAGTAAGATTTTAACTTTAGTCTTCTTGGCTTTGAGACCAACTC
Organism: Gracilinanus agilis; assembly: GCF_016433145.1. NCBI lineage: Eukaryota > Metazoa > Chordata > Mammalia > Didelphimorphia > Didelphidae > Gracilinanus > Gracilinanus agilis. The sequence goes on along the minus strand of NC_058130.1, from coordinate 321,442,204 downwards.
TCCATCCACTATGCAATGAACAATAAACATTATTTCTGCTGCCACAAAAAATGTAACAATTGGCTCCCCTGTAGTTTAGCTCATCATTCCTATAACTATCCAGACCAAAACCCTCTTTTTTTTTTTGTTCACCATTAGCTTATATGTGTTGGCACCTCCATTGGAATGTAAGTTCTGTAAAGCCAAGCCACTGAAAGTATCACTTTTCATTGTCTAGTTGCGAAACTCATCCAGGACAGCTGGAAGGTTTAAAGGCCTACTACCACTAAGGGTATTCTCCCTTTTCCCCTCTTCCCTCCCCAGGGATGCTTAATAGCTACAGAATTTGGATGTACTGGGAGTCACTAACTCTATATCCTTTTCCTGAATTACTGTCTTGTTAGGGCAGCAGGACTTATGTAGCTCAATGAAATTATGAGCTATACCTTGCAGGGTTATCCAAGACAGACAAGTCATAGTGGAGAGTTCTGAAAAAAGGTGATCCACTGGAAAAAGAAATAAAAAAAATACTTCATTATCTTTGCCAAGAGAACCCTATGGACAGTATTGATATGATAAAGCAGATTACACCAGAAGATAAGCCCTTCCAACACATTAGTGGAGAAGAGCAGAGGACAAATTCATGTAACTCCAGAAAGAATGAAATAACTGGAACAAAGCTAACAGGAAGCTTAGTTGCATATATGTCTGTTAATGAAAGATATTTCTGTTACTAATAAGATGAATTTTTCATAGGTATCTGGAATATAAGATCTATGAACTAAGGTAAGTTGGATGTGGCTAAATAGGAGATGGAAAGATTAAAATCAACATGGTTGTATATTGTCACTTTATTTATTTAACTTATATGTAGAGCATATCATTAAAAAAATGCCAGGCTATATGAATTAAAAGCCAGAATAATCACTGATCTCAGATATGTAAATGATGGCACTCTGATGTCAGAAAGTGAAGAATTATTTTGAAGAATTAGATTATTTAGTTTCCAACTAATTTTAAATTTGCCTCTCCATGAACACATTATTATCTGAAAAGTTTCATTTATTATCTCTGCTTTTCTGCATTTGTTTGTGAAGTTTTTATGCCCTAGTATATAGTCAATCTTTGTATATGTACCATGTGCTGCTGAAAAGGTGTATTCTTTTTTATCCCTATTCAATTTTCTCCAGATATCTATTAACTCTAATTTTTCTAAGATTTCATTACTTCCCTTACTTCTTTCATATTTATTTTTTTGGTTTGATTTATCTAGTTCTGATAGGGGAAGATTGAGGTCCCCTACTTGCATTATTTTATTATATAATTCCTCCTTAATCTCCTTTATTTTTCTCCTTTAAAAATATGAATGCTATACCATTTGATGAAAAAGTGTTTATTACTGATATTACTTAATTGTTTATAGTACCTTTTAGCAAGATATAATTTACTTCCTTATCTCTTTTAATCAGATCAAATTTTACTTTAGCTTTGTCTGATATCATTATTGCTATTCCTGCTTTTTTTTTTTTACTTTAGATGAGGCATAATAAATACTGCTCCAACCTTTTACCATTAATCTGTGGGTCACCCTGCCTCAAATGTGCTTCTTGTAAACAGTACATAGAAGGATTCTGGTTTTTAATCCATTCTGCTATCTACTTCTGTTTTATGAGTGAGTTTATCCCATTTGCATTCACTGTCATGATTACTGTGTATTGCCCTCCATCTTATTTTCTCCTTTTGATCCTGCTCTATTCCCTTTGACTTTGTTCCTCTTCACCAGTGTTTTGTTTTTTATCACCCCTCCACCACTACCCTCTTCCTCCAATTGCCTTCCCCTTTCCTTGTCTTATTCTCCTTTTACTTCTCTGTAGGGTAAGATAGAATTTTATACCCCAAAGAGTCTATTTGTTTTTCCTTCTCTGAGCCAATTAGGATGAGAATAAACTTTAAGCATTGCCCATCACCACCCTCATCCTCCTCTCTGCAATAATTTTTCACGTCTCTTTATGTTATATAATTTATCTCATTCTATCTCTCCCTTCCCTTTCTTCTCAGTGCAATCCTCTTTTATGCCCCTTGATTTTTTTTTACATATCATATCATAATCAGTTTACTTCCCCACCCTCTTTCTAAGCATATTCCTTCTATCTACTCTACTACTAAGAATAATATTTGAGAGTTACAGATATTCTCTTTACATGTAGAAATACATTTTTACCTTAATGAGTCCCTTAAATATTCTCTTTCTTATTTACCTTTTTAGTCTTCTCTTGGGTCTTATTTAAACTTCAATTTTTTTTTGTTTAGGTCTGGCTTATTCCTCAGGATTGCTTGGGAATCTTCTATCTTATTGAATTTCAATTTTTTCTCCTGAAAGAATATACTCAGTTTTGCTGGATAGGTGACTCTGGGTTGTAAACATAGGTCAGTGATGGTGAAATTTTTAGAGGTAGAGTGCCATTCCCCACCCCTATACCACCCCCCACAGAGACCATGTGCAATGTCCCTTCCCCCTACAAGTGCCAGCTGTACCCTGCCCTCCTCCCCATACCCCATAGAGGGGAGGGAGAAAGTACTCACATTGGGGTGCTGGGTGGAGAGGTGGGTAAAGTGAGGAATGTTCTCTGCAAGTGTAGTGAGGGGGAGGGGAGTGGTCCAAGAGCACCACTCCCCTCTAGCTCTGCTCTCTGTGAGCTGCCCACCTTAACACCCTGTGCAATCCTATTGGGTTGCTGGGTAGAGGGGTGGAGAATTTGGAAAATGTCATCAGGCAAAGTGGAGAGGGGGAAGGGAACAGCCCCACCAGAGACCCTCTGCCTTTCTAGTAATGAACTGGGTAAGGGAAGACAGCCATGTGCCCCCAGAGAGTGCTCTGTGTGCCATCTTTGGCATCCTGCCATAGGTTCGTCATCACTGACCTAGATCTTTTGCCTTCCTGAATATCATGTTCCATGCCTTCTGATCCTTTAATGTGGAAGCCAATAAGTATTCTGTGATCCTGATTGTAGTTCCATGGTGTTTGAATTGTTTTATTTTTCTGGCTGGTTGCAATATTTTCTCCTTGACTTGGGGGCTCTTGAATTTGGCTGTTATATTCCTGGAAGTTGACATTTGAGGATTTCTTTCTGGAGGTGGTCTGTGTAGTCCTTCAATTTCTATTTTATTTTTTTGTTTTGTTTAAGAATATGTATACAGTTTTCTTTGATAATTTCTCATATTATGGTGTCCAAGCTTTTTTTTTTTAATCATGACTTTCAGATAGTCCAATAATTCTTACATTTTTTTCCTCCTGGATCTATTTTCCAGGTCATTTTTTTCAATGAGATACTTCATGTTTTTTCCATTATTTTTCATTCTTTTGATTTGATTTAATTGTTGTTTGTTGTTTGTTGTTTCTTCTCATTAAACCATTAGTTCCTATTTGCGCAATTCTAATTCTTAAGGCCTGATTTTTCTCCATCAGCTTTTGGGTCTCATTTTTCATTTCTTATTGCATTGTTTTAATTTCTCTTCCCTAGGAATGTGAAGAATTATTAAGAAGTCTCTTGATGAGGGTGAAAGAGGATAGTATAAAAGCTGGCTTGACATTAAAAAAAAACAAAAACAAAGATCATGGTAAGAGGACCCATCACTTCCTAGCCAGTAGACAGAAAAAAATGGAAGCAGTATCAGATTTTCTATTCTTAGGCTCAAAGATTACTGCCAGTGGTAACTGCAACCATGAAATTAAAAGATGCTTTCTCCTTGGAAGGAAAGCTATTTACAATCTGGACAGCATACAAAAAAATGGAGACATCATTCTGCCAGCAAAGGTCCCTATAATCAAAGTATATTTTTTCTACTACTAATATATGGCTGTGAGAATTGTACCATAAAGAAATCTGAGCACCACAAAATTGACACTTTCAAATTGTGGTGTTGGAGAAGATTTTGTGAGTCTGCTGGACAATAAGGAGATTAAATCAGTCAATAAAAGAAATTTTTTCAGATTAATTGGAAAATAAATACCAAAGTTAAACTTAATTACTTTGACCACACAAGGACAAGTCAGGACCTTTTTGAAAATACCCTGATGCTGGGAAAGAGGGAAGGCAAAAGGACAAGGAGACAGCAAAATATGAGATGGATAGATGTCATGGTAGCAATGAACATGAGCTCAGACAGACTTTGAGAAATAGTAGAGGATAGGTAAAAAAGAAACAGATGTGACTAAATGAATAGATAACAACTTTATACTTTCTGATGAGATGAAGGATCACCAGGACTTAAAATATTTACCTTGTTCTTATCTCCAAAAATTCTTTAGGCCTTATTGCCTGTTTCTATGCCTGAGAGTCTCTTTGCAGGGCCTCTAACCTTCTGATAGAACCTAAGGAACCCTTGACCTCGCCATCTGATCTAGTGCTGCATCCATAGTACTCTTGGGCTTTTCTATCTGAGTTGTGACTGATATCATTGTGTGTGTGTGTGTGTGTGTGTGTGTGTGTGTGTGTGTGTGTTTTGTATCCCTCAATTTGAGTATGAGTTCCTTGGGATCAGATCGACTTAATTTTAAAAAAAATCAGCCTCACTTAGCACAATGCTTGTTACATAGAAAATGCTTAATAAGTCTCCCCTCCCCCCATTCATTTACTGAGTAGGGATTTAATAAAATGTTTATTCATTCATTCATAGTGTTTTTGAATGAATATCACACATTTATGTTTTAATAATCCATTCATGAGTCATGAAAAATTTACTGGAATGGGAATAAGAAAAAAACTAAATTCTTGTCCTAACTGTTAACTTACTGCGTGACTTGGATAACTCTCTCTGAGTCTGAGCTTCTATAGCTAGAAATAAAGGGATTGGACTAGAGAACACTTCAAAGTCTGTTGTTGTAATACAGCAGAGGCAAATGACTTTGAAAGCCTGATGAACTATGAGTAATGCCATGATGCAATCACTACTTGTGATTTTCAATAACTCATGATGAAACATACTACCCACATCTTGATAGAGAAGTGATCGACTAAGAGTGCAAATATATAAAAATAAACCCTACATAGTCAGGCAAAGTGAAGAGCAGCATTGGAAATATCATATGGAAGCTGTGTTATGTATGTACGTGTGTGCAAATATGATACATGTAAACAAACACAACCATGTATGGCATGCACGCATGTATGTATAGGACACACATGCACACGATATAAGTATATGTTTACACAAGATATACATGTTTATGCACACATAAACATGTATAGATTTCAAGAAATAATGGGCTTTGAGTGCTATATACTCTATGGCATCACAAAGAGTTGGACATGACTAACAACTTAACATCAACAACAATAGCATAGTATACACAATATCTGTCTTCTCTCACGACATGATAAAAATAGAAATATGCCTTATATGAAAACCCATGTACAACCTACATAATATTGCCTGCTGCTTTGTGGAGTGGGAAGGAATGTGGGGGGAGGGAGAGACCTTGGGTCATGAAATATCAGAAAATGGTTATTAAAAATCATATTGGCAGGTTATCTGGAACATATAATTAAGCAGCAGCTATGGAATATATGTGGTATTTCTTTTTCTTTCTCATCAGGAGGGGAAAAGTGAGAGGGAGAGAAATCAGATTTTTGTTGATTGAAAAAGAAAATTTAATTAAAAACAAAGTCTATGGTTATTAGTACATATTATATAGTACACATTACTATGCAAATGAAATTGGTTATTAATATGTTTATGTGCTAATGACATAGAAGAACGAGACAGTGTGGTGGGGTGGATAAAGAGATAGGCTTAATGCCAAGAAGACCTGGGTTTAAGTTCTTCCTCTGATACCTCCTGGCTGTGACCCTGGATGAAATGCTTAACTTCTCACTTCTCTAGACACCTCTCTAAGACTATACATTGCAAAGAAGAGACCAACTTAAATTAGTAAAAGAATTTTCCTCACTTGAGAGCTGTGTACATATCTCAGTGAAAGCATTGATCTGTTCCCTATGTGTTTGTAACATTTTGTTTCATTTTTCTTTGTATTTTGTGTGTTTTTCTTATTCCCAGTAGATTCCAGATTTCTTGAGAAATCATCATTCATTTTCCTTTTTGACTCCTTGCATAATCAGGTACCACCGTCTTTATTATCATCATCATCATAAAAAAATCATGTTTAAAGACACTTCTTCAAATACAGAAAAGAAGTTGGAATAACTTTGTCTTACCAAATCTGATATTTTCCATGCCCTTATACCTTGCATCTAATGCTTTTAGGAAGAAAGGAAGAATGGGAAAGAAGTGGGAGGGATTAGGAGAGAGAAAAGATATAATAAACAGAGGGTGGGCAGGAGGTAAGAACCTGCTCATAATTAAATAAGCCAAGTTAAATCAGTCAACCCCACCCCCCCAGGAATATCATTCTTGTTCACTTCTGCCCATCCTAAATATAGATTAAATGTCTAATTCAGCTCTGTCCAATGCTATGTGTTATATTAAGAGAGCTATGCAGAATTTTTTCACTATCTTATTGGTGTCATTTCTCCTCTGACCAGGTTAAACTACAAATCCTCTAAACATTCTTATTCATTGTGATACCTTTTTCTGTATCTCTTAACATATCCTATCCTCTGTTGAAGATCCTGGCAATGAGCTAGAAGCTTTCCTTTGTAAAAATATTTGGGTGGTCATTTGTCATTCTTCACTATAAATGTATGTTTGAGTCAACTCCTTTTTTCAGCCATGCATGCACTTTATAATGTATTTAATAAAAATTATTGTCTGCAAAATGCATCAGAGGAAATCATCCCATGCTCTGAAAGAGGGGAAATCAATATGCTTAGCTGAAAATCTGAAATGGAGTATCACTAGGAGATGTTACATAAATGTAAACAGCTTCCTTATTCTACCTACAGTATAATCCATTCACCCTTTTATGAAATGCTTTCTTCTCTATTTCTCCTTTTCTTCCTCTCCTTTATCTTTCTTCTCTTTCCCTTTCTTATTCTTCTTAAATCAGATAGAGCAGGAGAATGTTGTAGACCTAGCTTACCTAGATTTAATGGAACACTTTCCAATCTATAACAATCAACTCATAGAAAGAGAGTTATGATGTACAAATAAATGAACTTAGAACTGGTTGAATAGCCAGACTCAAAAAATAATCATTAGTAGTTTGATATGAACGTGGCAGGTGATTTCTAGTTAAATGTACCAGAGATTTGTTGGCCTTTTGCTCTTTAATTTTTTTGCCACTGAATAAAAATATAGAATTATGTTTTTCATTTTTTGCAAATAATGCAAAACTGTGAGGAATAGTTAACACATTGAATGAGAGACTCAGAATCTAAAAAGACTGTGACAGGCTAGAGTATTTGGCTAAATCTAACAAGATTAAGTTCAAAAGGAATAAATGTAAAGTTTTATGCTTGGGTTCAAAAAATATATTTCTCAATTACAAAAAGGAGAATATTAATTCAACATCAGATCTGGATTTGATTAGATGGCCTCTGAGGACCTTTACAACTCTAAAATTCTATGACCCTGATACTAGATGAAACAAAGGAATAAATACCCTAAGAGTTGATTATATTTATTAGAAAGGTGTCAGAGATTATGTTGGTACATTGGACACTTTTCTTATCCTCTAATTAAGAAAAATCTATAATTATGACTATAATTAACAATTTTCTTCAGTTGTTGGGGTTGTGAAGGGGAGGAGAATGATGAACCAATGAATGTCAGAATCAGGGAGCCTTGGTTCCTTTTTGAGAAATCAGGCAAATACAGAGCAGTGAACCCAAGACAAATTAAGATAGTAGGTAATGAGCAGAGATTTTTCCAAGTCACCAGCTCTTGTGGCATTAGCTAAAATGTGCCTACCTCACCACTACCCTAGATTTAGAATTAGCTGGAGATTATGTAGGATAGGTAGGTTGTAAACAGATGATCTTAAATGATAGGCTGAAGAATTTAGAATGTATCTTGCAGGCAAAAGGAATACCATGTAGATTCTGGAGCACAATTAACATAATTAAAATATAAGTAAATTGAATGTTTTAGGAAGATTATCTGTGGTAATATGAAAGGTTAGAGTTAGGAAGAAAGGGGGAAAGGAAGCCAGTAAAAGCCTTTACTGAAATTTGAGCACAAGATGATAGGACTAAATTTGGGGCAGGACTCTGGAAAGGAAAGGATTGATGAGACAGGAATTTCAAAAAAGAAATGACATGATTTGGGGACAAGGCATATTGGATGTGGGAGAAGAGTCAAAGATGATTATGCTTTTGAACTTGAATGACAGGAAGAATGGTAGTACCCTGGATAAACCTACATCATGATGATTTGTCTTAATTCCATGTAACATTGTCATCTCTTCTCTTAAGGTAAACGCCTTTATTTTTACCAACAAGTTTTTTTTTCCTTACTCTGAGCTGTAGCCTGAAGCCAGATAAGCTAGGAGAGGGCATTTGAGGTTGCCTCCTTTAAAAATGGAAACGTTGAAGTAACTCCTCCCTATTTGGGAAGACATGTGCTAGACAGCAAGCAAACCTAGAGAGAAAGTATTGCTCATATCAAGCTTGTGCTTAGATTAATATAAGAATTGATCACAAATATGAAACTGAAACTTTGGAGCAAATTGCTAGGCACCCAGGATATATACATATATGTATATATATTAACTGAATGAAGGACTTTCTGTCTATATGTCACATAATATATATTGTTATATTAATATATATTATATTAATAATACAATAAAATAAACTAATTTGTCATGATTGGACTTTTTTTTAGACCCTTACCTTCCATCTTGGAATCAATACTGATTCCAAGGCAGAAGAGTAGTAAGGGCTAAGCAATGGGTTAAGGGACTTGCCCAGGGTCACATAGCTAGGAAGTGTCTGAGGCTAGATTTTAATCTAGGACCTCCCATCTTTAGGCCTGACTCTCAATCTATTGAACCACCCAAATGACCCCATGATTTGACTCTTAACATGACTTTATGATGAATTTCTAGGGCAGCAGTTCTAATCTATATTCAAATACATGACATCATACAATAAACATTGACTGTGTGCCAGGCACTGTGCTAAGTGCTATGGATATGAATTAGAAAAAAAATAAATACAAAAAAAGAAAAAGAAAATAAAAAAAGAAATATAATTCATACTCTCAAGGAGCTTACAATCTAATGGGAGAGGACAACAAACAAAAGGAAGCTGTAAAGTTTGGGGACTCGGGAAAGGAATCAAGGTATCAGGCATGGGGGCATAATGTTCTGTAGAGTTCAGACTAGGAAGAGTTGCTGCTGAAAAGTTAAGTTACCTAGAAAATTCAGATTCCAGTTCTCTAGAGAGGAAGAGTTTAGTCTTCTACCCTCTACCCCTCTAATCAGAGTAAGTATAAAGAGAGTAAAGGAGCAATGAAAAGATTGAAAACCCTTTACACTACTTGAGATTTATGAAGACTGTTAGATCATCTTTTTAAAATGTAAGTGGGAATAATTTAGCAGAATATGAAACACACAGTAAGCATCTAATGAATGTATGTTTTCTACCATCCTGTGCTTTGGATTGGCTCTTGTACATTAGAACAAATAAGAAAGAATTAACTGGAAAATATTCTACTCTAACCATTTTGGAAATAGTCTTTGTGTGTGGAGGATTCACAGCAGGAGTAGGTTTTATAGCAGCCACTTGTTATTGCTGCTCATTTCAATTCAGTGACAGATTGACACATATTTTGAGTTTTCTTAAGTGATACAGATATTTTTCTTCTTCAGTACTAAATAGAAAATATTTCATTATTTCTGATGGGTTGGAGAAAATCTATATATCATGTTTTTATTTGTATTTAGTAGAAAGTAGTAGAAAAGCTGCTCAGTGTGAATTTGTTCCCTTGTCATATTGACTGTGAAGTCATTTCTCCAAGAGATTGTAGTAATCTGGCTCCCAGCTTCTATTTACATCTTGTATTCTCTTCTATGAATCCATGAATGCTTGTACACATACCACACAGGGTGGCATTAGGATATCCTGCTTCCTATAGAGACACTTTTTCTTTCCATGTCTGAATAACTCAGCAGCTTTCCCCCAAGTGGCCCAGAACCTAGATGTCTGAATGAGTTATAAGAAAAAGCCACTGGACAAAAGTCTTTATGAAAATTTTCTTCCTAATTTGAGATTCTTGAAAGAGGAATGAAATGCATGTGTATGACTATCTGACATTCATACCCATGCCCTATTTGTGGCCTTGACCCTGGTCAGCAGATGCATAATTGTAACTGGCCAAATCTAAATTTTGAAATCCTCCACCAAATTCAGTCTTACCTCACTCCTTTGATAAAAGAATTAGCAGATACTCAATTCAGTGTTTCATTTGAATGATGTTGAAATGATTTATATGTGGTGCATTTGACATTGAACACTGAACCAAGAAGCCTGAATCTCTGGTATGTTTATAATGACTTAAATGACATTTAATTTCTCTTTGAATTTCTCATTGGTAATAGCAATGTCACATGTATACATTACATTCTGTGGGTCAAATCTCTTCAAAGCCTTCATAGAAATCATGTATTATCTTTCAAAAGCATAATCCAACTATTAGACTTCTCCAGTAGAACTTCAAGAAAGGCAGATTTTGACTTAATGTAAGGCAAAACTTTCTAATGATGAAAGTTATCCTAAAGCTGAATGAGCTGCCCCAGGAGGTAATTGTTTCATCTGCAGGTAAAATTAAAAGAAAAAATTTCAAATATTTTCCCCCAATTACATGTAGTTACAATTTTCAACGTACATTTATCTGAAATTAAAAGTTCCAAATTGTCTTCCCCCTCCCTGAGATGGTAAACAATTTGATCTGGGCTCTATATGTATTATCATGCAAAACAAACTTCAATATTGGTCATTGTTATAGGAGAATACTCATATAAAACCAAAACCCTAAAATAAAAATTCAAATAAACTCAAGGGGAAAATAATTTCAAACTTGACAGTTCTTTCTCTGGAAGTGGATAGCATTCTTTGCCATAAATACTTCAGAATTGTCCTGGATCATGGTATTTTTGAGGCTAGCTCAGTCTTTCATAGCTCATCATAGTACTATATTGCAGTTACTGTGTACAATGTTTCCTGCAGGTGAAATCTTTAGGAAAAGACTGGATGACCACTTTCGGGAACATAGGTTGGACCAGATGGTTTCTGAGGTTTCTTTCATTTTTATGATTTTATGATATCTAATTAACTTGTCCATTTCTAGTAACTCTACCACTAATATTTTTCTCCTGTTTGTCTCCTCCTTTCCATTACCACTACCACTACTTAAGATCAAAGACTTCCTTTCATTCCTCTACCCTTATAATCTCTACTGCTATTTTCCAATATTCCAATATATTCATTTGCTAATGCATAGCTACTTATCTCCAGTCCAGGTGCCACACTGTTCCGGTTGGAAAGAATTTAACATATCTAGTTGGTCCCAGCTCCCTGATCATGCTTCCCTACTCTCTTCTTGCTATATTATTGTTGTTGAACTTGGGAATATTTGCCCCAGGTTCTCTTCAACTTCTTACTCTCGATTTCTTATTTTTGGAACAGTACATGGAAGAGAACAATATCACCCTTGTTTCTTGAAATGGCTTCTTAATCCATTACCCTATGGCTCCACTCACTATTCTTGTGACTTACCAGATCAAAATCTTCTTCATGACCACTCCTCCACAATATGTGTTTTCTTCTCCTTTTAGAATATAAGCTCCTTAAGAACAGGAACTGTCTTTTTTTTATATTTGTATCCCCTGTGGTTAGCATAGTGGCTGACACAGTGAGAGATTAATAAATGCTCATTCATTATCTATTCATTCATTCATTCCTTTAATCATATTATTACCTTTCCCAAGATCATATCATTACCCTACTCATCCTCCAAGGTATAACTCTAATGACTCCCCATAGATTCTTTTTTTTTTTTTACATTTTTTTTTATTTTAAACCCTTAACTTCTGTGTATTGACTTATAGGTGGAAGAGTGGTAAGGGTAGGCAATGGGGGTCAAGTGACTTGCCCAGGGTCACAAAGCTGGGAAGTGTCTGAGGCCAGATTTGAACCTAGGACCTCCTGTCTCTAGGTCTGGCTCTCAATCCACTGAGCTACCCAGCTGCCCCCTCCCATAAATTCTTGAATTTAGAACTTTGTGGTCATTAGGACCAAACCCTTCATTTTCCAGATGACAAAGAGATTAAGCAAGCTGACCAGAAAGTGCCTAGATTCTTTACCTTCCAGAAAGAAATAATTCCTCACTCCTAGGATTTTCCAGAGTCTTGGTGCTTCTTTATTCTATGTTGTTCTTCCTATGTCTGCCTTGAGGGTAGTGATATTTAAAAAAAAATGCAGCACCCAGGGCTGGTGCGGTGGGCCCCACAGGGTCACTGACTATACTCTTCTGCCTTGGACTACAGTTTCTACTACCCCCATTTTGCATATTTCCTACTGACCATCAGTGATCCAGACTTAATTAGCTTTTTAAAAAAAAGGGTGTTTACTAACCGTATATAGCCAGAACAGTTGTCACAGAAATGTCTCCCAAACCAAGAGTTCTCTCAAGTTCCTGGGCAGAGTAGACTCAAGTTTATAGAGCTTATTCAACCAAAGGGCAGGGGCACAGCTCTTAATTATTAGAAGTCAGTTCTTTCTTTGTGGATTCCTCATGAAATTCCTCTTCATCATAACTTTCCAACAGTTAGTGCCTTTGTAGAGAATGCAAACAGCCTTTTATAAGTCTTTTAGTCTCTACTACTAGTGTCAGCTATTGCTATTCCAGGGACAAATACCACTGATAACAGGAAGTCAATATCTTTTAACTCTACAAATTTCACAAGGTTATACTCTGGTCAGTGGTGGTCGAGGGGGTGGGAAGAGAGAGCATTTGATCTTTACCCCAATAGAGAATTTTCATCAGTACCACTAGACTGGCCTATTGCTAGAATGTCCTTGCTTGAATATGTGATTCTGAATTGGCATGGTATGATATGCATGAGCTTAGAGTCTAGAGGTATGTCTAATAATTTCAGTCAGTCTCAATATATTTCCTATTTGGTATGATTTGGTTATATCCAAAGATCAAAGTCCTTAACCTCTCACAAGTAGATTAAGGCCTCTCATATATAGTTTATACTTTTGATTAATTCAATAGAGTATCTAGGCCTTTTGTAATGATGTTAATTGGATTATGGAATATCCCCTTTATGTCATTCCTTTTTATATCTCTCAGCATAATACTTTGTGCATCCAGATGCTTAATAAATAAATATTTGTGAAATTTTAATTGAATTACATGAATAAATTCTTATTGAGTTGAACTAGGATGAGTCCCTTCATCTTTGAATTTTGTCCCCAAATTCTATCTAATAGGCCAATGATTTATCAAACATTTTTTTTCTAAACAGTATACCAACCTATATGCTTCCTTATTTTCATGGCTTATATTTCCTTTTCTTTAAAATGTTAGATTTTGAGAAAATGAAGTTTCAAGCTTTTTTCATCTCTACATCCTATGATCCTATATTATGTGTGCATTGATCTGTTCTAATTAGCCTGGCTGAGTACCTCCAACATCCCAATTGTTGCTGCAAAAGAATTTCCCACTAAATTAGTGGGAAAAGTACAGGTGTTATCGAGACAGATAAGTTCACAAAATATCTAGTGACCTCTTTGAGCCACTAACCTAGGTTTTCCTGCATTTCCAATTTCCCAGGTTAAACATTTTGAAGTACAGATCCATGATGTGACTAAGACATCAGGGTATTTAAAAATCAGTTATTCACTCACATAGGTTTTCTTCTAAGTTATTTCTTGTGTGTTGGCTCTTAGTTAATAGGCATCTTTAGACTAAATGTATGGATAGTGGTTTGTATTTAAAAGATTAATGTGACTTGGTATTTATTCCTTTTTATTAATTGTCTGATTTATAAGATTGCAATCAAACCCCCTCAGCATGCAAGGATAGGATTTAACATACAATTAAATAGAATATAGCAGCTATTTCAGTTAAATCAGCATGCAGTATATTAAAATGTGAACTTTAAACACATAGCTCATCAGGAATTCTTTTAAAATGTTTTTTGTGCTACATAGGGAGAGTTAGGAGACTGGGTCTTTCGTCTTTAAGGTAGATAAGGTTGCATGGGAAATCAAGTCAGAGAAGACTATAGTTTCTGATAGAGTTGATTCATGATTTATTGATAGACTTTAAAAGACCAAAGTGAAGCTATGAACTTTTCCAATTTTCTTCTTCTGAGTGCTTAAATTTGAAATACTATTCTGAGTGTTCTGAATAACCAACCAGTTGTTCTTTTTTCCCTAATAGTTTGGACTAATGATGGATTACTAATGAGCATGTAAATGTACCACCTGATTGCATTAATATATGATCTTTCATGACGAGTTCTGAAATGAACATTTATAATATGTATTTCCTTTTCTTTGCTGCTTTTTTGGTACTGTGGTGTATACGCAACAGGACTGAGACAAGGGTGTTTTCCCTAAGAGCCACTGATTTAGCCAATTATCAAAAATCACATTATAATAAATGCAGTTCAAAGAATTTTGATTAACCTTTAAATAAATGTTACTTTAGAAAAAATCTGTCAAATGTGTTAATGATAAATTGTGAAGTGGTAGTAATTGCAAGCATGGCTTTATAGATAATATAGTTAATTGATACCACCCTCTCCAACATATATAGCACATCAGCTGCTAGGAAGCTGGGGTGATAGTAATGGAGCACATGGCATTTTCAATGCATTGACTGTGACATGTGCAAAATGGAAACTTGAGTGCTTACCAGGGTCATCCTCTCATAGACATTTGATGCCCATGGTCAAGTAAATTTTTAATGACACCCAGTCACTACACACCTTTCAGCCTTCTGCAGAGGTAAGTGTACATTGATCTGTTCTAATTAGCCTGGGAGAGTACCTCAGACATCCCAGCATGAACAATATTATTTAATAAAACGAGAGCTGTTTTTTCCACAAACTCAGCACTTGTTACTTGGATGACTGCATTGTTTTTAACTCAGGTCATGTTCATCATTGTCTTTGTCTGGCAATGTAGTATGAATGCTGCTGCATAAAAAAGTAAGCAAAATTAAGGAATGAGTCTGATTAGGAAGGTTCATGGCTATTCTAGGAAACTCATAGAGTACACATCCATTCCTTCCCTAATGTATAGGGTGCTGACTGCATAAAAATGGCTTGAAGATACATTAAGGATATACAGGCAAATCTGTTGAGGTGTGCAATGCAATGCTTTTATGTTGGGGAATAAAGGTGGCCCTGGGACAATCCATGGAAAAAGGGTATAAAGGATGGTTTTAAACTGCCTAGGGTTCAAATGCATCTACATACATCTAAGGCCATTTGCTTTTGGAAGAGATATAAGCCATTGGTTTAGTAAGTATCTTAAGTTATCTTCAGAGATTGGAACTTGTAGCCAAATGTCCAGTTACTTAGAGGAAGTGTGGGTAGAAGATGGGTTTCGAAATCAGGAAGATTTGGCTTTAAGACTTACTTCTAAACCATGCTACCTGTGTTACACTGGGCTATTCACTTACCTTTTCAGCGCCCTAGGCAACTCTCTAAGACTAGCCATTGCAGAGAAGGTACCAACTTGCACTGGTAGAAGGAGTTCCTTCTGAGAATAAAGTCATATTTACCTGTAGATCAAAGGATTACAGATGCAGGCCTGGAAGAGACCTTAGAAGCCATCCAACCCAACTCCCTTATTTGATAAATTAGGAAACAGTCAGAGAGAGATGAAGTGATTTTCCCAGTTACAGAGCTAGTTAAATGTCTGAGGTAGGAACTGAATTCAGGTCTTTACTTAGTCCAGGACTCTCTCTACTCTGTCTCTGACCTTTACCCCTCATGTCACTTCAATGTAATAGAGAGTAGAATTTTTTTTAATTTAGCTGACTTTTGTTGAGATTTTAGTATAAACACCTCTTGCAATTGTGACTCTTCTTCTCCTCAAGTAAAGAGGCACTACTGAATCCTGTTCCAGTGAGCCCATTGATCATAATTCTTGAGATGACAAAGTCTGGACTTTCCACATTGCTCATTTATCAGTGAACAAGCATTTATTAAACATTTTCTATGTGCCAATGATTGCTCTAAGTTCTGGTGTTACCAAGGAGAGCAAAAATATAATCCAGTGCCCCAAAGAGTTGGTATTCTAGAGGAGGAGACAACTTGCAAACAAACAACTCTATAGACACAGGGAAGGTGTTAGCTGAGGGGAGAAGAAAGAGCATTGAAGGGCTTCTTGCAGAAAAGTAGAATTTGATGTACATTTTAAAAAGGCTATAGAAATCAGGAGTTTGATGAAATATTCCAGGACTAGGGACAGAGAGGGAAAAGCTGGAGATGGAAGGCTGTGTGAAAGAAACAGTGAGGAGGACAGTGGAGCTTGATAGTTGTAGAATTCATGGAAAGGGGAAGTAAAATGTCAGATGACTGAAAAGATGGGAAAGGGCCAGTTTGTGTAGAATCTTAAATCCAAAACTGATGATTTTGTATATGATTCTGGGGGTAATATAGAGACACTGGAGTTTACTGGGTGGAAGTGTGGGCAGGTGACATGGCAATACTTGAACTTTTGGGTAATTGCTTTAGCAACTGAATGGTGGTTGGGTAGGAGTTGGAAGAGACTTTAGTCTGAGAGACCACTTTGAAAGACTTGCATATTTAAAATCCTTCCTTTTGGGATGGTCATTGTCCCTCTTGGGGACTGATCTAATGTTGGGCTTGATAGCCAATGGGAAAGTAATCCAGGTGATCTCATTGGTACCTAGATTAGTTATGGCTTCAGGGGTAAAGAGAAGGTTTTTTTGTCCTAAAGGTCATTTCCCAATCTTCTTGCAGATTTCTGAATTTTCGAAATGCAAGTTAAGTTTTTTTCTGGTTTAGTACTTTTAGCTCTGAGTTTAAATGCAAATACCTGGGCCAGTTGGTGTGTTACTGAGTTATCATTTCTAGAGAGCAGGTTTAGGCAGAGGGCAAGAGTAGAAAGAACCTAAATGTAGGGAAAGGAGGGGTTGCAACAGAGGGTAGGTCACAGAGAAAGGTGGAGCTAAAAAACAAATTTAACCTACTGCATATTTTTCCCTAGTGCCATCCAGAAAATTCCTCTGCCTTTTAAAATAAAACAAAACACTCTGAAATTATTTTGAGGAACATTTTGAAAAGCTATTTCATATAATAGAATCTGAGGGTGAGAAGGGAAAGCAAGATGGAAGGAAGGAAGACAGAGAGGAAGGGAGAAAAAAGGAGATGGAAGAAGGGAGGGAGGAGGGGAGAGATGAAGGAGGGAAGAAAGGAAAAGAGAGGGGGAGAAAGGGAGGGAGGAAGGAAGAGAGGAAGAAGGAAAAGGGGAAGGAGAGAAGGTAGCAAAAAAATGCCAGGCATTGTGATAAGCACTGAGATACAAACACAAGTAAAAAGGATTGTAATTGCTCCTCAAGAACCTTACATTTTATTTATTTATTTCAAATCATTTATTTATTTATTTAAAGGATATTTTCCATATTATCATGATTCTTTTTCCCCCTCCCCTATTTTCTCCCTCCTCCCAGAGCCAACAAGCTATTCCACTGGGTTGTACAAATGTTATCACTTGATACCTATTTCCATATCATTCATTTTTTTCTATAGAGCAATCTTTTAAAGCCAAAATCCCAAATCATATACCTATATATACAAATGATAAGTTACAATTCATACATTTTCTTTTGTTTCTACTCTCATAGTTCTTTCTCTCTATGTGGATAGCATTCTTTCTCATAAGTCCTTCAGGAGTGTCCTAGATCATTGCATTGCTACTAGTAATAAAGTCCATTCCATTGGATTGTTCCACAATGTTTTACTTTCTGTGTACAATGTTCTCCTGGTTCCTTTCATTTCACTCTGCATCAGTTCATTGAGGAAGAAACTTAACATTAGTACAGGAAGGCAGTACACAAAAAGAAACTAAAAAAGAGTAGAGAATCCCCTCTGCAAAATTCAATGAGTTGTCATTCATTCTTTGCTTGATGACTCCTGGTAAGAGCAAACACACCACATTCTGAGGTAGCCCATTCAACTGTTGGTATCTAGACTGGCTAGGACGACCCAAGTTAACCTTTTTGCATCTTCCACTCATTCGTCCCAGTTCTGTTCTCAGGGCCAAGGAGAAGAGCTATCATATCCCCTCTTGCATTTTCTCCAGGTTTAGTAACTCTAGTTTCCTTACCATTCTGTCCTTTACTCTGTAGAATGCTGGACCTATAAAAAATCCTGCTTCACACCTTGACTAGTTATGTGGCCCTAGGCAAGGCATTTAACCTTGATCTGCCCCAGTTTCCTGAACAGCAAAAATTATTAATAGCACTTTCCTCTGAAGGTTCTTGTGAGGATCAAATGAGACAGTAGGTGTAGTGCTATTTGCAAACCTTTAAGTGTTTTATAAATGTTAATTGTTATCATATTCATATAAGCTCTTGTTATCTTTTGGAGTCTGTCCGGCTTACTAATGTTCACCCTAAAATGTGGTTAATTTATTCCTGCCTTGTTTGAAATTTGAAAAAGGTGCATTTGGGAAGAAACCATTATTCTTCATAATCTTCCATTATTCTACACAATATTATTCATAAATATTTCTAAAGAAAATACTGTACGATCAGACTAGATAAAAGAAAACTCATACAAAAAATTAAATCATTGATTTTTTAGGAATTTGACTGAGGGAAGGCTTTTATCCCAGTATTAATATTGTAATTGGTATTTCTGTTATAATTGGTCTTTTGTTTATTTAGATTCATTTGTCAGAGTTCAATTTTACCTGAGCCATCAGTTCAGTAATTATCTTTATTAGTTATCTTCAGAGATAGGAGATGAATTTCTCCTCCATGACTTCCAAGTTCTGTTTAATTGTTTTAATTTTTAATCTAAATTCCCCTATAACCTCTTTTATAATCATTTCACAGTTATCATTAGTTCTTCTATTGAATCTGGTAGTAATTTTTTTCCCTTTTTAATTCATAGTTATGTTATTTCTACAAGAAGGGAAAGCATTCCCTCCTTGGAAATTATTGAATTATTGGAATTTATTACAGATCAGAAAGTATTACAGATGCTTTTCTCTTGCATGCCTATTTCTATGTGATAGGAGAATGTTAATGTTGCTAGGACATTTTGAGATGTTGAGAGCGATGAAAAAATATTAGGATCTATGATTTAGAGCTAGAAAGGGTGTTAGAGAAGTCATCAGAGGACCTGGGTTCAAATCTCAGTTCTGTTACTTGTTACACTTACAACTTTGGGTAAGTTACTTAATTTTTAAGGGTTTCAGTTCCTTCATTTGCAAGAAATATGGAGTTAGAGTAGATGAGCTCTCACTAAGATCCTTTCTAGCTCTAAAATTAGGATCCCATATTCCTTCTCAAAATCACAAGATTTTCTAGATCACCTGATGATGAATTTCTCAGAATTTCACTTGTCTGTCCCTCAAATGTTAGACATAAAGCCTGTTGCAAGGCTCATTTCCTAATATAATTCCCATGCAATCTTATTTAGTAAATAAGAAAAATACCATTTTCCTCATTTTGCAAATAAAAGTAATTAAGGAATAAATAGACTTTCTCTCTACAGATAAGTAAACTCATCCGTTATGTAATTTTGTATGTAATTATAACATTTTTTAGTTAGAACACAGGTCTTCCTGACTTCTGCTCTGATGTTACAACCACTGTGCAACCTAGCCACTGCCAACCCTTTGTTTTCTATCTCTTAAAGGGAGAGCATTCACTGTCATTGTTGAATCGTTTTATAAATGAGGAAACTGAGGCTCAGAGAGACTCAACAACTTGCTCTAGTCTAGGTCGGTGATAAAACTGGGAGTGTGACATGCTCCCATTCCTCCTGATCCTTAAGTGTAGGACTTAGCATGGTGCCTGGTTCATAGAAGGCATTTAAAAAATACTTGTCAAATGATTGACCAAATATACTTTATGCTACTGCTGCTTCTGGATGACTCCAGACTTGAAGAAACTCGACCAGTTATGGGAAGCATTATATACATGTATCATTATCATTTAAAAACTGAAAAACAACAAATGCTCAACCCACAACAGTAATGATAATAGCTAATATTTATTTAATGGCACTATACTAGGCAAAAAGTAATAATAACAATAGCTAACATTCATAAAGCACTTGCAATGTGTCAGATATTATGCTAAGCATTTTAATAATAATAGTGAATAATCACACACAGATATGTGCATATACAGATCCACACACATGTATGTTTGTATATGTAACACATGCATATGAATATGTCACATATGATACATTACACACATGTATGCTAATGCATATACACATGCATATAACCTAGAGTGAGCAGAATGCTGAACCTGAATAAAATCTTCCCTCAGATCCTGGACAAGTCACTTCACCTCTGTTCACCCCAGTTTTGCCAACTAGGTTCTTGTGAAGCTCAAGAGAGACCAGGCATGGATTATTCCAGGCATGTGTTATTACACATGCTAGGCACTATCTTAAGCACTTTACAATTATTATACCATTTGATCCTCCCAATAACCCTGGGTGGTAGGTGTTATTATGACCCCTATTTTTATAGTTGAGGAAACTAAGGCAAACAGGAGTGAAATAACTTGTCCAGGGTCACACAGCTAGTAAATGTCTGAGGCTAAAGTTGAACACAGGTCTTCCTGATGTCTGGCTTAGAGTTCTATCCACTGTGCCTCCTAGCTGCTCCCAACTCTTTGTTTTCTGACTCCTACAGGGAGAGGATTCGCTGACTTCTAACAACAAGGGAAGGATGGATGATGAGCTCAGATCCCAATGGGCTGTTGAAATGAATTGTATGTGTAGTTAAAAAAATAGTTTAGGTAACTTTTTCCTTTCCGAGGGCACTCCCCAGAAGGCAGGGCTCCTCTTATGGGTCGGGTGTTAGCCAGGGAGGCCATGCATTGTAGTTCTCTTTCCTGAGAACAGGGAGATTGGCATCATCCTGAACCAGTGTCACAGCCTGCAGACGTTTAATGCCTCTTCATGTGAGGCCAGGATTCCACGCCCAAGTGCATTTAGTAGGTCAGTACAGTAATTTTAAATGTCTTTCTTTCAATCTTTTGCCATCTTCAATTATACCTTTCCACCCTACTATTTGTGTAATTTTCTTCTGTCTGAAGTCTCTTTACTGTTGTTCTCTGTTGCACAGCTTGACAAATTACCCATCAAGCCATATCTTTTCAGCCCAGAAATGCGCAATAACACAGAGTCATGGCATTATCACATGTTGTGCACTTTATTTCCTCACAGTTCATTCAAGTGTGTCATTTTATTTTCCCTGCTTCCTTTTGTCATCATGGAGATTAACCATTTTATCCTCCCCAAACTTTAGAAACAATTAGAATTTCATTATACTGGAAGCAGAGAGTGCGTGCTTGTTATGGAGTACAGTTTTCATATTATCAGTGGCAAAATTAAACTCATGAATCCTGAGTCTTTTTTGAAGTAGAGACTTTAGAGGTTATTATACAGCTGAGTAACCCTGGCTTCGGACAAGAGAATTATTTGTAGCCCCTGGCCACCAAACACATTAGCTGTAAGACACCATTCAGTCTTGACAGCAAGCACCAGAGCCTCATGTTCTCCTGGGAATTATGAAACTCTCTGGGCCAGATGTGTTCTGTACACAAAATCTCCCCCAAGCTTCAGATAAATACCAATAATTGTACAGCACATGATGAGATACCATAGACATTGCAAGTATGTGTTAGAAAATCAATCAGTATAGATAGGCTAGTCAGGAGGGCTGCAACTGATACAAAGACAAATCTTTTGAAGCTGAGATGAAGATTATGTTGAGAAAGGATTTTCTTAAACACAAGGCTTATAACTGTGTTTAAAGCCAATTACTATACTCTAGAAGAAAAGATCAGTTAGATGCCCATCGACTCATTGAGGGCTTATGAGATCAATTCATACTTTATTTTAAAACTGTGGCTATCCTTCATAGGAATGTAGGTAATCTAGCTGAACTCTTTGATTGTAAAAACAGGGAAACTGAGGGCTCAAAAAGCAAATGACTTATTTAAGGTCACATAAGGGGCTCTAGACTCAAGTCCTCAGATTCCATAACAAGTGGGATTTCCACTTGTCAATTTGGCCATGCTAATTCTTGCACTGTGCTCAGTATTGAACATAGGTTGCGCTTGAGTAAGGATAAAGAAAGGAAGTGGTGTAAAGTTTAGCTTTAATCTGAAAATGGATTTATTTTGAAGCAGAGTGATGCAATTCAGAAACAACAATGAAGAGAGAAGTAGGAAGGAAGAATCTACTGTGCAAGGGATGTTTTGAGAAGTGAAAGGAAGACTGTTTTGCAAATAGGAGACAGGGACTCGTATAAATGCACCGTACCATAGATAGCTAGCTGACAGTTTCAAGCAGTTGGTTCACATAAACAGTAAATATAGAACTAGAGATCAGCAGAATGATTAAAATAGATCTAGGTAGAGAGGCCCCAATTTTTATCACTGCATATCTATGACACCTGGCTAAGCTCCAAAGGGGTCCAAAACACATACTACGGATAAAAGAAATTCAGGGAGAAGACAGAGAAAAAAAATTGGGATGGTTGTCTTTCAGGACTGGTGCTTAGGAGAAAAAGACAGGAAGGAAACATATTGCACTATAGTTTCTTAATCAGAGGTCAAGCAACTGTTCAGACAGGAGGAAAATGGGCACATGAAGACAGTAGGAGGAGATAACAATAACTAAACAAAGCAAGTCCTAGAAGGTCTGACTTAACATCCATGTGAAAATACTGTTTGAATTAGATGATTTTTGTCACATTGAGAGGAGGTTTTTCAAGCAAAAGAATAGTTCCTCAATGTCCAGTCAGCATAGTTTTGTCCATGTGATGGTGCTTGTTTGTATGCTATGATGGGAACCCTGATATATTCATGATTTCCTTGAATAAAAGATGCTACTTTATTTCCTTAAGGTTTTGAGAAGCCAGAAAATGGACGTGATACAAAGTTTTCCCTTTCACTCTCTATGGTATATCTATGGTGTAAATATATAACTACTTCTCTCAACTAAAAATCATTTCCAGAACTGTGGCAAAGGGACAAGCCACCTCCTGCATGATATTCAAGCCTCATCACCTCTGAATTCTTCCTAAAACTTTTAGGATGTTCCGATTGCTCTTATACCTGCTTCTCTGTGGATTCTGCTTTGGCCTGTTGTGGAGTGAAGAGACTGAACTGAAGACCTGCTTGTCCCTGAATGTTCTAAAGAATTGAAGAACTAGTTAAGTACTAAATAGTTGGGGTTGAATTTCAGTTGTTATTGTCATGTAGTAGGCTAGATAAAACAAAACAAAATAAATTATATCAACTGTTCTTATAGGGTTCCCACTGGGCCACCAGCTACTGGTTATACCAATAACAGCTGAGCCTTCCATTATTCTCAGCTGAATTCGCTCTATCGGCAGCTGAGCCCCCTCCTCCCAGCTCTGGGCTTCTGGAATCCCTAACACTGCCTGGGCTGAGGCTAGGATTGCAAAGGGGTGATGCTAGTCACCTGAGCAACAGCTGATTAAATACTTCTGCAGTTACCATTCTTGTCATTACAAATCAGGGTTACCTCGATGGCTGACCATGTCTGGATGCTGGGCAGGAGGCTGAGTCCATGCACTTTTTGCCTGGGTTGGGAAAAGAAATCAAGAATCCTTAACATCTGCTGTCTCAGTAGTTCCTGCTTTGAGGTCAGCTAGGAAGGTTGGGGGCCTGAATGCTTTTTATGTTATTGCACAGGTTTCTAAAGGGAGGGAATTATTCATATTTAATTTTTTTTGCTAGACATAGCAATATACTGTATATCAATGGCTACTTGAGAAATTCTTTTTGGGTAATAATGGTGATGGTGACAAGTGTCTTAAAACTGTGACCAGAACATCCATCTGTCTATCTATCTATCTATCTATCTATCTATCTATCTACCCATCCATCCCTCTGTTTGGGACAGGGTGGTATAATAGGTGAGGCACAAGACTTGGAATCAGAAAGACCTATATTCAAATTCTTCCTCAGACTTAGCTGTGTGATCTTGGACAAATCACTTCACCCTTATCTCCCTTTGCTTCAAGTTCCTTATCTGTACATTGAAAGAGTCGGATGCAATGATCTCTAAGGTGCCTTACATCTTAGAGTCTATCATTCAATCTATAATTTTTACTGGTGACTTTTGTTAAATACCAGATACTGGTCTTAGTGCTAGAGGTCCAAAGAAAAACAAAAAAACAAGTTCTTGCCCTAAAAGAACTAACATACTAATCTGGGGAAATAAGGAAATTATATAACCTTACATTTTTATATAGGACACTTTCAAATATAAATATATTATGATATAAGTTTAAAACACCTTCATTCTCCTTTAATCTGTTCAATAATGTTTTGAAGTAGGTAGTGCAAAAGGGATTATTACCACTTTGAAGATTAGGAAATAGAGGCCCTCTGAGGTTGTTATTTCATTAAGATCACATAGCTAGCTAATGAATGAGGGTAACTAGTACTTTTTTAAAAAGATAGTAGCAAAAAGAAGTGACAGTGAAAAGTGTGGTAATAAGTAGGTAAGAAAGAAAAACACTGAGCTTTTACATCTATGTGAATATTATGACTTGATGTATATATCTATATAGATATCTTGTTTATTATTAAATTAGTTGACTTCTGGGGAGAAAGGAAATGAAAACAGCAATGATGGCACTAGATTGGGTTCTGTGAAGGGGTTGTGATAGGTATCAAATTCTCTTATTGAGATTTCAAGCTCTTGTGGACCAGGAAGAAGTGCCATCATTATCGGAGCAGATATTTATAAAGACAGTGAACCATGAAAGTTCACGAATCTGTTATTGTATTTTGTGTCACCACAAACATGCAAACTAATGGCAAAGTCATTACATCTTGTGTTGTACAGATCATCAATAAAAATCTGGGTTGGTATGGAATATTTAGCTTTAAATAATATGATATTTTGTCATATTTTGTAGACACAGACTGAGTATATATTGGACATTCTTAACTTGTCATCCATGGGCCCCTTCCATGGATAAATTTCAGGAGATACATCATCTGATATGGGAAAAAGATCTTTATTTTCACTAATATTTAATTGAAATTTAGCTTTCCTTTAATTATGAATATAGGCAACAAACTACAGTAGTATTAGTAGTACCCACAATTTTTTCACCAATCAAAATTATAGATATGTTATATCTAGTTGTTACAGGTATTTTGAAATATTTTTATTAGCATCATTACTTTGAATTTACTATTGTAATCAGAGCTTCTACTAAATATAGTATTATATCTCAAGTACATTTTTAATGTGTTGGTTACTTTAATTCATTATAATCAATTTCCTTTGCAGTCCTATGTATTTTATTTATGCATTTAAAAGCATATTATGAGATGGAAGTCTGTAAGTTTTGCCAGAATGCCAAAGGAGTCCATAATATAGTAGAAAGATTAAGAACCCTCAGTCTAGATGGTATACTGAGAAATGAGTTTTGTAGTGGTGATGCAGTGAGCATAATACATAGTGGGAAACAGGGAAAGATGTAAAGTGTTAATGTACATGCTTACTATTTTAGTAGATTTTCTATAACTGCTTTTTTGAGATATATGGCAATGTACACCATGTACTTGAGGGTGGGATTGAGTCCTTAGCATTGTCACTTAGAAACACAACCCACTAATTATCACTACAGTGATTTGAGTCCTAGAAGATGCTCTTTTCCTTTTTTTTTTTTTTTAACAGGTACAGCTTTCATAACCTACTGTGCATTGAAGGAAAACAGAGGACAACTTTCACATTTGAAGGTCTGTTTTTCTTCAGAAAAAGTTCATGACTGTGCCATTTCCAAATGAAATTACTTTTTTTAAAGCATCCAAAAATATTAGAAATCTATCGTAAAAATTGGTGGTCTCTTTCTTCTTATATCACCTCCTCATGGAAAAAAATTCTAATACTTTTCCAAAAAGTCTTCTAGCCTTACCAGATACATGGAAATTCACTATTTTTGCTGACAAACAAAATGCCACGAGATTTGTCATACAAATCCCATTAGAAGAAGTTCCAAAAACTTGACGACACTGACAGTTGTTTTCAGCAAATGGCTGCTTTACTCTCATACTGTCAATGTTGATGTCCTGGTACACATGCAAAAGAGCGATGTGATTACGGCAAGCTTGTCCATGGGTGATCTGAGCCAAGTTTTCAGTCTCCGTGTGGCACTGAGAGATTGCTCAGCTGTTGCAGATAAGGCAAGAATAGCTAGCAGATTTCTGTCATTTAAAAAAAAATTTTTCCTCCGGATATGCATTCTGTAGGAATTTGCCAACATCTGCTGCTGACCTAAAGTTCTGGATAAAGGAGGTGTTTTTTAGGGGGAGGAGGGGGTCTCATTTCTCATATATATTAATTGACATTAGCATTGGTCAAGATTGTTTTATTCTAAAAATGGTAAGTTATCTTCACCAATGATGGAATTTAGGATAGTTGAACACTCGTGTATATTATTGTGTTTGTCTTCAGACCTCCAGGGCCACCCTCTTTTATTTTACTTGATGAATGTATCGTCTGGATTTCTCTCAAAATTGTGTGTGTGTGTGTGTGTGTGTGTGTGTATCATCATAGTAACTTTTTGAACAAAGGGTTTAGATACAATGATTTTGGTGATTCTCTCTCTTTTTTCATTTTATTTTTTAGAAAAATTTCCATGGTTACATGATTCATGTTCTTACTTTCCCCTTCATTCCCCCCGACTCCCCATAGTCGATGTGCATTTCCACTGGTTCCAGCCATGGGTTGATGCAGACATGTTTGGGGATGTAGACTTGAAAAGACCACACCAATGCATTTATCAATAATATGGAAATAGGTCTTGATCGATGACACAAGGCATTCTTTTAAGACTTTTACTTTTCAAGGGCTTTCTAGGTTTTAAATAATGGAAATTAAATAATTCTTAAAAATTGTCCAGTTAAATTTGTATATTTTTATGGATAGATTATCTACTGAAATATAATAAATTTCTTTTACTTGGATATAAAGTCATAGATTTAAAGCTGGAAGGGAGATAGTAAGTGGTAGGGCAGAGATATGAAGTCAGATCTTTTGAGTACCATTTCAGCATCCTTTCCATGAGTTCAAGCTACATTAGAACTTTAAATGTTTAAGCAAATGATGGAGCAAGCATTTAATGACCTCATACCATTCTTCAAAATTCAAGTTCTTTTGTGTTTTTAGGATAAACTAAGGGCTCACATTTTTAATTCAGTGAGTTTCTTTATGACATTTTGTTTAAAAGACAAGTTAAAAGAAAAAAAGAAAGTGATATTACTTCAAACCTATTTTGTGAGGATGCATGTGTTATTTGGTTTGTCTATTCTTATTTTCGATCATCTTCTAGTACAGCTGTGTGCATTAATGGTCTGACTTCACTTTGAAAATCTTAAGCCACATTCTTAAGAACAGTTGCTTCATGTTAGTTGAAATTCTCTGTGGCCCCTTTTTTCCATTCACGGGAGCCGACAGTCACCAGAGCAGACACATAGTTTCCAAGAACTTAAGCACGTTTCATGGTTACCGAATTTCAACTATTTCTTACAGGAGTAGAAAAGGCATATACAGATAGTGATCATATTTGGAAATTTGTTGCTGTAAATTAAAAGGGAAATTGGAGATGAAATTTGTGATATTTTATTTTATTTTTACTTTAAGTATCTTCTTATTTTTTAGTATTGTTAGTAACATGTGCACCTAATCTGAAAGTCCCATTCATACTAGAAGAGGCATCCTCTGGCCGTGTGATAAGTCATTATCACATACTTAGCTTATGAAGAAAAACTCCTTTAGAAATAATTAAGGATGAAAAATGACTCAAAATGAAAGGGATGGCTGCTTTCCCTGAAAGCACTTTTTATTTTCTAACCTAGATCTACATTTTTCTCTATAAGCATCTTTAGGTTGTACTAAAAATACAGGCATTCAAAGTTCAGATTTTAAATCCAAAATTACTGCTTTTCAGATCCTTTGAGTCATCTAAAAAATGGGTCAAAGCAACAATGCATTCTTTGAAAAGTTAAGAAAATGTTGCCAATGGAAATAAACCAAAAGTCAGTGTAATTGTATTAACCTTTAACGCCTATCTCTTTAACATTGTCAAATTATATAAGTATATATATGCACATATATAAAACCCAAATTCTGCACAAAATTTTTCACAGAGTTCATGTCTTTATTTTCCAAAAGTTGGGGGTTGGGGAGGAGGGTGAATGGGAAAAAATTTTTTCTTGTCAATCGCACAGATTCTCTGGTTAAAATACTTGAAAAGCAAACATGGTTTTTTAATGTTGAGGAGGAGTATATACAAAGCAGTAACATGTGCATCAAAAGAGGAGAATGAGCAATTGGGATGAGCCTTGAAATAATGACATTAGGGAATATTCTCTTTTTTGTTTCATATTTTCTTTTTCTAATCCTTCATACATATATCAATAATAACCTTTTCACTTGAGAAATGGTATATCAAAGAATGAGAAACAATCCATCAGTTTTGAGAATTACCAAGTCTTGATACTGTATTCTTGCTTTGGTTTTCCCTCCCTTCTCCCCCGACTCCCAGTATGAATGATCTTTTTTAACTCCTGTGTCCTGAGACTCAAGGACTCTGCAAGATTTTTGAGTAATTTATTCACATAACATACTGTATATAGAAAAGGAGGGGAGAAAGAGACAGCTAGACAGGTAGACAGAGACAGACAGAGAGATAGAAACAGAAAGAGGGAGAATCATATAGAGATAGAGAGACAGGAACAGAGAGACAAAGACAGAGTTGAGAAACAGACAGTGGCAGGGACACAGAGAAAGACAGAATTCCAAATCCATTGTCTATCTGTTCAGATTTCTTTGATTTTTTCTCAGAGCAAAAATGTTATAGTTATCTCCCTTTCTACTTCCCTTCCATAACCCTGTCCTATTTCCCTGACAATAAGTACTCAAACTCTGCCTCTTAACTATGTGGGATGATAAAGATCATTTCTATCCCTTACAACCATATATATGATTTAAAGTAAGTATCTCATGAGGCTAGTTAAAGCAATTGGCCTAAAATTTTGTTGTACTATTATTCCTGGAGGCCATTTATTCCATTGTTTGATATTAATGATTCTTACTGAAGGCTGAGAGAGGGCATGTGAAAGGAGAGAGATGTGTGTATAGCCTTTGAGCATTCGCTGGCATCCATAAACATAATGTTGTTTCTGGAATCATTAATGAGATTAGGAATACCTACAGATCCTTTTCCTTAGGTACAGCAGAATATATATAAAACCTGTCTCCCTTCAAAGTATCCTTTCACTGTTTCATAGATATTTAAGAGCACCTAAGAATTTAGTTAAAGTAAAAGGTAGAAAATATCATGTGACTAGAAAGAGGTTTTGTGTTAAGCCATTCTCATTTTTTATGAGCGATACTTCATATATTTAAGCCAAACTCAGGCATGTTAAAGCTGCAAAAAAAAAAAAAAAGACAAGAAAACCAATTACATATGTTTTTCTGGTTTTTAAAATAATATGTTATATTCCAGACCTAAATTTGATAGGCAACAAGGTCTCTGAAGACTCTGGTATTTAGGTGCTCCTCACTGATTCAGAGGACTCTTATTTTACAACCTCAGGTATTCAAATTTCTGAAAAGGAAAAAAGGATGAAACTTTTAGAGCCTCTAAAATACATATAGGTAAGACCATATACTGTTGTCATAGGCAAGCCCTTCAGAACTTTGCTCAAAGTAATTACTTAAGACATTTGAACAAGCTTAGCTATCTAGTTTCCCAGTATGTAACTGATTTTTATGCTTTTAAAGCAGCAATTTAGAAGCAAGAAGGGATGGGGAGGGGGCGCTGCTAGAGACAGGCACAGTGACAGCTGACAATCTAACATCAAGGGAGGAGGCTGAACAAAGATATATAAGTATCAAAGGCAAGAATTCGAAAAGGTTAGGAGACTGGAATCATTTGGGCCCTGAGCATACCACTCTTTTGGCTATGCTGTACAGTTGGTTTAAAGATCTCTTAGGGTGAGCATGAATGCCACTTTTCCTTGTGATTTTTTCTAAAAAAAATTAAGATTCATAATGACTAGCATGAATTATCAAAGAAAGTTAAAATTATCTTAAGCAAACTACAAAAAAATCTTCACTGAAGTCCTACTCTGAAGACTCATTGCAGCATGGCTGTAACTCTTTGTTTAGGGGCAACTCTCCCAAAAATAAGCGTCATTGGTAGGAAGAGTGAACATATATAGAAAACATGCAATGAGGGACACATAAGGAGGGGCACATATGCAGACAGGACACTTGTTTTGAAGAGTAACTTATTCAGGGTGCCTGCTGAGTATTACTGTGAGATTACAGTGTCTAGAAAAGCTCTTTCTGAAAAGGGTAGGCTAAAAAATTTTAGTCATATGTATCATGTGCAGCTAAAGTCAAAAAGCAAGCCAACATGCTCTCCTAATTAAGATTATCTACTTTTTTTTCTTTTAACTAAACTTCTGCTTGCTACTGGGGGTGCATTCCTTGGTCTCAAATGCTTTCTGATTTAGTGTTAGTAAATCCTTCGATAATCCTACTAAATTTGTAAATCTGTACTTCCAAATACTTTTTGTCTGTGTGTGAGGATGTGGGTGTGGAGAAGAGATCTTTGCCAGGCAAATCCTATAGGTATTAAATGGATCTCAAGTATCATAGTTTTTCTTATCCTGAAGATCCTCTGGTCTTCAGGTAAAAAAAACACCTAATATTTGTATAATGCTTACTATCTGCCAGATTCTGTCTTAAGCATTTTTCAAATATTATCTTATTTGATCCTTGACAATAAATCTAGGTAGTAGGTGCTGTTATCCTCACTTTGCAGATAAGGAAATTGAGGCTAAGTGACTTGCCCAGGGTCATACATATAGTAAGCATCTGAGGCTGGATTTGAACTCAGGTCCAGGACTCTACCTACTAGAGGAAGTGAGAACAAAAGGAAAAGCCTTTTCATGTAACTACTTTCAATTTTAATTCTTTGGTCCAAATTCCTGCCTTTATTCTGTATATGTGACTGGCAACAACCTAACCCCTGCTCCCCACCATTAGTAAGTAATGCACATTTTAAGAGTAGTCTGTGTTTTATTAACTATTACTTACTATTGTGTTTCTTAAAATTGTATGACAGAGAACATGCTATTTTCAGGTGGTCTTGATATTTTTGATCAGAAAAACTCCATTGAAGTGTACTCAGGTTTTTTTCTTTTAGTCCTCTAGTTTTAATAAAGGATTCAATAAAATAGAGTCCTTCTTGGTCTAGCTCCTGCTTACTTTTTAAGCTTTATTTGCCATTATTCTCTTTCTTTTGTTGTACATTCCAGTCAAAATGGACTACTGGTTATTCCCTGGGCTCAGTATTCTATTTCTTGGCTCTTTACTTTCATATTGAATTAGCTTGCAATACATTCTTTCTTCACCTTTGTTTATTAGGATCATTAGTTTCTTTCCAGGCATGACTCAAATGCTTCTCATGATCCAATCAATTATTAGAACTCTCTCCATTTTCAAATTATCCCACATTTGCTTATCTGTGCCAAACCTAAATCCCTCAACAGAATGTAGGCCCCTGGAGGGAAGAACTGGTTTCGCATTTTCTTCCTATTCCAAGAACCTGTCTTAGTGCCCTGTACATAACTGGTGCTTAAGAAATACTATTTAAATTAAAATAAGCTAGAAAAATGAATTTTGAAAGTCCCCAATTCAGCAAATCATCTTTGGAATCTTGTTCTAAAGGACTAGAACACTTCTTTGGAAGCAGTAGATGCTCAATGAATGCTTTTTCCATAAGTAAATCAGACAGCTTAGGAAATTAGCTTATGATTTTTGAGGTACTTTGTAGAACTAAATCATGTAAAATTTGATACTTTTAGCAAATTTTCCATTATAATGGGGGAAGGAATAGAAAAGAGCTGTAGAAGAATTGGTAACAGCTAAAATCCACTCTATTCTATGGCATCCATTGACTCTCTCAGCACTCAATTTTATTATTATTAAGCAAATAAATGTTAAATATAATGTTAAACATTTTCCAAATGAATGTAGATAAGTCAACACTGTTGTAAGTAATCTCACAAAAAAGAATCCTTATGACTTTCCAGCAAGGGATTTCCACAGAAGACTGGGTACAATGGCATAGCCAATGTATTTGCTCAAATTTTTTAAGTGTCACACATAAGTGAAAACTTGTATAAAACTAGGTTTAGATTGTAGTAGACTTAGACTTGCCCTCATTCCCCTGTTCTTCTTCTGATACATACTAGCTAATGACCCCAGACAATTCATTTCACTTCTTAGAACTCTAGGCAATCAAACACACACATGTATGTTACATATATTATATTACATATCATATGCATAACATGCATATGTGTGTTTGCTTGTTTAGAGTTGTTTGTCCTTCATTTTGAAAAGAACCAATGATATCGCAGGGTGATATCTTTACTTGTAAGTGAATTGGATTTAAGTAAGAGAGAGTTGAGCAAAGTCATCAGCCTCATTCTTTCTTCCAGAGTCATTAAAGTCCAGTGGAAAGAAAAAGTCAAGATGACTGGCAGTGGCCCAGGATGCAGTGATGTCTTCAACATCTGAGAGTTCCACAACATCTAGTTTGGCTATCTTCATAGCAGTTGGAACAAATTGTTCTCCTCTACCCATTCCATCAGAAGAAATCTTCACATGCTTGGGGTAAACCCTAACTCACCAATGAGTTTGAGACCTGTTGGTTACTCTAAACTTGGTTCACCTGTCTGCCAAGACTTTTTGTTTTTGTTGGGGTATGGTTGCTGCCCATGCTATAGCTTCTTGGAGGCACAAGTGAGAGCTGGGTGAAAGGTAGACAACCAAAGGTAGATGAGCAGCCCTGAAAAGGGCTCGGTAAGCCCTCACATCAGAGGTGCTAGACTTCCCAGGACATCTCATATAATACATATGCACACATATACACCTGGGTGCATGCATGCATGCCTACATATATGCACAGACATATTTACCTTTGGATTAGAACTGTGATTTCATTGGTTTGGGAAACCTAAAGAGGAAATTCACTAATGAGGAAACTTACCTCTGTATAGGTGGCTAATTACTCTCTAACTTATGGTCTTAGAGACTTCCCTATGGTTTTGAGAAGTGACTTGCCCAGGGTCACTCTGTCAGTATGTGGAGGAGGTAGGACTTAAACTCAGAACCCAGCTTTTCTTGACTCAGAAGCCAACTCTTTATCTACTACATAACATTGAGACTAATACATATATACACACATAGACACCCAGAGGTATGCAATTATGTACATATATCATATAATGTAGGGATATGCAAGGGGGTCCCAAAGGTCTTAGTTCAATCTGAGCCTTCACTAAGCAATAAAACTTTTGTGATAGCTTATTTATGCCTCCTATAAATAGGGACTGGGATAGGGATATACTATATCCCTATCCCAGTCCCTATTTAGGGATAGCAGGAATGGGACATAGATTTCATTGTTGTTGTGAAATCCCAGTTGAGGGAATTCTCTCTGTCAATGTACCTTCACTGCAATTTATAGTCTAAGAGCCTTGCCTGGAAAACTGAGAGGCTTTGTGACTCGACCAGTGTATATAGTAGAGGCAGAATTTGAATCCAGATCTGTCTTGCTTTGTAGTCAGATTACTATGCTAAACTGCCTTTTCCTAAGCCTACAAAAAACATTTGACTAGCATATCTGTGCAAATCAACAAGGCAGGAATAAATGCACATAAAATAATTGGCATTAGAACAGTACAAAGAATCTTTATGAAACAAATATTACACATCTTGATTCTAATATTTATTTTCTTTTAGGCCCAGCTTTTGTCTGTGGAGTCAAGCTTCTAAAATTACAATGGTAATGGATGGAAGAAGATTTTATGTCCAAATGTGAGCATTATGCACTCATTGCAGAGGCTGCATCTAATATACAGGTTAGAGTCAAACAGTATACCTAGGTTTCTGCTTTTCAGCTCTATTCCAGCAATGCAGGCTACCTTAGCAAGAAAGCAGTGAGCTGAGGAAGCCTACAGTAGCATAGATGACTCACTCTTGTCACAAGGGATAATTTTATTGCAGCCATTGAGCTTTTTGTTGATTTATTTCTGAGAGCAGGAATGGTTGGGTATATTTTAAGCATAAGGCAAAAGGGGTCATTAGTGGGCATTCTGCATAAGACTCCCCTTGCACAACATTGAAAATTTATCTTAAAATGTGACCTAGCAACAGGAACCTTTCCTATTCTTAAGGCAATTTACTTTAAAATATGAATACAGTGACACTTGAAATGATATTTTATGTCTTTTATATTTACATTTATTTAAGGGGAGAAACACTTAAAATAATGACTAGGTGGGAGGGGAACTTGTAGGCAAGACCTTTTACAATTTTCTTTTTAAAATAATCTCTCCCATCCTCTATGAAGTAATATATAGAAAATTGTAGAGAAAATGTCCATTATTTCCCTTTTTAAATTTGCTCACATTGGGACACTCTCAACAGAACCCTCAAATAACCAATACTTCTGTCTTCAAGGCATGACTTGCTTTAGAAGTGAAAGGAAGAAGTAGAGGATTTGTCCTATTTGATGTGTTCCACTCTCTTGGGGAAAGCTTGCCTTGGGCTAATCGATCTAAAGAGAAATGCCTATAATTTACCAAGGTGGTAGGTGAGCCTACCATTTAAGATCATCTGGGGGCATTTCTAGGTTTATGGCCCCCTAACTGACATTTCAAACAACCTTTGTTTTACTGGCTATGGCCTGTTGCTAAGAGTCAAATCACTATGTAAACAAGACTAGCTTTAGACTCACAGTGCACTGCTCCCCAGAGCAAGTGGTCCTTAGTTCCAGTCTCCCATGACCACATCTCTGCTTAGTTTGACTTTAGAAAAATTCATGGATATGCAGCATTAGCACTTGACTGCCCTCTGCTTTATTGCCCATTGTACTAAGTATGCTATCAAGATAAAATATAAGCAATCATAATTCCAGTGATCATGTGAAATAGGAAATCTTGTTTGCTTTTTCAATCATTCAGCTGCTCAAATGTGCATAACTAGCTCCCAATACAAGTAACACTATCCTTAGCAGTATCAGAGGAGGTGACTTTTTCAAGTCAAAGAGTGATACTCATGTTTTCTGTGTGTCCCATTCAGAATATCTTCCATTTTATTGCATTTAGAACCATGTAACTTGAAAGGCAATAAGAAAAGGCAATATCACAGAGTGACTCACATTACACTGAATTTTATTGTAGTCTGACATTGTGAATGAACCTTTGGAATGCTTGAAAGGAGGAGAATGGGAAAACCTGCTTCTAATGGACCGAAGAGAAATATTCTGACATGGTGATAAGTGAGGTGAATTTCAGAAATCATGACTTGAAAACATTTTGGACAAGAGCTGCTTCAGTCATCCATAGATTTGTATCAACACATACAGGAAAGGATAAGAATCACTACATTGGATCCTTTTTTTAAGGATTGTGCCTTATTTATTTACTTCTCTCTCTCTGTCTCTTTCTTTCTTTCCTCTCATCTATATCTATGAATCTTTATTCATCCATTTATCTCTATATACATCTATCCATCTATGCCTACCTATCTAACCTATTTCTACCATTTACATATCTACATAGATAATGAAATAATCTTAATAATAATGAATAAGTAACCCAATATTTTGCTAAATACATTATGAAAATTTACTGAATTGTCAGAATATCAGATTTTAGGTCCAATAACAACAATTTTAATTTCAGCTGCTATTTATAAAAGTTAAGCCATAGTAGCTTCTTGTAAATTTCTATAATAAATGAAAGTAAATGAAAACAAAGTCAAATAGACAATCACTACTAGGAGCTATATATTTTACATTTGTAATCTGTATGCACTGTTTTCTCAAACAACAGCATACTACCTAGATGGTAAGCTACCATTAACAAACAGCATCTTAGCCATTCAATCACTAAGGCAGTCTGTTATTTGGTAAGGATAATGTTGAGGGTAAGAATGATGGGTGATGGT
Organism: Gracilinanus agilis; assembly: GCF_016433145.1. Lineage (NCBI taxonomy): Eukaryota > Metazoa > Chordata > Mammalia > Didelphimorphia > Didelphidae > Gracilinanus > Gracilinanus agilis. Next base: position 321,405,990 of record NC_058130.1, on the reverse strand, counting down.
GGTGGCAAGGACATTGATGATAGCAACATATCCATTTATATTGAGTAATTCAATTTCAAAAAGGCTTTCTTCACATACATGAACTGATGAAGAATGAAATGAGCAGAACCAGAAGAACATTGTACACAGTAACAGCAATACTGAATGATGAACAACTGGGAATGGCTTAGCTATTCTGAGCAATACAGTGATCCAAAGGACTCATGATGACGTGTCATCTGCCTTCAGAGAAAGATGTGTGGGAGTCTGGATGCAGATTGAGGCATACCATTTTTCACTTCATTTTCTTCATGCTTTTTTTTTTAATTTAACATTTATTAATATTCATTTTTAACATGGTTACATGATTCATGCTCCCCTTTCCCCTTCAACCCCCCCCCGCGCCCCCCCCACCCTTGGCCGATGCACGTTTCCACTAGTTTTGTCATGTGTCCTTGAACAAGACCAATTTCCAAATTGTTGGTAGTTGCCTTGGTGTGGTAGTTTCGAGTCTACACCCTCAGTCATGTCCACCCTGACCCATGCGTTCAAGCAGTTGTTTTTCTTATATGTTTCCTCTTCTGCAGTCCTTCCTCTGAATGTGGGTAGCATCTTTACCATAAATCCCTCAGAATTGTCCTGGGTCATTGTATTGCTGCTGGTACAGAGGTCCATTACATTCAATTTTACCACAGTATATCAGTCTCTGTGTACAATGTTCTTCTGGCTCTGCTCCTTTTGCTCTGCATCTGTTCCCGGAGGTCTCTCCAGTTCGCCTGGAACTTCTCCAGTTTATTA
>NC_058130.1:321369308-321383029 GCF_016433145.1 Gracilinanus agilis | reverse complement strand
GTGTGTGTGTGTGTGTGTGTGTGTGTGTTGTGTGTATAAATTTGAGGTTGGGTAAGGGACAGAGAGAAGTTTTCAGGAACATTCTGCATTTTCACCTCATTTTTTCCATTGTATTTTGCTTACTTAATAATACTCAGTGTTAGAAAAATCTGTGCAGTTCACTATATCATTTATACACTCTAGAAAGTTTAAGTAAATGTCCATTCTTGATTCTCTCCAAAGAACTTCTTTCCCCATTTTTCATAAGACACTTGGGTTTTGTTTGTTTGTTTTCTTTTTTCTCATAAGGAGAAGGGTTTGGCCAAAGAACATGCATGGAGGGAAACCAAAAGATTTCATTTAGATATTACTAAAAAGAAATTATAAAAAGGAAATTATTATTGTCTATATTGGTAGAGAAATGGGAACAGATTTCCTCTTTTTTATCAACAAATAAAGAATTAGCACAAAGACGATTTTGATTCTGTAGGCTGCTAAGCCATCTTAAACTTGCGTTTTTGAAAGTTGCTTTCCAAGTGTGTTGTCAGAAAAAAAAAAGCACAACTAAAAATACATTTGATGAATGCTGCATTTTAGACTAGTGTTCTATGTGAAAGCAAAAATAAATTTGCATCCTTTAGCCCTTTTCCTCATTGCTTATTTTGTTATATATTGTGACCCTTGTCAAGTAGATGTGAAAATCACAACATGGTAACATTAATAGATATAGAGTACCTAGAAAATCATCATGAATTCTCGGGGGAAGACAGTACTCTTTATAAGCGGCAGTAAATAAGTCTTCGGTGGTGGGTGGGGACTAGCAACTAGAATACATTTGAATTTGCTATCTGGTTCATGTGCAAAAAAGTATAGCCAGAAGAGTTCATATTGTGCTGTGTGGTGTGCCTGGAATCTCTATAGACTAGGGATTAATAATTGCACCAACACCTTCCCTAGAGACGTATTCTGAAAAGAAACATGTGGGGGAAGGCCACATTTCCTGATTAAGGCCACTGAAAATATGGTTGCCATTTATTTTTTTTTAAAAGAGTTCTGCTTGTGTTAATAGGAAAGAGGGGTTTATGGAGGCATACATTGTTTTTTTTACATGTATGTATGATTGTATATAATGCACAAAACCAGTACAAGTCATTACATTACTAACACTCTTTTTCTTTAAATATTGAGCTGTAGAAGTTCAGAAGTACCTGACTCTTTACAAATGTACAGTTGCCAAAATTTAATAGTGTTTAACTCCAATTTTTTCCAAAGGTGAAAATATAATAGTACATATGATGAATGGAAAATGTAGGGCAGTGCTGGTTCATTTTTTTTATCACTCGAGAATTACGTGTTCCTTTTATTCATCCATAGCTATTGGTCTGCAATTACTTTGCTCACAAGCTTTTTAAAAGATATTCAGTTCCTTCTTTCATTTGTGAATCCAAAAGGTTAAAAGTAATATCACATGTAATGCTGCTAATGTTAGAGAAATTTTCAGTTATGTTCTCTTTTCATGAGTTTAGTAGTCAAAAGTAGATATTAAAATTTTTTTTTGTATCTCCTACTCAGAGTTTGATTGGTTTTTGAGACAATGGTTATAGAAAGAAATTTTTATTTTAAATGGACAAATTTTTGAGTATCTTCTAATAGGCCAGAAATTGGCAGGTATTTGTAAAAATTATATGAGAATGCTATACCTCGCAGTTTTCTCTAAGGGAAGTTACTTTAGAGTAGGAAGCATGTTTTCTTCTGGTTTTCAGTAAAGCATGTTCTCTTTATTGGAATAGTTGGTTTAAACTTGGGCTCTCGAGTAAACCGGGCCATCATTGGCTCACTTTCAAAAATAATAGGAAGCTGATTTGCCATTTTAGCTCCCGTTGCCCTCTGTGATATAGTACACAACATGGTATCTAAAAATAGTTATGGAATTTTTGCCCAAGAGAACTATATCCCCCTGTTCAAAGGTCTTTCTTAAATAAAAGAAAATAGTTAACTTTCAAACAATTCTTCTTGTCAGACCTACTCCTGTGAAAGTGACATTAATGTAAAAATGAGTGCACTCTTCTTTTATTTTTATCACTTGTTAAGTATTGTCCTCCCGGGACCTAACCAGGCAGTTAGTTAACATGATTCTTAATTTGTTTAAAAGTCCATGGAAAGGAATTGGCATTGCCAGTGGTGCTTGGTTGAGCATCGTACAAGAATAAATATCTCCCCTTTGGAATTTAAACTGTATCTAGTAGTACTATTTTTATACCTCTTACTAGGAAACGAAATACCTCTAAATTTAGTGCTTTGGAATTTTATTTCCACTAAAAATTTTCTTCAGATATGTGAGCACCATAGTAACAGCTTTGCAAGCTGATGCTTCATTACAGTTCCCCGATAAGAGCTTCACTCAAGACAGTTCCTCTGGGATCACTGGGACTAAAAATCAATTCTGATAACATTAGAACAAATTTAAAGAAGAGAAAAAAACCCCTCAAGAAAGCATATGATGAGTAAACAGGGTGAATTTTCTCCTTTTTAAAAAAAAAATATATATATATATATTAGTACACATACACAGATGTAGATATGTACAAGCTATATACATGTAATACATGTATGTCCATATGTATAAGTAAATACATATATATTATGTAATTTGCTGGAAAATCTTTGTTGGGTCTTTATTTCCTCTGTTTATGTCTAGAGAATGATATATCTAGAGAAGTTTCCTTATGAAAAAAAGAAATTCCTTGCCCACAAGATAAGAACATTCAAATTGAACTCTTTTCTTGAAAAAGTAGACTTTCTTTGCAGGCATTTCAAGGTATATATATATATATATATATATATATATTTATATATATATATGTGTGTGTGTGTAAATATATTTTCCCCCCCCAAAAACAGGAGAGTGATCATTGAGTCTAAAGATCACTTTTATTGAAACTACTAACAAAAGGGATTTTTTCCCTTCATCTTTGTCAATTCATTTTTTAAAGAAAATGCTATTCTTGAAAAAGAGTGATGATGAAGGAGAGTAACTGAGCCAGAGAGACAGAAAGAACCAGAAAGACACATTGAGACTGACCGAGAAAGAGGGACAGAGAAATAGTCTTACACACTCACACACACACACACACACACATACACACACACACACACACACACATCTAGAACAACATGAGCTGTACTGCAGCAGCTTGAACTGTGAACATTTTAGGAAGAAGTTTGTCAAAATAAATGAGGTCGATAGCTGATTTAATGGCCCTATTAGACAGTCATTTTTTATGTGCTCAAGTTCTCCATGTAAAACTTACCTTTAAAATCTTCAAGGGGAAAATTTATTTTGGGCCCATTGGCCATGAATATCAGTTGACATTTATACAGTGCACAGAATTTGTACTGTGGCTTAGGGTGTCAGCCATAATTCTAGGCTGATAGTTTGTAAAGGGAAGATTCCATTTTGTACTGTTTATAAAATGTTATTCTGCAGTTTCATGCTCCAAGACTAACAAAGTCTATCCAAGTATAGTCAAGCACTTCAGTTTAACTTATTGCATTCATTAAACTAGGCTTAGATTGTCCTAATTATATGTTATCAACAATTAAGAAATGTATCACATGCCATAGACTGGCTAAAACATTCTGCATTCTTGGATGCATGCCAACTGAGGTGTCAAGTTCCATACTACCTTGTCATCAGCTGCAGCTCTCTTTTTGCAGTACAAGCAGCAGCTGTGCTAGACAAAATAATCTAAATTCTCACATGTACTTTTCCTTTAGGAAACAGCTCACACTGAATTGCATTTCTGGTAGTGAACAGTGCTACACCTGAGTGGCTTTGTGCTGAAAGCATTTTTTATGCAAATAAAAATTTTTACTGATATAATCTTGTGTGCCTTTCAAGTGTATTTGCCTTATCAAAATAATGATCTTGATTTTCATACTGGAGTGATTACTAAATGGATTCTGTGGGCACCAAAGCACTTTGCTCATTTGGCAAAGATTTTCCTATGCCTCAAATGATATCATTTTATAGGCGCTCTGTTTCCCCCCCCCCAAAAAGGGGAGGACAATATTGATTCAGGGAGTTTGAATTAATAAGAGATCTCTGATCTACAAAATCAACAGACAACATCCAAACTTTCTGTAAGAACATACTTATGCCCCAAACTCAGAATTTTATAAAGTCATGGGTGCTGGTGGTTTTTAAAAAAAACTTTTGCCAATTCATTATAGTAACTACTGAAATTTTCCCCACAGGGAAAGATTTCCTCTTAACTGGAGCTAGTCAATAATTACTCATCTACAACTAAATCTTATCTATTCTGGATAGAAGGGGCAATCTTCCTTTTTGGCAATGTAAAACCTGACTTCAAGGGGTTTCTCACTGCTTTATCTCTCCATTGGGCCTTTAGAAATAATAAAATCAAGAACCACAAGTGGGAATGGTGGAGCAACATGGTAATAAAATATAGTGTATAATGCCAGGATAGATATCATATTTGGAAGATTCTTTGCAGTATCTGATTCCAATTATGTGCTGTAGATTTGATTTGCATAATGCATCAGATGGATTTTCTTAGCTACCTTCATTGTACTGGTTAAACAGAGTTACTTAGATACCTGAAACACAAGGCAAAAAGCAATAAAAACTAAAACAAAATCCCAAGGTAATACCAGGATACATTACTGCCACAGAGAATTTCAAATTAATCAGACCAAAAGAACTATATCCCTGTGTTCTAAATATTCTGGCAGACAGTATGTGATGACTGCATCTCTTGTTACAGGTTATAATATGGAGAGGACCAGAAAAGACCAAATATGCTGATTTCATCTCGATTTTCCAAAGTCTTCCTACCAAGAGAAAGCTTAGTTTGTCAACTCTAGTCGGTGGACTTTTACTTTGATTCCTGTTAATATTCTAGTAAAAGGACAGTCAGTACTCATAAAGAACCATCCTGGCTTTATTAAAATATACAGTCATTCCAGTCTATCTCATTTTCTTTTTTTGGCAGGATAATTATGCTACTAGATTAGTTAGCCAATCAATGAACTTTTGTTTCACAACTATTATGTTAAGTCTGGGTGGGGATAAAAAGAAAGGCAAAAAAGGAAAAGGAAAAAAAACAGTCCCTATTTTTCAGGAGTTAATAGTCTTTTGGAAAGAGAAACTGTATGGAGACCACTCTGTACAAACAAAATGTATATTGGGTAAATTGGAAATAATCAACAGAGAGAAGGCAATAGTATTAAGGAAGACTGGGACAGGCATCTACTAGAAGGTAAGATTTTAGCTGGTACTTTAAGGAAGCTGAGAGGCAGAGATGAGAAGGAAGACAAAGTCCAGGGATAGAGGACTATCAGTGAAGAGTGCCTGGAATCAAGAGATATAACATCTTGTGCTAAGGCATGCTAAGGAGGACAGTGATTGGATCATGGACTACATGGAGGTGTTGGATGGGGGAGTAATATCTAAAGGGCATACCATAGAGATAGTTTACCTAGATTAAAATATTTTTATTTGAGAAAATCTCTCATGATATCATTCTACATAAGCTGTAGAGATGCAGGCTGGATAATGATATAATTATGGGAATTTTGACCTGGTTGATTGACACCCAGTAAGTAATATCCCAGGGATTTGTGCTATCTCACATTTTGAGCAAAAATTTATATAATGGCTTAGATGGCATGCTTATAAAATTTGTAGATGACATAAAATTGGAAAAGATATTAACAAATTAGCTGATGAGTCAATATCCTAAGAGATCTTGATAGGTTAGAAAATTTAGCTTAAGATGAACTTTAGTAGTATAATTGTACATTTTTTTTTGCTTGAGTTAAAAAAACAGGATAAGATGGAGCAGGTACAATTAGAAAATAGTTTGTCTAAAAAGATTTAGGGATTTTAGTGGATCCCAAGATAGATAATATGAAATATGGCAGCCAAAATAAATTAATGAAATATTTTTTTGTTGTTTAATAGTTTTCAGTGACTCTTTGTGACCACTTTTGAGGTTTTTTATGGCAAAGATAACTAAGTCTTTCAGACTCCAGACACTATCCACTCAATGACCTAGCTCTTCTAATGAAATATTAGGTTACATTAAGAAAGAAGTAGTGTTTAGTGCTACATATTTATTTTTTTGGGCACTTAGTAGGCACAAGGGAGTACTTGTAAGTCACTTTTGAGCTTTGTTTATTATATAAATCTGGGACAGATCTCAGAGAATGCCAAGGTTGGGTCCCCTAATTTTATAAATGAGGAAACAATAGCTCTGGAAGATAAAGTGACTTTTTAATGATTCAGTTTATTTTGTAAGAAATTTTGTTTTCTTGGGAGGTGGAGATGGTAAAATGATGACAATACAAGGAAGAACTCCCCCCTCCCCATGTGCTTTCAATGGGTGTTGTCAGAAAGGCTTAACATCTGCAAGATCTTATCCTCAAATAGGCACAAATACTGTTACTTTAAAAAATATAAATTAAGTTTATGTAAATTTAGTTTTTTAAGTGTTGCACCAGATCTTAGAGTTCAGGGATAAGGAAAGAAATCCTTTTATATCTGAATAAAAACCTAACTACACAAGCTTTTCCAGGGGAGATAATACATAGGGCTCACACACAAGAATGCCTCCCCACTCAAAAAATCCTTAGGATATATGTACAAACTGTAACTGGGCATTTTTATCGAGCTAATTACTGTAGTTTTCAGGAAAGAGATAACAAAACTCTGATAGTTCCACAGGCAATAAGAAGAACCCTAGATTTGGAATCAAATGTGTTCACTTCAAATCCTGCTTCTGTCCTTTACTACTTATGAGACCTTTTACAATAATGTACCCTCTCTGGGTCTTAGTTTCCTTATTTTCAAAACCAAGGTTTTGTACTTGATGGCCTCAGCTCTCTTCCTACTCTTGATCTAATCTTATAATCTTCTGACTAAGCAGTTGTTAGGATTTCTGTTATCTGCCCTGACCAGGTCCTAATTGAAGTTTTGCGTTCAATTCTGGGTGATACCTTTTGTGATCTACATTGATGAAGCTGGAGTGTATCTAGAGGAAAGTGAATGAAATGTGGCAGCTCCTCAAGGTCATGCCATCTAAAGACTAGCAGATGGAATTGGGTATAGACTTAGAAGAGGAATATGACATCTATCCAAATATTTCAAAAGCTGTAATATGGAAGAAATATTGGTCTTGCTCTATTTGGCCCCAGAAAGAACTAAGAACTGAAATTTCTGGGGATGACCTTGGTAATCCTCAGTATTCTATGATTCATCTACAACAGTATCACCCAAAGTATATTGTTGTTAGGTTAGTCTTCCTTTTAAGTTATGAATAAATATAAAGAGTGTGACAGAAAAAGTTAGAATGTTTCTAATTCTCTATTACCTAAGATGAAGAAGGGGAAGAAGCAGACTCTTTCGCATTTTAACTTTTATCTTGCCATTTTGTTGGGAAGAATAGAGAACCATTTATAATTGAATAATTTAAACCTTAAAAAAACTGTTTGTCCTTTCCTCTGCTTTTAAAATTTGACTCTGTGAGGTGATATTTCCCTCCTTTTCTCATTTTCTCAGTTGCTGATTTCCTTTTCTTTGTCAGTTAGTATTCTTCCAAGTTTCCATGACTGTTTCCCTTGCTTTGATGCTCTGTCTGAATGCTCATTCTCCACACCACCAACCCAAGTTCTCTTTCTAGAATGAGCTCTTTTCCTTTTCTTTATAATCTTTATTTTTCCTGCTCCCTTTCATGTTTTTATAGGGCTTCCTACTTGGTCATGCTGTGGTCTCTGCTGACTGAATTGTTAATTCTCAAAGCATAAGCACCTTGAGATTTTAAAGATATGTTCAGAAGATAAAAGCAAAGACAAGTAATAGAATGATTGTGAAAAATGTGGCATGGTACTATAAACTTAGAGTTATGAATGCCAAAACTCAAAATGAGCAATAAAATACTTAGGTAACAAAAAAGTTATATTTTTATCTATATTAGGGAAATGAGTAGGATCAAATATAGGATAGGACCTACTCAGGATGTATGGTATGATGATAACTGATGAAAGGAAAAATGCAGAACTAATCAATTCTTTTGGACTGGAAGGAATGAGACAAAAAGGACAAATAAGGGTGTTGATACCCAATGTGGATGAAGAGATTTCCATATAGCACCTGTGACCCTACTCAACTGAACTAAATCATTAGGTACTCAAAGTAATGGCAAATGAGATTGTTAAGTCACTGTCATGATAAAAGACTGGGAAGAATTCAGGAGGTACCTTGTTCAATTTTCAAAGGAAGGAAGAAAACAGTATCTACAAGTTATAGATCAGAAGGCTTGAGTTCAATTCTTGGTAAAAATTCTTTAATGCAGTGTTAAAGAGGTGGTCATTCAAGAATAGGTCATAGCAAATGAACCTTATTTCCTTTTCCCATGGTTACTAAATTGATAAATTAGTAATAATCAATAGTTATTTATCTAGCTTTTAGGAAAGTGTTTAATAAGTTTCTCATAATTCTATTTTGGAGAAAATAGATATAGACCAGATTGCAATATTATTAAATGGATTCAGAACTGGTCAAATGACCAGAGACAAAGAGTAGTCTTTAAGAATCAATTTAAATGTAAATGTGGAAGAGGTCTCAGGTAGAGTGCCCCAGGGATCTATGTTAAACCCTTTACTGTTTAACACTTTTAACAGTGATTTGGATAAAAATGTAAATGGCTTGTTCATCATATTTCCAGATGGCAAAGATCTGGAAAAGATAAATAACAAGATGGATAATAGTCAGGATCCAAAGACATTCCAAAATTTAAAACATTAGACCAAAACTAATAAAATTAAAATTCAATAGGGATAAATATAAAGTCTAGCATTTGGATTAAAACAATCAACTTTACAAGTGTAAGGCAGGAGAAACATGGCTAGGGAGAAGTTTGTCTGAAAAAAATTATATGTATGAGTGAGTTTCTTATGCCAGGCCAAAAAGCTAATTCCATCTTGGGCTACATTTAGAGAGTTGGAGCTTTGAGCAATAAGGAGATGAACTCACGCTAGTCATCCATTGCATCTGGGACTATTGCCAGTCATCCTAACTTGTGTTACCACTGGACTTCAATGACTGCAAGAAAGTAAAGTTGATGATTTTGTCCAACTCTGCCTCCCTAAAATCAAATTCACTGGCTAATCAAGAAATCATTCATCATGATGTCATTGATCTTCTAAAATGAAGTATGAACGGCAAATATACATAAACAGGGAAAACAAATTTCCTCCTTTGTTATGTTAAAATATATCTTTCATTCTTAAACTTATTGCCTCTCTGTTAGGAGGTGGATAATATGTTTTATCATTGGTACTTTGTTTTTTATTTTGTTTTATTTTATTTTTACTTTTTTATTTTTTAGAAATATTTTCTTGGTTACATGATTCATGTTCTTACTTTCCTCTTCACCCTCCTTTACTCCCCACCCCCATAGCCAACCCTCATTTCCACTGGTTTTAACATGTGTCATCTATCAAGACCTATTTCCATATAGTTACATTGTTGTAGTCATTTCTAGTCTACATCCCCAATCAGGTCCACATCAGCCTATGTGTTCAAGCATTTGTTTTTCTTATATGTTTCCTCTCCTGTAGTCCTTCCTCTAAATGTGGGTAGCGTTCTTTTCCATAAATCCCTCAGAATTGTCCTGGGTCATTGCATTGCTGCCAGTACAGAAGTCCATTACATTCAATTTTACCACAGTTTTTCAGTCTCTGTGTACAATGTTCTTTTGGCTCTGCTCCTTTCACTCTGTATCAATTACTGGAGGTCTTTCCAGTTCACATGGAATTCCTCCAGTTTATTATTGCTTAGAACACAATAGTATTCCATCACTGTCTCATTTTCCAGTTTTTTGCTACCACAAAAAAGCACGGCTATAATTATTTTTGTACAAGTCTTTTTATCTATGATCTCTTTGGGGTACAAACCCAGCAATGGTATGGCTAGATCAAAGCACAGACAGTCTTTTAGAACTCTTGGGGGATAGTTCCAAATTGCCATCCAAAATGGTTGGATCAATTCACAAATCCACCAGCAATGCATTAATGTCCAAATTTTGCCACATCCCCTCTTAACATTCATTACTCTCCCCTGTTGTCATTTTAGCTAATCTGCTAGGTGTGAGGTAATACCTCAGAGTTGTTTTGATTTGCATTTCTCTAATTATTAGATATTTAGAATACTTTCTCATGTGCTTATTGATAGTTTTGATTTCATTATCTGAAAATTGCCTATTCATGCCCCTTGCCCATTTATCAATTGGGGAATGGCTTGATTTTTTATACAATTGTTTTAGCTCCTTTTTATTTGAGTAATGAGACTTCTGTCAGAGTTTTTTGTTATAAAGATTTTTTCCCAGTTTGTTATTTCCCTTCTGATTTTGGTTGCATTGTTCTTATTTGTACAAAACCTTTTTAATTTAACATAATCAAAATTATTTATTTTACATTTTGTAATTTTTTTCTAACTCTTGCTTAGTTTTAAAATCTTTCCTTTCCCAGAGATTTGATAAGTATGCTATTATTCTGTGTTCATTTAATTTACTTACAATTTCCTCCATTATATTGAAGTCATCCACCCATTCTGAATTTATCTTGGTGTAGAGTGTGAGATGTTGATCTAAACCTAATCTTTCCCATATTGTTTTCCAATTTTCCCAGCAGTTTTTGCCAAATAGTGTATTTTTGTCCCAAAAGTCAGGCTCTTTGGGTTTATCATAGACTGTCTTGCTGAGGTCACTTACCCCAACTCTATTCCACTGATCCTCCCTTCTGTCTCTTAGCCAGTACCATATTTTTTGATGACTGCTGCTTTATAGTATAGTTCAATATCTGGTACTGCTAGGCCTATTTCCTTCACAGTTTTTTTTTCATTATTTCCCTTGATATTCTTGATCTTTTGTTCTTCCAAATGAACTTTGTTATAGTTTTTCTAATTCAGTAAAAAAGTTTTGAACAAGCCATTGAAGAACTCCCTAAGAAAACATCGCCAGGGCCTGATGGATTCACAAGTGAATTCTATCAAACATTCAAAGAACAACTAATCCCAATACTATACAAATTATTTGATATAATAAGCAAAGAAGGAGTCCTACCAAATTCCTTTTATGACACAAATATGGTACTGATTATGAAGCCAGGTAGATCAAAAACACAGAAAGAAAACTACAGACCAATTTCCCTAATGAACACAGATGCAAAAATCTTAAATAGAATACTAGCAAAAAGACTCCAGCAAATGATCAAGAGGGTTATCCATCATCATCAAGTGGGATTTATACCAGGAATGCAAAGATGATTCAACATTAGAAAAAACATCCACATAATTGACCATATCAACAAGCTAACAAACAAAAATCCCATGATTATCTCAATAGATACTGAAAAAGCCTTTGACAAAATTCAACATCCATTCCTATTGAAAACACTAGAAAGTATAGGAATAGAAGGACCTTTCCTAAAATAATAAACAGTATATATCTAAAACCATCAACACCCATCATATACAATGGGGATTAATTAGAAGTCTTCCCAGTAAGATCAGGTGTGAAACAAGGATGCCCATTATCACTTCTATTATTTAACATTGTACTAGAAATACTAGCAGTAGCAATCAGAGGAGAAAAAGAAATTGAAGGTATTAAAATAGGCAATGAGTAGCCTAAGCTATCACTCTTTGCAGATGATATGATGGTCTACTTAAAAAATCCTAGAGAATCAACTAAAAGCTAGTAGAAATAATCAACAACTTTAGCAACATTGCAGGATACAAAATAAATGCACATAAATCACCAGCATTTCTATATATTTCCAACACATCACAGCAGCAAGAGGTAGAAGGAGAAAGACCATTTAAAATCACCCTAGACAATATAAAACACTTAGGAATCTGTTTACCAAAACAAACACAGGAATTATACCAAATACAACTACAAAACACTTTCAAAACAATTAAAACTAGATATAAACAATTAGAAAGACATTGAGTGCTCATGGGTAGGACAAGCTAACATAATAAAAATGACTATTCTACTCAAATTAATTTATTTATTTAGTACCATATCTATCAAATTATCATTGGTACTTTGGAATCATGGATGGTCATTGTACTAATCACAGTTCATACAATTTTCAAAATTATATGCTTTTAAAATGGTGCTATTATTGTATAAATTGTTCTCATTTTCTCCTTTCATTTTTCTCTAGCTTTTGAAAGTCTTTAAAAATATTTGTGTTGATAATATTGATGCTATTGTATAAATCGTTTTTCTGGTTCTGCTTATTTCATTCTGTACTATTTCACAGAAATCTTTCCCTGTTTCTGAAATAATCTATTTCTTAATTTCTTATTGCATAATAGTATTCATCCTTTTAGTTTCCAGTGTTTTGTCACCACAGGAGAAGCTCTTTCTTTGGGGGCAAAGAATTTTAAATTGAGGAGATGCCCATCAATTGGAAAATGGCTGAACAAGTTGTGGTATATAATTGTGAAGGTATACTATTGTGTTCAATAAATGACAGGCAGGATGTTTTCAGAAAAACTTGGAAAGACTTACATCAATTGATACAAAGTGATGTGAGCAGAACTAGAAAAACATTGTCACAGTGTCACAGTAACAGCAATATTGTATGATGATCAATTTGAATGACTTAGCTATTCTCAGTAGTACAATAATCAAGGTCAATTCCAAAGAATTGATGATAAAAATACTATCCATATTCAGAGAAAGAATTGATGTAATCTGAATGCAGATTAAAGCATCGTTTTAAAAAACTTTATTTTTTTGGTCTGTTTCTTTTGTAATATATCTCATACGGAAATGTGTTTCACATGATTTCACCTGTATAATCTGCATAATTATCCTAAAATCCAAGGTTTAAGATATTTTAAAGCAATTTTAGGAAAAGAAAATCATCAACACCCCCAATCAAGAAAGTGAATTTTCCAGAGAAGATACCATAAGGAGTTATACAGAAATCACATACTACATCAAGAGATCAAGAGTGAACTTTGGGATATAACAAACTTAACCAAAGGGAGTTGAACCTATAATTTATTCTGAATGTAAACTTTTATGCCAAAGGGGAATGCCCCCAAATTGACTTATTGTCAATGCATCTATCAATCATTTTTTCCTTTTTTTTCCCCTCTTATCTCCCAAATGATTGTAATTCCCTCTATGTAAGGTATAATGTTTTATAGCCCTCTAGTGAGACAATCTTTAAATGTATAGACTCGGTGTGTATAATGATTCATTGGGTAGACCTGACATATTAATCTTCTAGAAAATTTGAGTGAGGAGATTTAACATGCTGGTCTCCCAAAGAATCAGAGGTGGGGATTGTGGGAGGGAACTTTACTCTCCCCACCTTTTTAGGGTCACATAGGTGACGTCTACCTTTGAACGTCTGTGTATGTAAGCCTGAACTTGACCCTGATAAAAAGGGTTAAGCAGGAAGGTTTCACTCTTTCTGTCTCTGGCATTTTGCCAAGGAATTTCTTTGCTGAGGGTGCTGCTGAAAAAGCCATGTGGGTAACTAGATTAGACACCTTCTCTCTCTCTCTCTCTCTCTGTCTCTCTCTCTGTCTCTCTCTCTGTCTCTCTCTCTCTCTGTCTCTCTCTCTCTGTCTCTCTCTCTCTCTCTCTCTTTCTGTCTCTCTCTCTCTCTCTCTCTCTCTCTCTCTCTCTCTC
>NC_058130.1:321334452-321369256 GCF_016433145.1 Gracilinanus agilis | reverse complement strand
CTCTCTCTCTCTCTGGTTCTCTCTCTCTCTCTCTCTCTCTCTCTCTCTCTCTCTCTCTCTCTCTCTCTCTCTCTCTCTCTCTCTCTCTTCTTTTACCTATCCTAGTAATTCTAATAAACTTTATCAAAATCTAAGGACCAGAGTCCCAATTTTATTAAAGCAATCTATATCAAATTGCTTGCCTTCTCAAGGATGGGTGGAGGCAGAGAAGGAAGTACAAACTTTGCAACTCAAATTAAAAAAAAAACAAATGTCAAAATTATTTGTACACATAATTGTGAAAAAAGCAAATTTAATAAGAAAGGAGCTGTTGTACATATTTTTATATATGGGACTTTTTTTCAGGGGCAGCAAGGTGGTAAAGTGGATAAAGTCAGGAGGAGTCATCTTCCTGATTTCTAGCCTCAAACGCTTCCTAACTATGTGACCTTGGCCAAGTCACTTAATCCTATTTGCTTCAGTTTCCTTACCTGTAAAATGAACTGGGGAAGAAATAGTGAACCACTCCAGTATCTTTGTCAAGAAAATCCCAAATGGAGTCTTAGAGTTATATATGATTGAAATGACTGGACAACAACAAAGGGTCTTTTTTTCTTTCTTTGATATATTTTGAGTAGAGAGGTATAGCTGAATGAAAGGGCAATTGCTGTTTAGTAACTCCTTGAAAATAATTAAAAATTGCTCACCAGAATAGTTATACCTATTCACAAGTCCACCAATAGAGCATCAGTGTAGTCATTTTCATACAGGTTCTCCAATACTTATTATTTTCCTTTTTTTGGCCATCTTTGCTCTTCTGATGGGTATGATATAGAATATCAGAATTGGCTTCAATTTATATTTCTGTAATTAATAGTGACTTGGAGCATATAATCATTTGTTATGAATAAAAATTAATCTTGGAGATTTATTAATTAGTATATAGATAAATAAGGTCTCCAGCCTTTCTAACTTTAAAAAGCCCCCAGCTGAGCTCTTTATGCTTCATCAGGTCCTAAATTCTCCAAGTGCCCTGGTCCATTTCACAAGTTGGGGCCAGAGGGCCCAGTTACCCATGTAGTTGGGCCAGACAAATTAAGGCTATCCAAGGAGCAGGCTTGAGTTCAGGAAGGGGCTGGAGCCCAAGAGACTGAGTTCTGAGACTCTGGCCCTGTGTGGTCCCTGCCACACTTGCCAGAGGTGGTTTACACAGATAGGTCCCAGGAAGGCTATGAGGGATATCTTTTCCCAAGAGCAAAAACTGGCAGAGAGAAAGCCTATTTCATGCCTCGTTTTTCAAGCTCAGTCCAAACCCTCTCCCAACATCCTCCAATTGGCCAGGGTTACACCTCAGTTCCTCTATGTCCCTGATCAGGAATCTCACCTACCATGCTGGCACATTAAGGTGCATGACTGTGATGCCTACTTATTTGTCTTCCTGGATCAGACTAGGTCAGAGAACCCCAAGATATTTAATTCGCACACATTTCGCTATAGATAGCCTAAATATCTTCCCTAAGTATTGTCTATTGCTATTTTTAGATCATTTTTCAATTGGGGAATAAATTTTATTCTTATAAATTTGAATCTGTTCCTAATATGG
Organism: Gracilinanus agilis; assembly: GCF_016433145.1. Classification (NCBI taxonomy): domain Eukaryota; kingdom Metazoa; phylum Chordata; class Mammalia; order Didelphimorphia; family Didelphidae; genus Gracilinanus; species Gracilinanus agilis. The sequence continues at coordinate 321,367,674 of NC_058130.1, read as the reverse complement.
AAATGAGATGTGTAACAGAAAATTTTTAACTTTACTTCCAGTTAATTGTTTTTCTCTTAATCTTAGCTTTATTAGATTTGTTTGAGCAGAAACTTTTAAATTTGATGTAATCAAACTTATTTTATTTGTTGTGTTCTTCTCTATTCCTTGTTAATTATGAGCTTTTTTTCCTCTGTATAGATTTGATAGGTTATTTTATCGATGTTTTTTAACTTGTTTATGATGTGACCTTTCATATGTAGATCATGTAGTCATTTGAAAATTATCTTGACAAGTGTGAAGTGTTAGTCTAAATTGAATTTCTTCCATATTTCCTATATTTCTTTATCCAATTTTCCCAGCAGTTTTTAACAGTTAGTAAGTCTTTAAAAGACCAGTATCTGTGATCTTCGTGTTTATCAATATGAAGATTTAGACTCTTTTGATTCTGAAAGTTGAGTACCTAATCTGTTATACTAATTAATGTTTCTATTTTTAAATCAGCACTAAATTGTTTTGAGAATTAAATAGATTTCTGTAGGGTAGTTTGAGGTCTGGCATAGTAGGTTAAATCCATTCCTGCTTTTTTTTTTCATTATTTTCCTTCAAATTCTTGACCAGTTTGGTCTTCATAGGAATTTTCTTATTATATTTTTCTAGTTCTATAAAATAATTCTTTAGTTGTTTAATTAGTCTTGAATTGAATAAGTAAATTGATTTAGATCATATTGTATTTTTATTATCTTGATGTCCTACTCACAATTTATATTTTTTGAAATATTTAGATTTGCCTTTATCTGTATAATTAGTGGTTTATAGTAATATTTATATAGTTCTTATTGTCTTAGTAGGTTGATTCTCTAGTATTTAATGTATTCTGAAGTTAATTTAAATACTTCTTTGTTTATATTTTATTTAATTTTTTCATTAATATTTATTAGGATTATTGGTTTATGGTTTTCTCTTTTTTCCCTTTAATTCTCCTTGGTTTATATATCATGACCATATCTATCTAGTTTCTTTGGTTTCTATCAAGTCTCAGGTCAAAAGTTACTTTTGAAACATACCAAAACATTATTTGCTGTTTTTTTTATATGGTGGGTTCAGTTATCATATATTATTATTATTTCTGTAACATTCAAAATTTGTTTATATATTTCCATTATAAAAATTTGAAAGCAATTAAAATTTAATGAATTTATATTTTGAATCATTAGAAATAAGCTTAAGCATTGTTGTTCAGTTGTTTAGTCATGTCCAACTCTTCATAACCCTGTGGACCAGAGAGCACCAATACTGTCCCTGAGGTTTTCTTGGCAAAGGCACTGGAATGCAAATATCATTCTGCCAAAGGCCTGGTCATTCCCTCAATTCTCTGTCTCTTTGTCTCTGTCTCTCTGTCTCTCTGTCTCTCTGTCTGTCTGTCTCTCTCTGTCCTCCCTCTCTGTCTTTCTGTGCATATGTATATATATACGTATACATACATATATGTATAATGAAGAGTTATTTACATATATTCCCCAGGATATCTACCATGTTTTTGCCTTTCCCTATATCCTCTGTTCTTAGCATAGTACCTGATATATATAGTGATATTAGCCCCATTTACCACTGAAGAAACTGAGGCAGAAATTAAGTGACTTACTCAAGGTCATACAGCTAATGTCTAAGGTGGGATTTGAAATCACGTCTTAGAAGTCCAGAGCTCTTTCCACTGCACCAACTAAATGTGTGGGTGCTTTTTGAAGGACTATCTAACCTCTGGGGCACCTTTGATCTAGACACTTTTCTTCTCAGATTATTGGTGATCAGAGAACTCTAGTCTCCTATTTCTTCAGGGTGTCCTTCTAAGCCCTATGTATTTTAGTCTCCCCAAAGCATCCCTGGTAAAGGTAATGCAGTGTTTTAGGCCACTTGGATATTCCTAGTCAAGAGGTTATTCTTATACTTCTATACCCCTAGAATTTTCTGCAGCCAAAAAGTTGCTATATACTGGAGACCCATTTACCTCAATGATGCTAATTTCCCTGGAGGGGATGGTTCCCTAGTCTTTGCATCTGTCTTTTTTTTTTTTTTCTGGAGACTTTGCCTGAGTAAAGGAATTTATTGTTTCTTTTTATTATTCAATCTGATGCCCTTTTTAGATCTTTACTGAAACATGTGTGGGAGAGCTAGGCTCCTTCCCAACCTTTTATTTTGCCATCTTAACTAACTGTCTCCAGCACCATAGTTTAAGAAGAGCATTCATAGGTTGGAGAGGGTCCAAAGAACGGCAACCAAGATGTTCCTGTCACAAGAAGATGACTAAGGGAACTAGGAATGTTTTACCTGGAGAATAGAAGACTCAGGGAAATTATGACAGCTGTCTCAAGTAATTGAAAAATTCTCATATGGAAAAGGGATTAGACTCCTTATATTTGGTCCCAAAGAGGCTAATAGAGTAACAAATAAAAGTTTAGTTGCAAAGAAGAAAATTTGTATTTAATGTAAGAAAAAAAGCTTCCTGAAAATTAGAACTAACTAAAAGCAGATTGAAAGGCCTTAGAAGGTGATAACTTCCCTCTCTTTGATAGTTTTCAAGCAGAGGTTTGATGTCTACTTGTTGGCTATTTTATAGTGGGGTTTCTTTGCAGATTCACATTGGAATAGATGCATGTGAGGTCTCTTCTAAACTCTCTTCTCTTCAAATTCTTAATATGCAGTGTAACCTCCTTTTACCTCCCTTGGTCCTTTTGAGCCAACCAGAGCCATAGCTCAGTCATAGATTTAATTCTCACCAAGTCTTAGTAACAGTTGAGAGGTCACACTGTGTGTGTGTGTGTGTGTGTGTGTGTGTGTGTGTGTGTGTGTGTGTTGGAACCCATAATTAATGCTACTTGCTTCCAAAACATAGAGAACTTTTGTTTCGGTTTTTGAGGCCATATTTACTACTACTTTCACCTTTTTTGATTTTGTGAAATTCTAGGGATACTAAAGACTAGTCTTACTATTTCACCATTTCTCTCCATAGTATTTGGGAAAATGGATATTCATGGGAAATGTTTTCCTTTCTCTATCGTTTTCTTTCTTTTTTAAAAAAAAGGCATTATCTTCCATCTTAGAATCAATACTGTAAATTGGTTCCAAGACTGAAGAGCCTTAAGGACTACTCAATGGGGGATAAGTGACTTACTGAGGGTTGCACAGCAAGAATGGATCAGAGACCAGTTTTGAACCCAGGACATTCTGTCTGTAGGCCGGAATCTCAATCCACTGAGCTACGTAGCGTTCCTCTCTCTCTTATTTTCCATTTAAATCTGTTTTTATTAGATCCACAAGACATCAGTAAAATGAATTCTTTTTAGACTTTATAAAATGAACTCTGCACATTGCCAGAACCCTGTTATTCCTAGATTTTAAGCTATGGTCCAGAAATTCAAATCTCATTCTCAGATACTATATTTTTTAACAGGCTATTCACTTATTTAATCATCTTTTAAAAGTCTTCCCCGCCCTTTAATTTGTACTTGGTACCTAATGGGATTATAATAAGGCATGTAAAGTGCTATATAAATGTGAACTATTATATCAATTTTAAGAAATCAATACTAGTTTCACTTCACCCATCTTGCGTGTAGATCCATTGTTAAAATTTCAAAATCTAAAAAAAAAAAGGCCATGAAGAGTGAATAAAGAATGAAACACTTGATTTAATAAATTTAAGTGAATTTGTTTTCTCATCAAATTGGAAATATCTTACAGTGTTTCAGATCCCAGCATACCCATACTTGTCCAACCTGTGTCACTTTTGTCTTTTTTCTCTCACTGTTTCCTCACTTTCTCTGACTTTTCAAGTGACTCTGACTTTTCATCTACTATCCATCACTTTTGCCATGTGATAGGCACATCTTCATTTTCTATCATGATTTCTTGGCAACACAATATAGTTCTGGTCTTCAGAGTTTCTTTATTGGTTGCAATTGTAGTTGTGTTGCCATTGACCTACACCTACCTTATTGTACTGTAGTGAAGCTGCATCTACCAAGATATGTCTTTTATTTGTATCGTGTGTGGCATACAAATGTATATAGATACATATACATATACATATCTATATATCTTACAAAATAGAAAATTCTTTGCATTTTACATCCCTGCCTGGTGTTTATTAAAAGAAGGGTTGTTGAACAGATTTATTTCTGTTCTTATATTTTCCAAGCAAATGATTTTCATGTTTACAGTGTAGATACCTTATAAAAGATCCTGTACAATAGTCTTTATTCTACCAAATCAAATACTGCTTAATAATCATCTAACAGATATCACAATGAGATGTTATTTTCTCCATATCCTTCAATATATTTTATGATGGTAAACACATAGACCATCATTAAATATAATTTGTAAAATCTTGCTGGTTGCTTCCCAAATCCTCACTGATAATGCTCTAAATTTGAATCTATATTGTTTTTATGAAGATTTTTTAATAGATGGGACAGTTGGTATAAAGTTAGTGGTTACTGAGGTTTGGTCAGTGATTATTTTGGGTGTTAATAAGGTCTGAAAATTTTTCACATGTCTTTTGTATAATCTTTTTCAGATAATTTAATCAATATTGGCCAATACTGACATCAGACTGATGATATACTTTGCAGCTCAGATCATGAGTTTCTTATTGCAAAATTCATATTTTAGTTGAAGAAAGTAGTGAAACCATCAGACTATATATATATGACCTAAAAAATATCCCTTAGGGATAAGAAGTGGCAGTGAGGAATAGATTTGAAAGAATAGATCTGGTAGATAGAGTGCATGAAGAACTATGGACCAAAGTTCACAGTATTGTACAGGAGGCAGAAAAAAAGAATTCCAAGAAAAAGAAGAGCAAGAAAGTAAAATGGCTGTCTGATGAAGCTATACAAATAGCTTAGAAAAAAGGAAAGCAAAAGGTGATGGAAAAAATATAGTGAAATCAGAATTCCAGAGAAAAGCAAGGAGAAATAAAATCTTAAAAGAGTAATGCAAACAAATAGAAGAAAATAAAAAATGGGAAAAACAAGAAATCCCTTCAAGAAAATTAGAGATATTAAGGGAATATTTCATACAAGAATGGACATGATAAAAGAAAAAATGGTAGAGACATAACAGCAGTAGAAGAGATTAAGAAAAGGTAGTAAGAATATGTGGAACTAAACAAGAAAGGCTTTAACATCACTGAAAATCACAATTTTGTGGTTACTAATCTAGAGTCAAACATCCAGGAGAATGAAGTCAAGTGGGCCTTAAACAATAAGGCCAGTGGATGTGATAGAATTCTAGCTGCACTATTTAAATTCCTAAAAGATAGCTAGTAAAAGATCTTGGCTGTTAAAGTACTCTTCTTAGTGTGGCAGCAAATCTGGAAAACTCAACAGTGGCCCCTGTATTAGAAAAAATTAGTTTACATTCTAAAGAAAAACCAAACAAAAGAATGTTTAAATGACCAAACATTTGCTTTCATTTCTACCTCCAGAAAAGTTATATTTAAGTTCTATAAGCAAGGCTTCAGCAACATGTGAGCCAATAATTTACCAGAAAGACACACTGGTTTTCAAAGAGGCAGAAGAGTAGAGAACACCAATATTTATTGGATTATGGAAAAAGCAAGGAAGGTCCAGAAGAGCATATATTTATGCTTCATTGAATACCCTAAAGTTGTTTCTCACAACAAAATATTGTAAGTCCTCAAAGAGATGAGTGAATCAAATCATCTTACTTTTCTTCTGAGGAACCTGGACTTGGGTCAAGGAGCAAGAGTTACAACTGAACATGGAACAAATGATTGCCTTAAGATTAGAAAATGAGTTTGACAAGGCTGTATGCTGTCATCTTTTTATTTTATTTAACTCATATACAAAGTACATCATGTAAAATGTCAAGTTGGAAAAATAAAAAGTCAATATTAAGATTGCCAAGAGAAATATCAACCATCTCAGATATGTAGACGATACTACTCTAATGGCAGAAAGTAAAGAATTAGGATCCACTTCTTGATAAGGATGAAAGAGGAAAGGGTAAAACTGGTTTGAAGCTTAACATAAAAAAAATAAACTAAAATTTTGACAATTATTTCTTGTAAATAGAGGGAGAAAAATGGAAGCTGTGCCAGATTTTATGTTTTCAAAGGTGACTGCATCCATGAAATTAAAAAAAAAAATACTTGTTTCCTAGAAAGAAAGCTATGGCACATCTGGATAGTATACCAAAAAGCATCACCTTGCTGACAAAGATCCATATAGTCAAAACTGTGGCTTTTCAAATAGAAATGTATGGCTGTGAAAGTTGGACTGTAAAGAAATCTGAACACCACAGAAATGATACTTTCAAATTGTGGTGCTGGAGAAAATTTTTGAGAGTCCCTTGGAAAGCAATGGGATCAAATCCACCAATATTTAAAGAAATAAATTCAGACTATTCATTGGAATGACAAATGGTGAAGCTGGAGTATAAATACTTTGGCCACATGAGAAACCAAGACTCATTGGATAAAACCCTGATGTTGGGAAAGATTGGATAGATATTGTCATGAAAGTAATAAATATGAGATTGGACAGATTTTGAGACATAGTGAAGGGCAGAAGGATCCATAGAATCAAGAAGAGTCGGACACAGCAACAATAACAAAATATAAATCTGTCCATTTATACTTGGTCTAATGTAGCTTTAAAAAAAAACACTTTGATCTCTATAGTGTAATTTTTGCTGTCTCTGTAAGCATCTTTAGGAGAGTGATGTTAAGATACAGGTGTGATGATTGCAGTATTTCTGAAAGGAGAAATTATTTTACTATAGTTTTTTCCAAATATTTTAAATTATTTTTTAGTTTGCATTATTTTTTGTATTTTTTTAAACCCTTACCTTCCATCTTGGAGTCAATACTGTGCATTGGCTCCAAAGCAGAAGAGTAGTAAGGGCTAGGCAATGGGTGTCAAGTGGCTTGCCCAGGGTCACACAGCTGGGAAGTGTGTGAGGTCAGATTTGAACCTAGGACCTCCAGTCTCTAGGCCTGGCTCTCTATCCACTGAGCTACCCATCTGCCCCCTATTTTTTGTATTTTGAATGTTCGTGGGGTGATTTTACTTGGGTGGATATTTTTAAAAGCTTCTTTAAAATATTTCACTCCACTCTTTCTCTCTGCTTAATGAGGCCAAAATTTTCATAATTATCTATCATATTTCTTTGAAAGATTTTTAGAAATGAGTTCATATTAAAACATGGTGTTAGCTTTGGCAGCTAAGAGGATTTCTGGATTCTTTTGGTCTCCTTGTCTTGGCAATTAATTTATGGTGGTTAAACTTTTAGGTAACATTGTAATCAATCTTTATGCCATTTCTTTTATCCATTACCTATGTTAATTTTTTATTATTTGTTTATATAATTTAGAATTTTTCATTTGCCATATTTTTCTCATAATTATATTTTTCCTTTATTTTATTTTTTACTTATTTATTCTTTGATTTAACAATTTGATGGACCTACATAGATAGCTGACTCAGTAATAACAGACATCAACAATAAGTCTTTTTATTTTTATTAAAATTTTATCTATTTAATTGTTTATGATGTCATTTGGTACTATGTTCAGTGTTTAACAATTATTTTCTTAAAAATAGTGTTTATGATATACAACTGTGAATTATATGTATCCCCTACAAGTCTTTCTTTTGCTTTACTGTGTTTTCCTTTGCTTTGCTTTCATTTCATTTTTTTCCTTTTGAATGCTGATTTCCCATATTTTTTCCCATCTTCACCCTTACTCATCATTGTACTGAAGTCACCAACTATCAGAGTATATGTTGATTCAGTTTTTAGGGCCTTATCCAATCTTCATAGAATTTCTCTACCACCTCATCCTCAGAAAGTAAAGTTGCTATTAGAGTTACAAATATTTTCATGATTGTCTTTTTGCAAATACTTGTTAGTACTGCAAGATGTGATGACCAAATGGCCTATTAAATAATTTTTGTTCTTCCTTTGGTCATATGATAAAACCCATTCTGACAATTCCTTTCTTTGGCTTTCCAAGAAATAATGATGAACCACTCTTCTACTTAACTTCAACCTCTTTAATTCTTCTGCTTTCATTTATAGAAGCTTCTCCAGCAATAAATCCACTTGTGGTTCAGTGAATAAGGATCTCACATTTAGAGTACAAATAGGTTAAAGTTAATTGATTTTCTAAAAATTGTGATTCTTTTCACCTTAGCACCCTGCTCCATCTCCCAAAATCTGCAACCATCACCGAAGAGGAAGACTGAGAATACAAAAAATATTTTTTCTTTTTTCTTGTTTCATGGATTGTCCTGGAAAAAAATTCCCAGGTGGCTATTCAATTGTTAATTGTATATCTTTTTAATAAGCTAGGTTGGTTAGAAGATTTAAGATAGATCCTAAGAAACAATGATAATTATAAGATGATCTTTAGTACTTTTCATAGCTTCCTAATTTTCATGAGTTAGTCTAGGAAGAACTGAATCTAAATTATTCTAAGCAGATAATAGAATCATAGCATCTAGAAATCATCTAATCCAATCCTAATACAGGGAATCTGGAACTTTGAAGAAAAGTGACTTTAGATGTCTTTCCTGTCTTAAAGATGTTCAGAGACAGAGCTTCCTTAATATTCATTATCTTAAAGTTTTCACAGGCAGGGAAGTCTTTTTTAGTTTTATAATAAAGTTCATTGTTTCCTCCCACCAAACAGAAATATATCAAAACCACCCTTGGCATTTCTCTACCTCTTGGCTCATAGGTTTATTCATTTATTTATTCATTCGTTCATTCATTTATTTATTTATTTATCCATTTATTTATTTATTTATTCATTCACTCGCTCACTCATTTATTTATTTATTTGTTTGTTTGTTTGTTTGTTTGTTTATTTATGAAAGGGAGCTTAAAGATCTTGCTCACTCTCATCATTTTAATTAATAAGGAAACTGAATCATAAAAAAGGCCAAGTAACTTGTCCAAGTGTTACTGTTGTATTTAAACCTATCCCTTGATTCTAATTCTCATGTTTAGGTGCTTAATAAATGTCAATTGATTGGCCTAGTGATTTACTAATTAGTCAGGGTCATTGAAGGGTCATGAACATGGATATTGAAGTCATCAAGGGTGAGGATAGGAGTTGAATTGAATGGACTTACTGAGAGAGGTGGGGCAGTAACCTTGAATATGGTAGGTAGATGATAACAGAAAAGATCTGTATGTGATGATATAATTGAATAATATGAACTTCAAAAGAGGAGAGGTGCCAGGAAGAGGTACCTTCCAGAAAAGTTTGCTCATTTTTTCTCTTGATTTTAAGTGCAAATGTGTTAGTAGAAGAGTTGAAAGAAGACAAGGCCAGCATTGAAGAAGGAATTAGCCATCTCCAAAAGGAAAACCAGGTTTCAGGTGGGCATTGTTAAATGGAAGGGGCATGAGAGCAAGAGATGAAAGACTTTTACTCATAGAAAGGGAGGAGATCCATAAGTTCCAGTGGAATAGTAGGGTCTGTGGTGTTTTCAGGGAGAACTATCACCTCTGGTTTGTGGGCTTGTTAAGCCATATTCTAATAAAACCATCTTGGCAGATGGGATAAACCAGGTTGATGGTAACTGACAGACCTCAAAGACATTGGTGACTTAGGGCAATGTCTACTCCAAGCATGTGAAGATTTCTCCAGGCAGAATGAGTAGATGAGAACAATTTGTTCTAACAACTATGAAGACAAATGAAACAGGTGTTGTCAAATACTTACAGCATGGTCAGACATTAAAAAATGCTAAGGTGATATACCATGTCATGAGCCTGCCCCAGTTATCCTGATTTTTGTCTTGGCACTTGACTTAAATGACATTGGAAGAGTGAGGCTGATGATTTTCTGCAAGTCTGCCTCACTTAATCTAATTTTACAATTTTGCAAGTCAGGGCTGTTATCAAGAAAAAAAGGTAAATAAAGTAATCTGAGTGGGTCAAGGAAACGAACATAATTTGGGTGTGAAGAAGGATAAAGGGTAGGGTATATGGTCATTATAAGGTGATTGGAGGAGGAATGAAGGTAAGGGAAATGGGGTATGTAGGAGAGGGCAGCTCAAACAGGTTTATGCCCAGAGGCTTGAGACAGAGAATACAGGGAGGAAACTAGGGCCAGTAAGAAATGTTTAGGTTTGGCTGGAGGGTTTCTCTTGTTAGTTTCACAGTCTCTTGAGGGAGGAGTCGAGAGGGCCCCTCCCTGCCAGTCAAACTGATGGCTGAAGGAAGTCCTTGGGTAGGTACTTCCTGCCAAGATGGATGCCCAGTTCTCTCAAGAAATAAAGAAAAATGATTCCTTCCTCTTGAGCCCTTGTCTTAATTTTCGACACAGTGACTCACCACAGGGTTTGAATAGGTAACAAGGGGATTTATTAATACAAGGGTGAGTCAGAAAGGGAGAGGGGTTCAGTGTTTTCTAACTGCTGCTAGGGACAGGGGTGAGGGTGGGGGATGGTTTGCGGAGAGGTTTAGACAGAAAGAGTCTGGCTCTCCCAGTCAGGAAGATTTGACTGCCTTTTAAGTAAAGTCTCCATCAAATCATTAAAACTAGGGGTCACTTATTTGAGGATATTCTACTAGCCTCTAGAAACTAAACCCACAATGTCTAAACACCAAGCCCTCCCTGCCACCCAGAACCCAAAGGAAATTCAGGGAAGGGGAGGGATGGAGATGGTATATCAGGGAGAGGTCCAGAGAAATGAGATAAGTCCAAATTTCCCCAAAACAAAATAAGCACAGGCCAAGGCCGAAGCAATTAGGCCAAAGCCAACAGATTAAGCCAAAGCAAAAGCCTCCAACCACAGTGAAAGCCAGAAGGCAAAAGCCTTGTCAGTTGGAACTTCACCTCTATTTATAGCTTTAAGTTCTAACTGACTTTCTGAAGATACTAAGATGTTTAACTGACTTTTTGTGACCGTTAGAAATTACAGAAGCAAAAAGTTTCTGTTAGCCACCTTGCATTACAGGGCATGACCCTATGATGTTATTGGTCCTCTTTTATGTTTGTTTGTTGTGTTTTGTTTTGTTTTAATCCTTAACTTCTATGTATTGGCTCTTTGGTAGAAGAGTGGTAAGGGTGGGCAATGGGGGTCAAGTGACTTGCCCAAGGTCACACAGCTGGGAAGTGTCTGAGGCCAGACTTGAACCTAGGACCTCCCGTCTCTAGGTCTGGCTCTCAATCCACTGAGCTACTGCCCTGCCCCTGTTGGTCCTCTTTTAAATGAAAGATGAACAATGAAACAGGGTGTGTAGTGGAGTATGGCCTCTGGAGGAGTCAAGCTATCATAGATAGGCATGGGAGTTCATGGAGAAGAGGGAAAGTGGTATCTTACTCAGGCAATAGGATGTTATAGATCCTAGGGATTAGAGAGGTCAGAGGTAGGAGTTTGCTCTCCATGATAGTACCAATTAAAGAGTTGGAAGACAATTAAGAGTCCATTTAGTCCAACTCATGTTTAAAGAAAATCTCCTTTGCACCAAAATATATCATTAGTCATTCAGTTTTTGCTTGAAGGCCTCTAAGGAGAAGTGACATGCTCCATTCCAAAGCAGCACATTCATCATTTTTGGATCGCTCTAATTGATGGTCAGTTTCTTCATATAGAACTTAAATTTGCTTCTAATACAGCTTCTAATTCATAGTAGTAGAATAAATCTAATCAGAATAGGGAGAGGCCATCACTAAGCTAGGGATATTCTTCTACTTTCATGCCAGCACAACAACTAGGGGCTTGACCATCAGACCATGACAAATAATTGACCCTAGAGCAGACCAGTACCACCAGATGTCTTATCAGAAAACCACAGACATTTCCCTTTCTCAACTGCTGTCCTCATTTTCCCATTGCCCAGTTCCTACCAGTACTGGATAACCACTCTCTTCTGGATATTTTCACATCATCCTATCACCATTTTTGCTGGAAAAACAAACACTATTCTACTCTTTACCTTGTATCCACTTTCCCTTGGTTTGAAATTGAGTGAAAATGTCAAATGCTTACTATGTGCTAGGCACTGTACTAAGTACTGGATATGCAAAGAGGCAAAAGTCTTCCTCTGCTCTCAAGAAGTTCATAATTTAATAGAGGGGAGCAACATAAAAACAACTATACACAAACATGCCCTACAGAGGATAAATTGGAAATAGTCAAGAGAATAAAGGTGCAAAAATTAAGAAAAATCTTATGGAAGATGAGACTTTATCCATGACTTTAACAAAAGCCAGAGAGGCCAGGAAGAGAAGATGAGTTGAGAAAATGTGCTAGGCTTGGGAGATGGACAGTAAAAATGCCCAGAGTCTCGAAAAAGAGTATGTTGTTGAAGGAATGTAAAGGAGGTCAGTTTTATTGGATGACAGAATTTAGCCAAGAAGGAGAGAGTCAGGTTGGGAAGTATTTTGAGTGCTAAATAGAGATTTTTTTATCCTAGAGGTGACAGGGAGCCAGTGGAGTTTACTAAATATGGCGATGACACGGTCAAATCTGCACTTTAGGAAAATTAATTTGATATGAGTGAAGGATGTATTGGAACTGTTGAGTTAGGGAGTCTAACCAACAGTACATAGCAGTGCTTTAGGCATTAGATGATAAGAGTCTGCACCAATATGAAGCTGTATCAGAGGAAAGAAGAAGACATAAGTAAAAGATATTACAAAGGTAGAAGAATCAGGATTTGGCAAAAGATTGGATATAGGAGGTGAGAAATAGTGAAGAATCAAGTATGACACCTATATTTTGAGCCTGGATAACTGGGAGGATGGAGGCAGCTAACTTATTGGATAAAACACTGATTCTGGAGTCAGAAAGACCCGAGTTCAAATTTGGCCTCAGACATTCACTAGATATATGACCCTGGGCAAGTCACTTAAATTCTGTTTTCCTCATATACTGGTGAAGGAAATGGAAAACCACTCCAGTATCCTTGCCAAGAAAACCCCAAATAGAGTCATGAAAGAGTCAGACTGACTGAACAACAACAATAACCAATAACTGGGAGAATAGTGGTACCCTTGGCAGTAATAGGGAAGTTCTGAAGGAGGGTGGTTTTGAGGTTAAATATGAGGTAAATTTTGGACATGCTCAGTTAAGATGTCTATGAAACATTTATTTTGAGATGCATAATAAGCAGTTGGAAATTTGAGTTTGGCAGTCAGAAGAGAGTGTAGGGCTGGATAAATAGATATGAGAATAATTAGTATAGCCATAATAATTCAGACCTTGCCATTATTTCTTGAAGTCCTCAGGGTTTTGCCATCTGCCTACTTACTTTATGTGCCAGTACTTAAGTAGCATTTTTCTTTGCATCTGTCTGAATCTGAACCCTCATTTATGAGTTACCTCCACTAATTAGAATATAAGCTCCTTGTGAGTAGGGGCTGTCTTATTTTTCCATTTTTATTCCCAGTTTATGAGTCAGTATAGTAATAGTAGCAGCAGCAATAACAGTAGTAGCATTAGTAATAGTAACAACTAACATTTATAAGCTATCTACTATATGCCAAGCACTGAAGATAGAAATATTAAAAAAAGAAAAATGACCCTCTGCACTCAAGGTATTTGCAATCTAATGAAGGAAGGTAAAACACAAAGAGAAGCTGAAAAGCCTAGGGGGAGTGGTGGAGGAGGTACCTAATGGGAGTTTGGGGAAGAAGTCAGTCAGAGAAATCCAGAACATTTCAGCCAAGTGAGAAATGAGAAACCTGAGCTGAGTTCTTTCCTCAAATGGAGGTTTTGAGTTCATCATCCCACTTTCTAATCAGAGGAACAGAGAGTACTGATGAAGTGGAGGACCAAGACTGATGGTATTTTGCAGGATGAAGAGGTTATCCTAATAATAAGCTCCCTGGGAAATGATAGAGAAGTCAGTCAAAAAATTCCAGGTGAAAAATTAGTCAGTGCTTGGCATATAGTGCCAGTAATCCTTTTCCTTCTCATTCAAATTATAGGGTTGATATGTAGATCCTTCTTCAAGAGACTCTCTCAAGAGGAGTCCGCTCAGAGGTCCAAGGTTTAAGGTGATAGAAGATGGTTCTGAGGTAAAAGAGGCCCCTTCCAGGTGAACTTCCTTCACTGGAGGAGGAACTTGGTCTGTATCTGACCTTTGTGCATATACACCAAACTATTCTTTCAATAAATGTAATGAAAAGTTCATTTTCACTGGGCCACAACAGCCTTTTTCATTTATTCAAAAGATCTTCAAATTCCCTATTTTTGAATCTTTTTAAGGAAAACTTGAAAAGTTAACAAAGGTAAACCTTGCTTTGAAAACTTCAAGAAATAAATCTTTGAGTCTTTATTTGAAGTTCCATTCTTATGAGTAAAAAAAAAAAATAGATGGTAACTAATATCAAACATGCCCATAGATGAAGGGGTAGGAGTTGGACATTTCATAATCTTCTGGCTTCTTTCATTTACTTTATTTTCCCCCACATACTTTACCTTTTTTTTTTTTTATTTTAAACCCTTAACTTCTGTGTATTGACTTATAGATGGAAGAGTGGTAAGGGTAGGCAATGGGGGTCAAGTGACTTGCCCAGGGTCACACAGCTGGGAAGTGTCTGAGGCCGGATTTGAACCTAGGACCTCCCATCTCTAGGCCTGGCTCTCAATCCACTGAGCTACCCAGCTGCCCCCCCCCACATACTTTAAATGAATGCTTGGCATTGTTTTAATATTTTTCAAGCTTCTATGGGCTCCTTCTATTTTCATTCTATTTTTCCCTCTTTTATGAGACCCTGAAATCATTATATATGGATAGGGAATTTTTAACAAGTTTGATTAAAAATCTCCATAGATTTTTCTCCTCTTGATGAAACAAAATTATTCCACATTAAACACCATATGACATGCCACTTGAGCTTATTCTAGGTCTTTCCCAAAGGAATTGGTCCAGTTTAGAGCTGGGGCCATTAGAGAGGTGGTTGTGCCTATGAGCAGGGTACTGAGGAACATATTGAATCTAGTGAAAAGATTTCTTGGTTGAGTGTAGGAAACCAACATTCCAGCTTTTGCTTTACTACTAACTGACTCAGTGATCTTGGATTACCTCCAATATGTCCTGTGAATATCTTGTATGTTCACAGTCATTTACAATGCTGTTTATCCTATTAAACTGTGAATTCCTTGAGAGTAAAGACCATGTTTTCCCTCTTTCTTTGCATTCCCAGCATGTAGCACAGTGCTAGGCACATTGTCAACTCCAGTGGATTTAATAAATTCTGTTGACTTGACTTGAGGAAATCTATGAGTGTGTATGTTTTTTTAATGGGGTTCTCAAGTATGATTTCCAATTTCATTCTGTTCCGAATTGATTCCCTTATAGGATCTATGTAGTGCAAATGAACATTTAAACTGTAGCTGGTGTATTCTCTGGGCACTAGTATGGTCACAGAGGGGAATATAGGAAGTGAAAAAGGGAAATTCTTCTACTCTCTTTAGCTAGCAAAGTGTATCACTAACACCCTCCAAGGAATGAAGGGGGAGATTCTAACCTATTTTGGAAACTCAATAGAACTCACAGAGATCACTCCATTTTTCACTGAAATGTGACAATGATATAGAACAACACCATTCCACTGTGGGGCTGGATATGAAGAGTACCTTTTTCAATGTAGGAATTAGGTCAGAGGAAATTTAGGTCAAAACCTTATGAAAAACGTTACTATACCTGAAAGAAGTCAGGAGAACTGTTTTTCAAACCACAAACAGTAAGAATATTGTTTTTTCTTTTAATCTGAAGAAATGGCTGCTTCCACAGCATAGGGAGGTAAATAAAATGATGTCTGTGACAAAATTTGCCTACGTCACTAATGCTGCGTCTAACAACCTGGGGGATAACCTTAAGCAACTCTTGAGATCACTAGCTTAGATTACTTCAGCTTTGAGCCTGTGAGGACATACAAGGTGTTTGGGGCATGTTCGCAAGAGAACTGAACTCTTCTCTCCTTTATATAATTTCTCTTAACAGGGAGAACTACTCTGGCTAAGTCATATAATTAAACCTGGTTTAGAAGTATAAGTGATAACTGGAAAATATTTTTTAAAAATAAGTCTTTATTTATATTCTAGTTGCTTCTCTGGAGATTTGAGGTTATTTGATCAAAATCCATACATTCTGAAAGAACTGAGTGGAATGTTATTAAATAAATGAAAGGATACTTTTACAGAAGCCCAATTTGACAGACTGCCAGTTTGAGCAAAAAATGAATGAGTGGTATTAAACATGAGCTTGGTTTTTATTTTCATTGGTCATATGACCATCTTTCTCACTACATTCATCAACTTCCAGTACCCATTTTCGGCTGTAGAGATTTCATTATCACTCCTAATTCTGGTTTTGTAGCACATTAAACTTTCAAACAGTTAATGACTCTGGTATTCTTTCTTTTCAGCTTTACCTTTCACAAAAGCACAGGGAAGAGGAAAGAAATGACAGTGAAACTGAATTATGAACTTTTAAAAGTTGGGAACAAGCAACTCCTTGTATCATGAGAGCTTGACTCCTTTCTTTTGATTAACTGTCAGCAATAGGTCAGTAGGAGCATCAGGTGACATAGCAATGATCACTGTTAGCAGATAGCCCAGGTAAATCACAGATGTCAGCTGCAAAGGACCAAGGGAAGAGCTTCTTTAGACTTCTTTTTAGCACTCTGGGCACACCACAAACTCTCCATTAGAAAATGGGTCATTTCCTGGAAAGTTATTTTTTTCTTCTATTTTTCTTCAGTAGAAAATGCTTTGTAAACTTTAAAGTGCTATATGGCTATGTCTTAATTGAAACTCCCATTTCATAATTCCTTTGGGCTAGAAATAATGACCATATCTTCCATAATTATAATTTTAAGTAGTGCAAATCTAAATACATGAAATTACTTCTGGTTATTCAATATTTTCACTAATCGGGACATAATTATCTAAATATGAGTTATTATTTGACCATGATATAAACATTAACATCTGTGGGAAATGGTTATAATCTAGAAGTTATTTTTAAATGATTCTGCTTTTTCCACCTTCTCAAAGTGAGCATGATGGAAATAATTTTCCATTTGAAATACTGAACACCCTAAGTTAGCATTATGAACTGTGTGTTCATGTGTGTATTTCTTTGCTTTTCTCTTTCCCTTTATAGGTAGATAGGCAGACAGATAGATAAATAGATAGAGAGATAGATGATAGAAGACACATACTCATACTCATACATATGTACACTGCTATTACATCTAGGTCCCTCTGAATATGAATAATGAATCTTGGGAAGTAGTTGCGTATATTCAGATTTGCACTTTTCAAATTTACAATTATATAAAATAAAGTAATAGTTTGCAGATTTGATTTCAATGGAGATATGCAATTTGAATTCAAATAAGGTGACCACTTCATAGGATTCATTGTAATGGGACTTAGTCGCATGTGTGCATGTATTTATTTATATATATGTATGTATATATATATATGCACATGTAAATGTTTACATGTGTACATATGCCTGCATTCATGGAGACCAAGAAAGACATGATGGGTATAATTAGTTTATAGCCTTCTATCAATAATGTTATGTACACTGTCAAATAAAAGAAACCGGTATTTTTATAAATCTGAGATCTAACTGATTTAATATTTCCTCCGGTGGGAAAAATTGCAACCAATCCATGTCAGATTATCCTGTAGGGGTCCTGTCCATATCCTGAAATAAATCCTTCATAGAGGCAAAGAAGGAGAGCAGGAATGGTATCAACATGGTAAGGATTTTCTTTAGATAGATTGATACTGAGAAGATATCAAGGCAACACATAAGACCAGGGGTCAGAAACGTATGGCTCTCGAGCCATATCTGGGTTTTTTGAGGGTCAGATATGGCTCTTTCTGCAGGAGCCATAAAGTCAATTTTTTTCAGGCACTTTTACAGGAGTGCACACTGTTACAGGAACATGCACAGTGAGACTGTACGGCTCTCATGAAATTATGTGGCGTTTATGGCTCTCACGGCCAAAAAAGGTTGCCAAACCCTGCATAAGACTATCAATAAATTATTTCTCACACTTGTTATATGACTGGCCCATTTATCTTTTGGTCATTAATTCCTGAAATAATATCCTATATATTGTTTTCCTCTATTATTGTTATTTCAGGAAATATACTCTAGAGCACTTATACTAATCATGCATCACTGCATTGACTTTTAGGGAATTCTTGAATTTAATTTTTTGGGAAATGTCGTGTCTTAGGAGTTGTAGACAAAGAGTATCATTGCCAGAATATTGATATTCAAAAAAGGTGATTCACATTTAATTGAAGGACTTGATGTCCTTGAAAACACTGTGCAATTTCTCTCAGGCAATTGAGCCCACTCTTCTCTTCCTAGTAAGTTCTGGGCACAGTTTATGGACTTTCACCAAAACTGATATTAAGTTTGGACAATGTATATTGTATTACTATCTTATAATTTCAACAACAGACATTCTTCATCTCCTTGGCTTTTCCTATGTGAATATTTAGGTTGAAATCTTTTGAGTGAATATGAATCTCATTTAGGCCAATTTCTAGTATGGGGGTGCTCTATATCACAATATTATCCATAAATATCACAGAGTCTTTCTCATCTAGATTCAATACTTGACATTGTCCACGATAAAAACCTTTAATAAGTTTGTATTTCCCTACATTCTACCTTATTTATTAATTATAATTAGAGTATTATTGAACATAATTGTTTCTCTTATGACATATTTCAATGAATCTTAAGTTATTTTGATATAAGCATGGCTGATACCTTTTTGGGTGAAGGCTTTTAGGATTATAGTGAATGAAATTCATTTTTATAGACCACACACATAAGAAAAGTAGAAGCTCATATTCTTTACAGCTTTTATTCAATGATGTGATTTTAATTATCCCATGGAATTATGTTTTTTCCTCACTTTGGAAAGACTGTGAAACCCACCTATTAACTCCTTTATTTGCCTTTTGTCTTCTGGTTTCATTTATAACAACAATATCAGTGTTGATATGATATCAGGACCATTGACTATTTGAAAGTTTAACCATATGGTAACAATATCAATACTGATATTCTTCCCAAGTGATTCCCAAGAATCGCTTGTTTATTATTGGGCAGTGATTTAATATTTAGAAGGCCAACAATTAAGCCAATGGTTACTGGTCGTTCTGCATACCTTTTACTTGAATATTCACTGCCCAACCACCACTGTTGCAGAAGATGACTTGGCTTGCTGAAGACAAATTTTCTCCTTTTTTATTATGAACTTAATACCAATGAGCACAAACATTTCATTATACAAAGAAGAATAGAATAGAGCATCATATATGAAACTGCTGGCTTCAATTATTTACTAGTTGAAAATGTATGTTAAATTTGACATGATAACAACTGCTTTGTTTCTCTTTCTAAACTTCTGAAGATCTTTCTGGTCTCTCTTGTGTATTTTGTAAAATATTTTATCCACATTTTATTTTTCCTTTACATCTTATATTTGTCTTTGTTTTGTCATTTGCCGTGGTCAAATAATTAATCACTAAGAGAACGATATGTTGATAAAGAACCTTTTTGTAAAAACCAACCCCAGGCTTTGGATTGGTAGGTCAGGATCAAATTGGAATTACTATTTTACTAAGTTGCCCAGTCTGGAAGCTTGAAGAAGATGTCTTCTAAAATTGAGAAATATATATACCATAGGATCTATTGAGTTTTCTTAAAGATTTCAAGTGACAATCCAGTTTACCTGAATCTACAAGGAAGAAAGAAAACCTCATCTGAAACACTTGGTAAGATTTTTCTTTCTGGATATATATGATGGGATTCCTTTGTTCTTTATTTGCCTTCTATTTTGTAGTGTTCAGGTGACAATAATTATTGGAGAAACGGTTTTTCTTCTTTATAGTATTCAATTTAATATGGAGTTGTGCAGTTGGAAAAGTGCTGAAAAATGGGTTTTGGTAGCCTGACATGCTTGTGTAATCACAAATGTAGTTATGCTTATTCCATTTTTAAAAGAAACACTGTCAATCTAGTAGAAATGAAGCAGAGATCACAATGTTTCTACTTTGTCAAACAGTGCCTACATTTTTCACAATTAATGATAGACCATATTATAAATATATAGCTATATAAAGGTCACTATACTAAAAGGATCATAGATGATTGTGCAATAACGAAAAGCACTTTATCAATTACTTGTTACAGTTATTTCTCAATATCTCACACTGTTAAGGAAATTTTATTATTATGAGATTGCCCAACCATATTCTCTTAAAAAAAGAAAAGTTTTTTTTCCTGAAAAGACTATCTCTAAGCTCTGCAATAAAATACTTGAAATATGTAGGAAAAAGACAATGATTAAAAAGTGTCACGGGGATCTCCACTTAGAAGGATACCCAAATGAGGGAGAGGTCTCAGTGTATGTTATTTGAAAATTCACTTTCAGAACACTGCAAAGTGCCCTCATCTCTGTGTTTCACCAGCTAGTTAATATTCTGCTGCATTTTGAGTCAATACTTCTGTTACATGTCTTTGCTTCCTCCTTCCTTAAGCCTAGATCAGTCTATTCATTCATTTCTAAAAGTCAGTATCATTCACAGGGTGCTAGGTCTGAACAAGCAACAATCTGCCTTGCTGACATTTCAGTCCTGTAGGTTCTATTTATTTAACTGTCATTGTTTCCTGTTTATGCCTTTGAGCTATTGTGCTAAACAAAACTAATCCCATCTACTGTGCATTCATATTCTGTGACCTATTTTGAGGATTATTTAAAATATCTTATTGTGTATTAATGGTATTTTTAAAAAAATATAATTAAAAAGTTTTCCTTCATTCCTAAAGTATTTTATTATGTCTCAGTTGTATTTTTTCCAAGGATAGGAACACTGATTTTTTAAGTGGGGGGAATACAATAGATTCCCCTAATTTAGAACTTGTGATAATTTGACCTGGGATAGACAAAACATAAAGAAAAATTATAGAAAATTTCTTTCTTTTTACTGCCACTGACATGTAAATTCCTTGAAAATGAGGGTTGTATTTTCTGTCTTCAGTTCCTGGCATAGTGTCCAACACATAGTAGAATCCTAATAAATTCTCATTGACAAAATATTGTTGTTATTGTTCAGTTGTTTTAGTTGTGTTAAATAAACTCTTCTGACCCCAGTTAAGGTTTTCTTGGCAAAGATATTGGAGTGCTTGTCATTTATTTCTTGAGTTCTTTTTATAGATGAGGAAAGTGAGGCAAACAGCCATCAAATGTTCCTTGATGAGTTATTACAGAGTTCCATATTTTTTAAAAACTTACATTTTGTTTTAGAATCAGTATTAAGTACTGATTCCAAGGCAGAAGAGTAGTAAGGGCTAGGTAACTGGGGTTAAGTGACTTTCTCAAGGTCACTCAGCTAGGAAATGTCTGAGGCCGAATTTCAATCCAGGCCTGGCTCTCTATCCACTGAGTCACCTAGCTGCCCCAAGTTCCATATTTCTATAAAGAAAAAATTTAAGTCAATATTAATTTCAACTACCAACCTTATTTATTTATTTGTTTAGAAATGATCTAGTTCTATAGTTGTTACTGTTTTGGGGAGTTATTAAAATACAAATAAAAATATCTTATCCTCTGCTTTAATTTCCAACTAGACATTCTTATTTTTAAAATAAAGATATTTTATTTTACCAATTACATGTAATAACAAATTTCCACATAAGTTTTTTGAAGGTATATGACCCACATTGTCTCCCTTCCTCTCTTTTTTCCCTCCCCACTCCTGGAACTGGCAAGCAATTTGATCTGGGTTATACATGTATTATCGTACAAAACATTTCCATATTTATCATTTCTCCAAAAGAATAATAACTTAAAACCAAAAACCCCAAACAAAAAACAAATAAACTAAAGTGAAAAATCACCTGCTTTGATCTGCATTCCAACTCCATCAGTTCTTTCTCTGGAGGTAGATGGCATTCTTTGTCGGAATTGTTTTGGATCATTGTATTTCTGAGAGTAGCTAAGTCCATTACAGTAAATCATTCCATAATATTGCTGTTATTGTGTCCAATGTTCTTGTAGTTCTGCTTATTTCACTCTGCATCAGTTCATGTAGGTCTTTCCAGCTCTTTCTGAAATTGCCCTGTTCATTATTTCTTATAGCAT
This sequence comes from Gracilinanus agilis, assembly GCF_016433145.1. Classification (NCBI taxonomy): domain Eukaryota; kingdom Metazoa; phylum Chordata; class Mammalia; order Didelphimorphia; family Didelphidae; genus Gracilinanus; species Gracilinanus agilis. The sequence goes on along the minus strand of NC_058130.1, from coordinate 321,345,506 downwards.
AATAGTATTCCATTACCATTATCTATTAGAGTTTGTTCAACCATTCCCCAATTGATGGACATTCCTTCAATTTCCAATCCTTTGCTGTCACAAGAAGAGCAACTACCAAAATTTTTGTACAAGTAGATTTTTTCTGCTTTTTAAAAAATATCTTTGGGTTATAGACTTAGTAGTGGTATTGCTGAATTAAAGGAAATGTATTGTTAATAGCCCTTTGGGCATAATCCCAAATTGCCTTCCAGAATGCTAAAATCAGTTCACAACTCCACCAGCAATGCATTTGTATCCCAATTTTGTCACATTCTCACTAACATCACTTTCCTGTACTATCATATTGGCCAATCTGTTAAGTGTGAGGTGGTTTTAATTTGAATTTCTCTTATTAAGAGGGACTTAGAACTTTTTTTCATATGATTATGGATAGCTCTGATTTCCTCATCTGAAAACTGCTTATTCATATCATTTGACCATTTGTCACTTGACGAATGACTTGTATTCATATAAATTTGACTTAGTTCTTTATATATTTGAAAAATGAGCTCTTTATCAGAAACATTTGTTATAAAATCTGCCCCTCCCCCTGCACTCTTTGTCATTTTCCTTCTAAATATTCGCTATGTTGGTTTTATTTGTACAAAACCTTTTTAATTTAACATAGACAACATTATTCATTTTACATCTTGTAATGTTCTCTATCTCGTTTGGTCATGAATCCAACCAGAATTTCTTTAGTGATTTTTAAAATATTTTGTTGTGATTGTAAAATTTCTATCTATCCCTGTCTTTTATCTCTGTCTTTTCTGCCTCTTCCTTCTTTCCTTTTTCATTCCATCCTTTCATTCCTCTCTCTCTTCCTCCTTCCTTCCTACCTTTCTTCCTTCTCTCTCTTAAAAATATTCACATCCACTGTCTCTACTTTTGCTGCATTTGCCAGTGCACCTGCAAACACAATTGCTAATCAAATTTGTCTTAGAGAAATTGGTATTTAAAAAGAAAGTTCATGTCATAGCAAGAAAACAAACTTTTAAGAACCCAAGACTGAAAAATAGGTTCATATCTCTCCCCTGAGAACAAGAGAGAGTGGAAAGGAACCAAGGGAAAAGTGAAGAATCACTAATTCTATTCTGGGAAGTATAAGTAGTTCTAGCCATTTTGTCCCTGCACCCTTTAGCTTCTTTCTTCCTAAGGTGGTCACCAGTTCTTCTCTTGGTGAGCTAGTATTTGATTATTTTATGTCCTAGATGAGTGGTGGACAAACTACAGCCCATGGGCCAGATGTGGCCCCCTGAAATGTTCTATCCTGCTGCATGACATTACTCCTAATCTGTGAATACAATGAATAGGATACAATACAATGAAACTTCAAAAGAGTTGCCTTAGAAACAGATTGACAGATGAGCATTTCCTTTCCTTTGGTCCCCTCTCTAAAAAAGTTTGCCTATCACTGTCCTAGATGAATAATTCCCTTCATGTTGTCTTGTTTTAGTGATGGTGACAATTCTTCATCTGTCCTCATCTATCTCTTCCATTTCTTGCTCTTGTCCTCCACTCTGACAGCTCCACTTCTCACCATGGGACTCCATATGCTCTCATATTTGGAGCAAGTACCGATGGAACATGTTGGTTGTGTTCTCCAGAGCCCTCAGCCTCTTCTTCTCATATGATACCTTATCCTCCAGTTCCATGCTCTCAGGTGTCCATATCAATCTGGATCTCCAACACTTCTTTTTTCTTAGGATAGGAAAGCTCATCTATCAATCATGCTTTGATTATAGCCCATCATGACATCAGAACTGCTAGCTCCCGAGGGGTTTGAGTAGGGAAACAAAGGCAAGTTCCCACCCACCCACAGATACTGTCTCCAGCATCTTTTTATATTTACTATTGAAATTTCACAAACATTACAATGTTACTCAATTGATCAACATGACATCTGAAAATACCCACTATTACCATAATTACTTCAAAAACAACGTAAAGAAAGTCTTCTATGGAGGCCTCTTGTCTAATGCAGTAAGGATTAATTCATAGCTATGGATAAAATGAACTCCTCTAAACATATCAATTTCTGATTCTATCAAATGATTATACTTTTTTCTTCTTTCTTTTTTTTAAATCAGCAATGTTCGATGTTAGACATTTTGTGACCTCTCAACCTATGTGCTTTCCATGTGAGAACATCTAAATGATTATGTCCAGTGAGAGGTTTTCTCTATCTTATTTTCTGCAGCATAATGAAGCTAAAAAAAGTAACTAGAGAAAGCCTAGGAAGGTTACAATCTTCCCTTTTCCCCCAACTTACTGGGCTGCCTACAGTGTTGAACTTTCTTCATTTGCCCAATACTTAATTTACTTGTATAACATCATATGTAGCCCATGCAAGGTGGGTTAATATTTTGACTTCAAAGGTCACCATAGCAGGAGATCAGTGAAAATTAAACATAATTTTAAAAACATAAGGGCAGGAAGACACCCACAAAACTGGGTACATGGATTGAAAACTAGATGGGTGGCCAGACTAAGCCCAGACAGTCCATCAACAGCTTAACCACAGAACACACCAGAGCTAACTCCAACGTTACTAACCAACCAAGAAGGCATTTTCTCTTTCCTTAAGAATTCTCTTTCCATTTATTACCATGAAGAGGTAGGAAAAAAAGAGTCGATTTTCTTGGGTCACTTCATCTACCTTTATCCCTTATTATAAAATAACTTTTATGAAAATATAAAATGTATCTACCTTTGGGTATTTTGTTAATATAAAACACAGCCAAAGAAGGTGGCATTTTACTGAGACACCAATAGAAATGAGCATAAATAATCCTTAACTTTGAATAATAAAAGTTCAAAAAATTCACATAAATTTTTAATGAATTAGCTCATAGTCGTTTCATTACCTTACTTCCTCATGCTCACAGTTGAAATTATAGGTATCCAAAGTCTTACCATTTTAAAATTGCCTGCTAAATCACTTTTTCATGAAGCACTTCTTTTCTTATCCACAAGACTTTAGGTTAACTGCACTTCATAGTTGTTTCTAAGAAGTATCAAAATTCATTTGGAAATTGAAATTCAGAGGGTGTATGTTACAGATCTCACAACAGGCAGCCATATTCATGTTTTAGCTTTTGAATATTATTAGTAAATTTAAATGTACTTATGTGTTGTTCTTGTTAACCACTTGAAATGTTTTGAAAGTTAAGATGGAAAAAGGAGATTTTGCCTACATTTATTTATTTTATATATACATATATATGTGTAAGCATATATTGAGTAGCCTAAAATTGTACTAAAACTTTTTGATGGTTATAGCTATGTCTTTATGCATATATATATATATACACATGTATATGCACACACAAACAAACAAATGTATAACAAGCCTGCATATATATTATATAATGTATGTATAATGTATTACATATATGTGATTATAAACAAATGTGTGTATATATGTATACATACACACAGAACATTTTACTTTCTTTTGGGAAAACCATTGTCATAAATTTCTATAGTAGGTGTTCCTAAAAGAATATTTTGACCCTTGTACTTTAGATATGATATGCTAATTAATGAATATTACTTAATTTTTTTAAAGAAACACAATAGAATTTGGATTATTAGCAACAGCTGTAGTCATTTCTAAAAATTTTTCAAACTCTTGTGGATCTCTTCAATAATTCTATGATCATTTGTGTCATTTTCTCTAATGATTACAGATGAAATCTCTAACCCCTAACGCCTTGGGCATATTTATTCTAAAACTGGAAGTCATGTAAAGGAGTACATATACACCAAAGTACATTTGTTACAATTCCTAGGGAATAAAACCACACAGGTCAAAAATCTGAGATTATTAAGCCAACATAGGTGAATGCAACAGAAGGTATTGGATGGAAGTCATCTACCATATTGCTTTCCTTTATATCCAAACATAGCGTTATAAAGGATCAATCACATAACAATCTAAAGTCTATAAAGAAAAGTAGGGAGGATCAGGAGGAGTAACAATGGGTAGAAGTTCTTGGGAGGGTTAAATTATTTCACAAAATAGCCAGAGACTAGAGTCTGGTGACTGGTAACATCTGATCAGAACAGCTGCTCCAGGTGTAGTCAATATCTTTTTTCCTTTTTCCCCCCCTAATTTGTTCCTATTGTCTTCTTTTAACTGATTTTGATCATCCTGAGGCAATTTGTAACTCTGGGATCATAGAAATATCAAATCATAGCCAAGTTGCATTCAACAGTAGCATTTCAGAACTATACCAAGTAACAGTGGAGTAAAAGGGGATCTTTCATTGTTCCTATATTCACTGGGAAAGCATGTAGTGATATAATAATAGCTTTTGATTTTATATACTTTAAAAAATGACCTTTTATACTTGTGTTTTATAAGGTTTTAGTATAAAGGAGTTTTGTCCTTTGTCAAAAGTTTTTAGGAGAACATTTTAAAATGCAAGGTTATTTATTTGTGCTAAAAGGTGAATAAATAATTTTTTCTGGGTTGAGTTATTATGGTATATAATATGAAAACTTTTTCTCTATTTTTGTTATGGCTTCACTCCATACTTACATATTTGTACATATATTTAATATTTCCTCTTCAACTTACCATTATTTTAGGTAAGTAGATATCTAGACAATCTTAGCTTAAGACATATCATTTTTACATATACTGGTGACTTAACTGAGAAATTTTTAGATTTTTTTTGCCTCAGTAATATTTACTATTTCCCAGTATTATTTTTAAAAATTTTGATTTGTTTTTCTTCATGTCACAATAAATACATTGGCACATCATTAATGGCAGCTAATGGTCTTATCATGCAATAACACAAATAACATCTTTTGGTTCACATTTGTAAATGTCTCATCATCATTCAAACTGTACGTCTATTAGTAAAACACTTATTTTTGCTATTACTACTATTATATATTTTTCTGGCAACTTTAATATAAAATCAACTTATCATGCTGCAAAAAGGTAGATTAGAAGTCCTCATTTCCCCTTGTAATCTTAAAATAAAGAATCCCTGGGTTTTAAAGCTCTAGTGAGAATTATTGGTATAGATATATAACAATCATTTTTAGACTCTCTTTAACTTTTTAAAGGCTTAAAAATCTGTTTTTTCTTTTCTAAATTGAATTCAAGTTCAAGATTCGTACCAGGTATGGCTCTTGTAAACAATGCCACTTCATCCATTGGTTTTACAATAGTACATAGTATAAGAACATTGATATGGTTTTGCTGGTATTTACTAGTGCCAGTGTAAAAATACAGTAAGGGTTTCATTATAAAAAGCTAGAAGGAACTACAGCTGTATTACTGAAATGATTCTAAAGAATATCTAGATGAAAAAGGACATGACTAAACGTGAAGGTATGTAAACTTTAGGACAGTATATTTTCCATGCTTCTAACTTTACTAAATTTGCCAAGAAATATGAGTTCTTTTATAAATAAAACATTTTGCAAATATCATAATTTTTTTCATGAGTGATTTCTAAATTTACTGGTGCAAAGATCCTAATTTGAGGTAGGTAAATGGCTTTAAAATATCTTGTTTATAACCATTTTGTTGACAACTGGATAAAAAGTTAAGATACTTCCAAAGACAATGAAAATGTTGCTTAAATAATTAAAAATAAAGACATTTCTCTCAGGTTGTTTGTATTTGATTTTGTATTAAGTTCTGAGACAACACAGTTTACAAAATGGGATAACTTTTTTTCATGGTCATATAGAAATAATTAAAACAGAAATGTAAAATACTGACCTCCATGCTGAAGAGTTCATCTGCCTAAAGTCTTTGATTGCATTTCTATTTTAAAACAGACTGCAACAAAAAATGGCATCAAGTGACTATTAAAATACTATTAATAATGACTATAAAACTCTTATTTAAAACTTTTCATATCCCATGTAGGATGACATTAAAGAAATGAAATTGTATGCAATTTGAAATGAAACTTTTACAGCTAGATAAAATTTTAAAGAATGAACTGTTTAGGCTTAACAGAATTTTGTCTTAAGAAAAAAAGGTTTCTGCTTCAGTAAAATTTAAGGTGTCAGAAAAAAGTAAAAGAACAGGGTGGTCCACATAAATTAGGGGACTAAATGGTGCATTTTAATGAGATTCTAGATCCCAGAAGTTTTCAAAAGTGTAATATTTTCCTTAGACCTAGAGGCTACTGTTTCTGATGGGAAGGTTCTAGTTTTTTTGGCAAGTTTGTCCTTTTCTTCCTGTTCCTTTCAGGAACCCTTCTCTTGTATCTATGTATTGTAAGAGAGATATGTTGAAATAGGGAAAAAGCTGCATTTCCTTCCCAGTGGCATGTTCCAATGATGGTAACCACCAATGTTCAACTAAAATCTATTAATACTTTTTGGAGAATAAACACATTGAGCCCTTTGAATTTGAAGGTGTATTTTTCCCCTTCTCACTAGCCAAACATTTAATTAGTGCTTGTTAATGTGGGAACATTCTAGACACTTGTCCTCTCTAATTCCCTGGGCCTGTATTTGGTGTCCCCAACCAAGAGCTCTATTATTTGCCTTTTCCATTCCTTGCCTTTATAGCTTTTTGTTGTTGTTGCTGTTGTTGCTACTGCCTTGCCTAATCCAGTTACCTATCTGTTTGGAGAATGGTTAAATAATCTCTTTCTTGACCTAGATATATGAACTGCCTGGAAGAGTGGGCATGAGGAAACAGGGAATACATTGGCTACTTTTAACTGTTGAATAATCAGGATCACTTATGCTTCACTGAAAGTGGCTTTCTTGAAAGGTGGGTAAGAAGGAATGGAGCTCTATTGAATCTATTATTATTTGTAAGGGAAATAAAAGTAAGAAGTGAATGTGTACTTGCCTGGGATCTGTACTCATCAATTAAAACAGTTGGTCCCATATTTATGTTCTCATGAGAAAAATAGCTCTTTAATCTTTCATATGGATCCCATTTAAGAATATTTCTGTTATGCAAGTATGATCTCTATATTTGCATCATGATCTCAACTTTAGAGACTAAACAAATTCATCTTGAATGATAGGTTAGGTAGTTTGAATTTCACTTTGTAGGTAGTTGGGAGCTATAGAACATTTTGAGCAGAAAAGTGATATGACCATAACTACAAAATAAAAAGGATTAGTCTAATGACCTTATGAGAGGTAGGTTACAGATATGGAGAGAATAAAAGGGGAAGACATTATTAAGTGGCTATTTCAGTGGTTTGAGGGCCAGTACTAAGGGAGAAGTCATGGAAAGGAAGGGAGAGATGTTTGCTAAACATATTACAGAATTAGAATCAATGGGACTTGGTAACTAATTGGCTATTAAGAGGAAAGGGAGGTGTCAAAACAGACAAACAAACAAACCCTAAAGTTTAAATATAGGACATTAAATAAATGTTTGCTTTTTAAAAAATATATCATTTGTGACTTTGGTTGTTACATCAGTTACTTCTGATCCTTTCCTTTGTCTCCAAAAGGAAACATTGCTTGTTAAGGGGAACCTGGTCTCCTCCAACTGACTCCTTTCTGCTTCCTATATGGTGTCCTCCCTATTTCCAGGTTCCTGGTGTTTTACTTTTAATTATTTTTCTTTTTTTTTTGTTTCACAATTCTCTTTTCCAATTCAGATAAAAGTATACTCCTGGATCCTTTCTGTCTTCTACTGCATCCATTCTATTAATTCCAATGTCTTTAACTTGTAACACTTTTTTCAGATTGAGGATTTTGCCCTTTTCAGACCGTGAGTAGCCTACTTCAAGATTAAGGCGAAAAACCCGAAAAGTCTTATTTTCATGTGAAAAAGGAAAGAAATCCCTCGGGACTAGCAAAGACAATGGGATTGGCTTGATGTCTTTTAGCTAGCCTTTCACTGACATGGGGATCAAAAGCAAAGAAATTGAGCCAGTTACAGAATCCAGCTGTGCTATCCAGTCCTATTGATGGCAAGAGAAGAAAGACCCTGGGCATCTGAGGTGAGGGCATGGTGCTCAGGTGATGAGAAGTCAAAGAGCTTAGATTCCAAGAAGAATGAAGGATATTTTTGCTGATCCTGGGGTTTGGGTTCTGTTTCTTCCCAGAAAAAAAAATGGTTCATCTCAGCCATGATTTCAGTGGAACTAGAAATAAAGATTGTGGTGACTATGAGTTGTGCCTTCTACCAATGACCTTAGCCACCAGAAATATCTTATGTATGTTTTTCTCTCTACTGATAAATTTCAAGGACATTACATCTTTCCACTGACATACTGTATATTTATGAGATAACACATTCAAATTTGAGGGAGGTATGTGTGATTTTTTTTTTTTGGCTACCATTATTCTCTCATTTCACTTAATGTCTTTTCTTTGAGCTACTTGTGTTCTCTGGCTCACTAGAAACAATGATAAGACAGTGGTAGGGACTTGTTAACTACATTTTAGGAGTATAGACCCATAAATTCCCTTTAATTTGGGAATAGTTGAGTGAGTCAGGGGATAATTATAGTTTAAAGAAATATTTTCATTCCATTTCTGAACTTACTGGTTTTTCTATATTGAATACTCTAGAATAAAATACAGACTTTGTATTTTCATCATTATTTCCGTGGTCCTCATATTGGTTGAAGCTTCCAGTGGATGCTTTTAATCTGTCCTATTAGTGTTATCAATATTATCTCATAAGCTTCTTGTGGATGTTGTTCTTTCTTCATCTTCCATCTTCTTCATCACTTCCTCTTCTCTTTATATTTGTCCTCCCTCTTCTTCTTGTCTTTCTTCTCTTCATCCTCTAGAATATTAATTCATGAAGCACTTATTGGAGTTCAGTGAATCCATTTTGGTCTAAGTCTCAGAGTCTATTTCTGTTATATTTTTTAAAAATTACCCTCATCATCTGTTCATTATGACATCCTTTTTCCTTTCACACAGCCTATACATGATGTGTATATGGGGCTAGACATGCATATATATTCTCTCTCTCCTGCCCTCTCTCTCTCAGGGGATAGCCAAATTCTTTTATTCTCCATATTCTGGAAAGTCCATTCCTAATACCCTCCTGAATAACGAATCACATAAAATCATATATTAAGAGAGAGAATGAAATTTATCAATTAACAGTTAATAAATATTAATTTATAATGCATGCAGTATGTCAAGTCTCATACTACTTATTGCTTATGCCATACCTTTTGACAAACTTTTTTTTTCTTCTGCTGCTGCTACATACAGTCATCTGTTTCGTGGTTTAAGTCTTGCCTCCTCCCTGAGATAACAAATACTTTGACAGTAGGGAGTGTATTTTACATGTAGTAAAACCGAAGTTATAATGAATATATGATTATCTCAATTAGGACATAGCTGAGAACCAGGAAATAAGCAAAAACAATGATGCTCAAAAACTCATACATTTTCCACATAGGAGATTGCCTCTGGCTCTCTTGCAGAATCTAGTCATTCTTATTTTAGATAGAACTCTAATTAAAGATTCATTAGATACCTGGAAATTTTACTTATGTGGTACAATTCATTTCCTGATGTTAAATAAATAATTTCTTTTCTATAGTCCTCTGTGCCTAATGTATAGTACTAGGCAAAAAATGAGAAAGAGTAGAAACTTGTTGGTAGAATTCTTTTTTTTTCCCAAACATTTATTAATATTCATTTTTAACATGGTTACACGATTCATGCTCCTCCTTTCCCCTTCGCCCCCCCCCGCACTTCCCCGACCCATGGCTGATGCACATTTCCACTAGTTTTGTCATGTGTCCTTGATCAAGACCAATTTCCAAATTGTTGGTAGTTGCATTGGTGTGGTAGTTTTGAGTCCACACCCTCAATCATGTCCACCCCGATCCATGTGTTCAAGCAGTTGTTTTTCTTCTGTGTTTTCTCTCCTGCAGTCCTTCCTCTGAATGTGGGTAGCGTTCTTTACCATAAATCCCTCTGAATTGTCCTGGGTCATTGTATTGCTGCTGGTACAGAGGTCCATTACTTTCAATTTTACCATAATATATCAGTCTCTGTGTACAATGTTCTTCTGGCTCTGCTCCTTTTGCTCTGCATCTGTTCCCGGAGGTCTCTCCAGTTTGCCTGGAACTCCTCCAGTTTATTATTCCTTTTAGCACAATAGTATTCCATCACCAGCATATACCACAGTTTGTTCAGCCATTCCCCAATTAAAGGACATACCCTCCTTTTCCAATTTGTTGCCACCACAAAAAGCGCAGCTATAAATATTTTCGTACAAGTCTGTTTATCGATGATCTCTTTGGGGTACAAACCCAGCAATGGTATGGCTGGATCAAAGGGCAGGCATTCTTTTATAGCCCTTTGAGCATGATTCCAAATTGCTAGCCAAAATGGCTGGATCAGTTCACAACTCCACCAGCAATGCATTAATGTCCCAATTTTGCCACATCCCCTCCAACATTCATTAATCTCCCCTTCTTTCATTTTAGCCACTCTGCTAGGTGTGAGGTGATACCTCAGAGTTGTTTTGATTTGCATTTCTCTAATTATTAGAGATTTGGAACACTTTCTCATGTGTTTATTGATACTTTTGATTTCTTTACCTGAGAACTGCCTATTCATGTCTCTTGCCCATTTATCAATTGGGGAATGGCTTGATTTTTTATACAATTGCTTTAACTCTTTGTATATTTGAGTAATTAGACCCCTGTCAGAGTTTCTCGTTATAAAGATTTTTTCCCAATTTGTTGTTTCCCTTCTGATTTTGACTACATCGTTTTTGTTTGTACAAAAACTTTTTAGTTTAATATAATCAAAACCGTTTAATTTACATTTTGTAATTTTCTCTAACTCTTGCATGCTTTTAAAGTCTTTCCTTTCCCACAGATCTGACAAGTAAACTATTCTGTGTTCACTTAACTTGTTTATAGTTTCCCTCTTTATATTCAAGTCATTCACCCATTCTGAATTTATCTTGGTGTAGGGTGTGAGATGTTGATCTAGACCTAATCTCTCCCATATTGTTTTCCAAATTTCCCAGCAGTTTTTGTCATATAGTGGATTCATGTCCCAAAAGTTGGGCTCTTTGGGTTTAT
>NC_058130.1:321334029-321334352 GCF_016433145.1 Gracilinanus agilis | reverse complement strand
CCCTTCTGATTTTGACTACATTGTTTTTGTTTGTACAAAAACTTTTTAGTTTAATATAATCAAAACCATTTAATTTACATTTTGTAATTTTCTCTAACTCTTGCTTGGTTTTAAAGTCTTTCCTTTCCCAGAGATCTGACAAGTATACTATTCTGTGTTCACTTAACTTATTTATAGTTTCCCTCTTTATATTCAAGTCATTCACCCATTCTGAATTTATCTTGGTGTAGGGTGTGAGATGTTGATCTAAACCTAATCTCTCCCATATTGTTTTCCAAATTTCCCAGCAGTTTTTGTCAAATAGTGGATTCATGTCCCAAAAG
>NC_058130.1:321257110-321324058 GCF_016433145.1 Gracilinanus agilis | reverse complement strand
CTCTCTCTCTCTCTCTCTCTCTCTCTCTCTCTCTCTCTCTCTCTCTCTCTCTCTTTCTCATTCTCATCACTAGAAGGCATATTTGGGTCCCATATATAAAAATGAATTTATAATTATTAGCATTATCCAATGGTGAAATAAAAAGTCTTATGATATAGTAAACATAATGTAAGAAGAGCTTAGACCAGTGATGGGCAAAGTACAGCCCATAGACCAGATTGGTGGGGGGGGGGGGGGGCTGAAATGTTCTATCCAGCTGGACGAAATTATTCCTAATCTGACGAATACAATGAGTAGGATACAATACAATGAAACATCAAAAGAGTTGCCTTAGAAATAGACTGACAGATGAGCATTTCCTTTTCTTTGGCCCCCTCTTTAAAAAGTTTGCCCATCACTGGCTTAGACAATGGTCTAATTAGAATGCTATATTTCCATTAGGTGGGAGGTTGGGCTGAACAACTCTGAGAGCCTATAATATAATGATTCCTTTGGGACTGAAGTAACAAAAGTGTAATAATTGGCTATCTTATATTGAACAACCATCCTATAAACATTGTGGAATGAATAATTACTTTTTTATAGATATAGGTAATGCATCTGATTGACTAAAGACCTGCTTATTTTTAACTAAAGTGAAGTTCTGATTGCGTATAGGTCTCAGTTCTACCACGTACTACCTGTGGTGACTTGGACAAGTCATATGACTTCTGGACTTTGTTTCCTCACTTGTTACTCTAGGCTAGGCATGACTCAGGCTGAGCCCCAATAGTTTAGTCCCTTAGCAACTAAGGAGAGACCTAGGTATGCTCTGATGCTTGGTCAGAGTATCATCCTTTGGGGGAAATGATGTATCATTGTTTGAAATGAAGCATGGGTTGCATTTTTTTTCTAGGAGAAAATATATTTAAAGTATAATGCATTTGATTTTATCATTGTATGTGAGATACACATTGCTTTGTGCACTATCATGAATTCTTTTACTTGTTTGTAAACCAGGTTGAAACTCGTAGTTAGGTAGGAATATACAATTCAAAATTTCTTGTAATTTATTCTCTATGTGGAAACACCATGAAAAATTAGGTTTTAAAAATGGAGTATCTGACAATATTCAAGAAAAACACAAGCACAACATGTAGTTTTTTTAATTTTAAACCATAATATCTTTTATATATATATCCTTCTATATTAATTTTATTTGTTACAGGGCTAGGCAATGGGGGTCAAGTGACTTGCCCAGGGTCCCACAGCTAGGAAGTGTCCAAGGCCAGATTTGAACCTAGGACCTACTGTCTCTAGGCCTGGCTCTCAATCCACTGAGCCATCCAGCTGCCCCCTGTAGTTTGTTCTTATTGTTTTTTTTTGAGGTGGGAGAGGAGTTGATATTGTTTTGCTATTCATCTGTTATGATGCTCAGCTGCAGGTTCCCTCCCTTTGTCACACTGTGATGAATAGATGGAATTCCAACTCTTACTTCCATGCTTTGAGGCCATTGCCTTTCCTTTTCTGACAAAGAAAAGTGTGAGCAAAACTGTCTGCAGAGCCTTTTGAAAATTCTCTTTAGATATTAAAAGGTGTCTATTGTGCAATACTTTGCAGCTCTTGAGAAAAGGGAAGGAATTAAATCCTCAGCTTTCTCTGAAATAATAAATCCAGCTGGACATACTGAGTTATTTTATATACCATTGTCATGTTCTTTAAAAGACTATGAAGCTATAGATTTTACTTAAAGAAGAATATGGTTAGGTAGACTTTTGTAGTTAAGCAGACTTTTTTCATAGAAGTAAATAAAATAAGTGGGGAAATGTATGGTTCTGGGAATAATTTAGGGAATGATTACAGTTTTAACTCTTGTGTTTCCTTTTCCTTTCCTGAGTCATTCTTATTTGGATACACAGAGTACATTTAGAAAGGATATGGCAACTGGTAAACAATTTGGACTTTAGAAAATATAATGCATATCTCTAAGTTAAAAATTTAAAGCCCTCTAAATTATACTATCATAACTTTTCCTTTTAATTGTGTGAGGACTTTTGCATCTTGTGGTGAGAGAACCTGAAAAACAACTGTTTGGTCCACTTTTGATAATCAAAGTAAAATAATTTTTTTCAACCATTAGCACTGATATACTCAAAACATAATGATGTCTTGGTTGACTTTGAGCCATTGTTTTACTTTTGGCCTTTACTTTTCAGGAATTTATTTGAAGCGAGTTATATTTCAGACATAAAATGATTTGATATCAACTACTCACTCTCCAAGTTTTGGGACATTGACTAGATCAGGTAACTAGTGAGAAGCAGGTGTTTTTCACAAGCAGAAAAAAAAGTAAATGGTAAGTACTTCAATATGCCACAACTCTAATTACAGCAACAGAGCTCTTAACAATTTTTATTCTTATTTTTTTCTCTCTAGGTAAGTCAGGTGTTACCTAATCTAAAATGCCTAGACCCGCATGTCTTCTACATGTGTCTCATCTGGCCAAAGACTAATTGCATAACTAATTATTTTCATCATTAATATGCTTACACTGTAGCATGATCACTTTTATTTTTAAGGTGCTATTAATACTTAGTACTTATAAATGATGCTTTTCTGTTTGGGAAATATATGAAAGAATGAATCAACTGAATGCTGTAAAATTATTTCCTCTTAATACAAGTTGCCAGTAATCAGCACGTTTATTTAATGAGTAAAGAGTTCCTTTTCATGGCCGACAGTTAAGACTGTTTGGATTGTATATAAAAATGAAAGCCAGCATAAATGAACAAGCATGTCCTTTAAAGTAATAAATAAAAACTAATTTTTTCCAAAAGATGTCATGGAATTTTAGATCTGGAAGAAGCCATGGAGAACATCTACTAGTTCAACTGCCTTGTTTATCTTGTGAACAATCGAAGTTCATTAAAGTTGAGTGGTCTAGATAATGTAGTTATAGCAGTTGGCAATAGAATTGGGACTAGAACCCAACACTACTGACTCATAACAAATTACTCATACTTATTTGTGTAGTGCTATCAGACAGAAGAGGTTCATTACTGGGGGGACACTGGTCTCTCTATTAGTAGTCCTTCACTTTCTCCAAAACTGGTTGCAGTAAACCTCCAAATGCCTTCAAGGTGAGAAGGCCATTTGGGTAAGAACTTTCATTCTGAAAATGTGGCAAATTTTATCCTAACCTTTGGGAAGGATTAATTCTAATAGTCTTTATGTTCAATGAATACAATGAAAAAATTGTACTTCCTACCATTCTGGCCCCTAATTCCTAACCTTTAGTCTCACTTCCATAAATGAAAGTCACATGCCTACATTATCTTCTTAAAATTCTTTTTTTCCTATTTTAATTAGCCATACAAGTCCTATAAGTACATTCAAATTTCTTAGCTCATGTTGTATTTTTGCTCTGTCTACTTGCCAACTTCATACTAACTTTCTGACCATCTTAATTATTTTCTTTCTGGTTGTCTCCTCTATTCTAAAGCCTAACATCATTTTGTGAGATGTCAGGAATCATTTTGATGATTCAACCTTTTAACCAATATCAATATTAAACCTATAGCTATCAATGGCATAGCATTATAAAGGAAAAATTAACTGAATTACAGAAAGACATATGTAGTAGGAGTCTTTAATGTTCCTCTTTCTGAACTGGATAAAGGTAATAGATAAACAAAAGGGAAAACATAGAATTGAATTGCCTCCAGGATAATTGAATGCTGAAAGATTTATGGCATATTTGTAAGGGAATATTACAAAATAGCATGTTAGTCAAGATGACATAGCATCTTTACTAGGGCACACAGAAATTATAAATAAATGTAACATTATATTTGCTAAA
Organism: Gracilinanus agilis; assembly: GCF_016433145.1. NCBI lineage: Eukaryota > Metazoa > Chordata > Mammalia > Didelphimorphia > Didelphidae > Gracilinanus > Gracilinanus agilis. Next base: position 321,320,220 of record NC_058130.1, on the reverse strand, counting down.
CATATTCTTTTAAAACCATAAAGCAATAAGAAAGTAATCAGTACAGCAGCAGAAGAAAAAGACACAGATCTAAATGGAATCTGGATAATAAAATATTGAACAGTGAGTATCCCAAAGAAGAAATTATAGAGACAATAACTACATTAAAGGTAAGGAGAATGATAAACAACACAAATTCCTGGAATGTAGCTATATCAGAAGAAAACTGTTTCCCTAAACATTATGTCAGAATTAAAATAGAAAAGGAGAGGATTAATTTACAGCATTGTTGTTGTTCTTGTTTAGTAGCTTCAATCCTGTCCTACTCTTCATGACCCCATTTGGAGTTTTTGTGGGAAAGACACTGGAGTGGTTTATAATTTCCTCCTCCAGTTCATTTTACAGATGAGGAAACTGAGGCTAATAAGGTTAAGTGACTTCTTAGGGTCATATAGCTAGTAAGTGTCTGAGGCTGAATGTGAACTTGGGTTCTATCCATTGCACCACAGCTGCCTCAATTGCATATTCAATTTAAAATAAAAAAATATAAAATCTAAAATATGATAGAAGAAATCTCGAAAATTAGAAGAGAAATAAATTGGTAACCAAGTATTATGGGATTGCTAAATTTAAAAACTGATTTTCTAAAAAGAATTATAAAATGTACAAATGTTTAGAAAAATTGATTGAAAAAAGGAGAAAATCAAATTAGCATAATAAATACAAACAAGGGAAAATCATAACAGCAAGGAAACAGAAAGATCCACTAGGACTTACTATTCACATACTTATATATGCCAACGAAATTTCTCGGAAAGAGTATTTGTTTGTTAAGAATTGCTAAGAATACTGGAGAACAGAGTAGTAGAAATTAAGTCTAGATCAACATCTCACAGTAAACTCAAAATGGATACATGACCTGATTAGTAAAGGCTAAACAAGTTGTAGTAAAACTTATACTAATGTTAGGTGAAGTAGGAAGAACCAGGAAAACAACGGATACAATGACCTCAACAATATAAGTGGAATTAATAACACCAAAAATAAAAACTTAATACTATGAAATTATACTACTTAAGCATGGTCATAAAGAAGAGATATTTTGCATAAGAGATGCTTCTTTGGGACAGAGTGGGGGAAAAGATATGTTGCAAAACGTAAGTGATATAAACACAAGAAGTATCAATAAAATTCACTTTTAAAGAAGAAATAAAATGTTGTTATTATCTGTTTTAATCCACTCCCTCCCTTGTCCAACAGGGACCGATCTAGTGACTTTAATTCTGCACTATGTATTTTCATTTTAAAATTATTTTTGATTTTAATATTTGCTGCAACAAGTTGTTGATCTGTAGTCTTATATCCCCTTTTCTACTATCCTCCCATGTTACCTTGCACTTAGGTCTGACCTGAGGATGCATTTGCAATGGAGCAAGCACATTTAGGTTCAAAGTCATTTATAGACAAGGATAGAAAGGGTTGTTCATGGAAGTGTAGTGAGGATATTATAGAAGGAAGAGTTTTTTATATGGATAGCTTGTTTCAGAATGCTATCCTTTTCCTCTTAAGTAGGAACACTTGTATTCAGTTAACTCAGAGTTACAAATAATCTCAAAACTTGTTACTTAGTTTAGATTTCTGGATCTAGGAAGAACTCTACCACTGATTATCCAGTCAACCACATGGGAAAGAACATGTGGGAAAATGAATGCAAAATTAATTTAGAAATTTACTGAAAATTACAAAAAAAATACTATAAGGACTAGAATTATAGTTCAGGGTTTTTTGACTTGGCATTTAAGTATATATTGTAGGTTCACCAAAAGGAAAAAATAGTTGCTCCTATTCATCTATATATCATTGTTAATCTGAATGTAGTAAGAGAAGTCTAATTTAAAACCCCAAGTTTTATCCATATCTCTGCTTGAATCTGTGATTTCACAACAAAAACCAATAATTGTTCATGATTGTATTCCATTTTTATTTGACCAGTAAACATATCTGGAGCTATTCACTAAATCAAATGTTCTTTTTTCTACTCTTCTGGTTAATTGGGTCTTCATATGGTCCCCTACTCATACTATCCAAAAGTCTGTATTCTTCTTCTTAGTGCAAAGAGTTATAAATTTTGAGGTTTTCTAAAATAAAGGTGAGATTAAATCCAAATCTTAATAGCTAAAGATGGTAGAAAATGTAAGAAGGAATAACTAGTTGCAATTTCATGATTATTCTAGAAGTCAGAGCTTGATGAAAAAGATACATCTAAATAAGGTAAGAGGAAGAAACAAAAGTCAAATTTTTGTTTCTCATTTTTGGAATACAAGACATTCCTTCAACTATAATGCATTATGAATATTATATTCCCTTAAATATTTTATGCTGATTTTGTCACATAATTTAGCATACATATTTTTTACTTTGCATCTTGAGATAAGAATGAATCAAAATATGATTGTATCCTACTGTTCAGAGGGTCTTGATATGCTGTCATCACAAAGGAAAGGTTGTAGTTTCAGGACATTAACTGTCTACCTAACAACTATCCAGGCTTGGTGATATCCCAGCACAACACACACCCTGTTGTGTCTTATTGCTTAAATATTCCCACTTCTAAAATTACCACTACACCACTGGGGGTGAATGAATACAAGATTACAATTTCAATTTGACAGTTTTAAAGGAAATAGCATAGGGATTTAATTAGACCCTCTCCATGTGCTTCATTGATTCTCAGATGGGTTTTCATTCTAGCATAAGCAGATGTGGATTGTAATGTAGGATTTAGCTTTTCTTGTACACTTGGCTGGATGATTGAACCAGTAAAACAACCAACAGTTAGCAGGTTCAAGTGCAAATTTTTATAAAATAGTTTAGTTTGATACAAAATAGTAGAGAACTCTCTCTAGTCCCTCATCCTATTTTATACATGAGAAGGGTTTAAAGACACAGTTAAAATAAAGTCATATAACACTGTCTTCGAATACTGGTTTTTCTTTTGACTATGCTGAGTTGCACAAGCTCATGGAGACTTTCAATATTGATGACAATGGCTTTCTAGATATTTATCAGAAGGAAATATTTCCTCTAATAAGAAACATGACAATCATATAAATTAATACAGTTTTTAGGGTTACAATGCTGGTTATCCACACATCCTTTTTGATAACCTATGAGAAAGGGATAGACATAGCTCCATGTTACAGATGAGGAATTAAGTGTAAGTTGGAAGTGAGTGGCATAAATGGACTTGAGCCCAGATTTTTGAACCAGGTGTTTGCTTTCTACCATGCAGCTTCACAGTAAAAAAAAATTATCAGAATTAGATAATGCAGTTTTTAATAAAGAAATCCATTAATTTTCACAATTAATTTCAGAATTAAAGATGTTCCAGAAATTCTAACATTTTCTAATTCTTTTAGAATGAACATTTTTCTGGGAATTGGGTTGGAAGGCAGGTTACCAGTAACACAATAACAATTGAGGTTAGCCAAAGTTTTCTGAGATGTGATGCAATCTGGCTTCTCTACCGATACTCAGATGACTAATAATGAATGACGTGCATCATGGTCTTTGGAGAAATATGATATAGAAAATTAACTTGAGTCCTCATTACTTTCTAACAGACATACTACCACTTTAAGAGTCCTATATGACTTAAATTTGATGACAAAGGAGGATCATCCCAGGAAAAGAGTATCAGGCTATGTGGAACATGATATACCTGATAACCAATAATAAAAAAGATGTTCTCTATGTATGATAATGGAAAGCATGAGGACCTGGAGAAACAAATTATAAATAATATTTTATTTCATCCAATAACATCACCAAAGCTCTAGTCAGGGTCGCTATTTTATGTAACAAAAATATAGTGATACCTGAGTTTTTGTTGATAATCCATCTGAAAACAATCAACTAAATCAGAAACTGATGAAAACCAAGGAAATTATTTCCATTTGAATCAATGTACATCTAGATACTCCAAAATACATGCCAAACCAGATTTCATGGAGAATAAATATAGTGTTTAATACTAAAAACATAAAGAAATTAAAATAAAATGAATATAAAAGAGTAATGTAAAGGATAAATGAGCACCCGAGGGAACCCAGACCATCAGGATGCACTATGGGGCTGCCTAGGGAGCAATGACTCCCACAACTCCAAGGACTTGAAGAAGAACCTAGATAACTTTGGCATTGAGGCAGATGAGAAGTGGTTCAAGGTCATTGTCAAGTTCAGCACAAAAAACACTGGAAAGCATGCAATTGTTTTACTATAGTAGTCTGGAGTGATACTCCAAGAGAAACAATGCAGTACTGAGTAGGAGAATGTGTGGGTTGTTCTTTGTTTTTGCAAAATTAGCATCAAGGTCACACAATGAAATCTGAGGCAACCAACCAACGAAAACTGAGACAGATTCTTCCCAGAAAAAAATCGATGAAAACTCAAACCACTGATAATAACCAATGTCTATGAAAACTGAGGTATCACTATAATTTAGAAGTATTATCTTTTTTCATTTTCATACCTTTTATTCCTGAACATATTTGTCTTCTTTCATGTAATTAGCCATTCCTTGGAATAAACATCTAAAAAGAAATTTCAGCAAAAAAAATTCATATTTACTGTTTTTGATATATTGATATATAATTTGATATATAATATTCTGCACTCATAGACCATTCTATAACCCCTAAATTGATATAAAAGAAGTGCATTTTATTTGTTCCTCTCTGGAGTCAGGCTGGGTCACATAATTCTATAGCATTCCATTTCCTTATTTTTATGTTTACATTTTTGTAAATATTATTTTTATGTTTTCATGTTTCTGCTTATTTTCCTCTGCATTAATTCTTGTATGTTTTAAATTCTTCATTTTCATTTTTTCTTTAGGTGCAATAATACTTAATTACTTTCAAGTTACATGATTTGTTTAGCTATATCACAATCAATGGTCACCTCTTTTGTTTCCAATATTTGCTCTCACATGAAATGTTGGTATGAATATGGAATCTTTCTGGTTTTGATCTTCATTAGACCTCTACCTAGTGGTAGCACATCTGAGTCAAAGAATATGAATGTTTTAGTAACTTTCTTAGAATTATTTCAAATAACTTTCCAGAATGAATGGACCAATTCATAGTTATACTGTTAATTAGTGTAACTTTTTTTATTGCCAACATTGCCTACTTCCAACTTTTCAAAAATATTTTTCAATTTTCTCTTGGAGAAAGCAGAGAATTATTTTGATTTACATTTCTTTTATTATTTGTGATCTCTAGCATCTTTTTTATCTGATTGTTAATAGCTTGCAATTCTTTTGTGAATTATTTATATATTTTGTCCACTTAGACATTGGGAAATGGCTTCCAATCTCATACATTTTTTATATATTAACTTTAAGTAGATATACTTGAGGCTTAGTTTTTCCCCCCAAAGTGATTATTTACTTTCTTATTCTAGCTGCATTGATTTTGTTTATGAAAAAGCTTTTCAAATTTATGAAATCAAAATTATCTTTCTTAAATTTTGTACTTACTCCCATTCCTTATTTGGTTAAGAAGTGTTCTAGTCATAACTATGACTAGTGGGGTGAAATAAAGGTGTTTTCTTTTTTAATCAAAGGACACATTTTTCACATCTATAGATTTTCAGATATGACAAAAAATTTTAAATTTCCCAGAAGAGCCACCATATAAACCCACAATCCAAAGAACAATTCTAAGAGTTGGAGTTCTGGGCCATGGATTGTAGATTTTTAATGCTCTAATTTTTCATAGCTATCTTTTTCATTGGGAGAATATGGAGTGACTTGCCCTCTAATATTATAGTAGAATTGAAATTCCTTGCTCCCTTTTCCTCCTCTTATACTTCCCTTATGCCATGGTGGCTCAAGCTGCATTTCAAGGCTACCTCTTTTGTCAGACCCTCAAGAAAGACAGTATCCAAGTTATAACGGGGGTATAATTATTTCCTTTCTTCCTGTAAAGGACATTGAACTTGAGCTAAGAATCTGCCTCTATGAAGCTGTGTTGTCTGGAACAAATGTGAATTTCTAGTACAATGTAAGCTTTTTAAGGACAGGAACTGTTTCATTTGTGTCTTTGTACCTCTAGCTTTGGCACAATATTCTGACCATAGTAAACCCTTGGCAAATACTTTTTCAATTGTATGGTATTGGCACATAATGTTCCTCTTGGTGGTTTAGCTTCCTCACATGTAAAGTAGGGGTGGGGTGGATTGGGGTAGATGTAGAAGAGGCTGATGCAGTGGAAGGTAAGGAAGTGAGGGTGGATTGTTAGATGACCTTTATGATTATTTTCAGCTCTATAATGCTGTGTAAAATTTACAATCAGAATGGTATGATTGGTCTCCATGATAGTTTGGCAGATATGATTCGCCTTGATGCTTCTTCTCAATATGACAACACAAACCTAATAGAATAAAAGCTTTTCAATGAAACATTTTGCCTGGTTACTATGGGTTAGCCCATAGTGTATTTATGTGTGTGTATATATGTATATATGTAAAATACTATAATACTATAATTCTATAATCTAGATACAGTTCTAATATCTGCAATGTGCATTGTACTCAACGAAAAGAACTGTACATGTGTATATAAACACAGTCTTAAAAATAGCAAGTACAATCCTTTCTCCCACGAAGATCCTAAATTTAACTTGATGAAGCTTACCACATGTTTTTAAAGGTATAGCTATATTGTCTCACTGCCTAATTCTTTACTATAATGAGCAATTTTTTATCTTCTTTCTCTCATGAAATAGCCAATATCAGGGACAGAAATGGACTCACTCTGAAGAGCTTCCCCAACCCCATTTCTCATTACTTTATTCACTTTCAAAGAAGAGTAGTTAATTTAAAGCACCATCAAGTCTTTTCACTGTTTTCAATATACTCTATCAATGAGTGTCTTTTTTAGAGGTTTTGGACACCAAGGAACAATACTCTGCTATGTACCAAAGCTAATCTTCATGCCTGGAGGTTCATTAATAATTAATTGGCATTTGTAGTGGAACTAGCCTTGTTGATGCAAATAGTGAAACAATTATTCAGTTTTTCCATTTTGTAATGTTTTTTGTTTTTTTGTTTTCCTGAGTTTCCCTATCTTGCCCAAACTAGAAGTACAGAAGCCATTTGCTGTTGATCTCAATGCTTAACTGAACTGAAACTTTCATTTTTTCCTTTTCTGATCTAGGTTAGTTCATTTCTCTTTATGAAGCCTGGAAGTCCTCTACTTCTGAAGCTTACCATCTTGGTGCCAGATGCAGTATGGACACTCAATATGTCTAGACTACTGTAGTTCAGAACTTCAAAGCTCAAGCAATCCACCAGATTCAGCCTTGCTGGTAGCAGGATTATGGTTGTGTGGACTATGCCCAGAGGTTATTCTATTTTCAAATCCACATACCTTACTGTTGTTCTATGAAAATAAGTTTTGTTTTCTTCCCACAGAAACAAGAATTAGAAGTCCTTTTTAGCAGTGACAAGAGCTGTTTTTTATGTGTTTCTGTCTCATAACTACATTCTGGGATGGGGATTATAGGTATTATCTGTGTTTTATAGAAGAAGAAAAGACTGAACTTCCAAGAGCTTTGCTCATGGTTGCAAAACTATACATATCAGAGGCAGAATTGAAAGCAAGTCTTCCCAAGTCTAACACTTTGCCTTTCTATGGATCATTAAGGTTGTGCAAAGAATTCTTCATTGCTAGTAAAAATAAATCATGATACTGGCAATTTGTGATGTCCTATATAGTTTGTTTAATTTTTAAATTTTGACTTCATAAAATATTGAATAATTTAATACAGGAGTAAAGTGAAGTTTTGATAACTATACCATTTTAGGTAGAATTTTGGAATTTTAAAAAACCCTCCTGAAAATCTTATTTTAGTTTTTATCCATTTGATTAGCAAACATTTATTGGGAAATTAATCTTAAGCAGTGGGGGAGAAACAAAGATAAATGAAACTTAATCCCTGCCTTTTGAGCTTTTTTATTCACGTAAGAAAGAAATTAGTACATTGAATGCTGTAGATGTTTTATGTATGAATGATTCAAATTAGAACATGAAGGTTATGACTATACCTATGTAAAGATGCTATGTGAGATTGGAAAAGAGAACTTAAAATTTCAAATCTAATACTAGTCAGTTTTGGAGGTGTCATTCTATTTGGGAAAGACTGGTGCTAGCCTTTTGTCCATTGGTGAGTTGGGTTAAGTAGGTAATCTGTCATTTTATTTTGAAGTTAGTATTGACAAATTATTAGTTAAGATGTAAAGAGTGAGGGGAAAAGATCATGATTATTGGAGCAAAAACTGGTAGTTTCACAAAATTCTATTCACGAATTAATATTTTTTAGTATATAAACGTTGTGGAAATGGACAACCTCAGATCAAACATACCTTAGCAATTTAGTCTCAAGATTAGCATTCTATTACTATAGTGGGGATTGAATTGTATATAGTACAACTCTTGGGATGCTGACCCTGATCCTTGGCCAATTCAGGGAAACAACTGTTTAGCTCTAAAAGATTTGAATACTTTGGGATGATGAAACAATTCTCTTATTGACCATTGAAGTGGAAAAGCCTCTGACTCAGTGCACTTAAAAAAAAAAAAGCAACTCTACCCTCTGCCTTTCTTTTCTTCCTCTTCCCTGATTGTGTCAGTATTATCTGAACTACTCCTTGGAAGCATAAGGAAAGTGGTGAGTGCCTTTTCTTCATCCGTGTTACTCCCATGTAGCAACTAAAGCAAGGGAGATTGAGTGTGGATTTTTGACCGCCTCTTCTGCATTGAATGCCTTTGTTTGATCACAGGGGATCAACAGGGATCTTGAAATTGATGTTTCCAGCCTTGGAGGCCACTATGTGAGTTCAAGGGATTCAAAGTTATCATCTGGGATGTGAGACCCCTTTATAACCACTACATTGCCTCACGGAGAAGACACCATTTGGTTTGGCCATTCGGTAGTGAAAAGGTGACATTAACTTGGGTTTTCCTGATAAGAAATTGTATGAGAGGTGTCTTTTTTTGGGGAGAATGATGCTCCTGACATAAGGAAAATCATTTTGGTTTGCCTGCTTTCTCTGTAGCATTTAAAAAATTATATAGAAAGGCTGAGCTGAAGGAAAACTATAAAGCATCTGATATTTGTCTAAGGTGTCTTCTTTCCCTCTTTGGCCACCTTTCAAAATATACTTTCCCTTAACATCAGCTGCTTTTGTCTTCATGATTCCATAATCATGTGCATGCGTACTGTTCCACACTGTAAGTATTCCATTTGAGTTATCACCCAACAAAGCCAGTTCTAAGGTCTGGATGCTTTCTCGATTTTATTCCTTTGAAATTCATGTTCATACCCAGGTCCTATGACTTTGGACACACTGCATTTAACACTGAACAAATCACTTACCTCTCTACTCCTCCACTTCCTCATCAATAAAATGAATGTAGTGGAATAAGTGATTTTTAGGTTTCTGATTCTGTATCTCAAACCAGCTCAACTGTTTTGAGCTAATGTGTAAATGACTAATAATGACTTGTGTGTAATCTTACTTGATAACACTTGCATTTAATAGCATCCTTTAGTTGAGGGCTTCAAAAGAAAAACAACTTTATTAGTATAGGGTTTTGAGGTCATGCCACATGAGACTTAAAGGCACTGGAGATGTTTAACATAGTGGGAGGAGAGGAGGGCATGCATAATAGTTGTTTGTCTTCAAGTATTTGAAGGCCCTTAACACAGAAGAGAGGGTAGAATTGCTTTGTTTGACCCCAGGGAGCAGAATTAGGAGCAATTGGTGGAATTTGCAAAGAGGATAATTTAGACTTTCTGGAAAAAATTAGAGCTATCCCAAAGTGGTAAGGGAGAGCATATACTGAAAGGTGACCAAAGAAGGAAGGAAATCACCTTAAACAAAACATCAGCTGCCTTACAGTGGTTGCGTGGGTTCAACTTCTGTATATAAAGAAAAAATGTTAGCAAGAAAGCAGGCAAATTATATTGCTTAGTGGGTTCTCTCTCACTGGAGGCCTAACTTCAGGTAAAGGTTTGATGAATACTTATGTCAGCTCTAATGTAGAAAAGATTGTTGTTCTGGTAGAGATTGGGCTAGGTGACTGCTGATCTGGCATTTCATTATTCTATGAATCCCAGGAACAATGGAGAAGACATTTTTGGGAACAAGAGTTGGGAGTCCTTGGACATCTCTCAAACTACACACTATCCCTTCAGACCCTAAGATTTGGCTTGGGTAATAAAGAAATAGAGTAATCTATAGTGATTTTGTTTTTGGAAATAATTTTGAAATAAGCAGAAAAAATTGAAAAAAGTAAGACTGATTTTTTAAAGCCCTTACTTGGTATTGGTTCCAAAGCAGAAGAGTGGTAAGGGCTGGCAATGGGAGTCAAGTGACTTGCCCAGGGTCACACAGCTAGGAAGTTTCAGAGGCCAGGTTTAAACCCAGGACCTCCCATCTCTAGGTCTGGCTCTCAATCCACTGAGTCACCTAGCTGCCCCCAGTAAGATTGATTTTTAATAATGATGTACCAGGGCAGCTGGGTAGCTCAGTGGAGTGAGAGTCAGGCCTAGAGACGGGAGGTCCTAGGTTCAAACCTGGCCTCAGCCACTTCCCAGCTGTGTGACCCTGGGCAGGTCACTTGACCCCCATTGCCCACCCTTACCAATCTTCCACCTATGAGACAATACACCAAAGTACAAGGGTTTAAAAAAAAATAATGATGTACCAGTTTCTTTATGCTTGGTATCTCAACAGATCTAGGCATTATTCTTTTGTTGCTTAATGGCCATGATAGACTGATATTTAAATAGTATTTCTGTTCTACATATACTTTTTTCCCCCTAGTCCTTCTAGGATTCCTATCAGGTATTATTATCTTCATTTTGTTGTTGTGGTAAGTTATTTTTCAGCCCTATCCAACTTTTTGTGAGTCTATTTGGAGTTTTCGTGGCAAAAATATTAGAGTAGTTTGTCATTTCTTTTTCCAGCTCATTTTATAGATGAGGAAACTGAGGAAAACAGGGCTAAATGACTTACCCAGTGTCACCCAGACCAGATTGGAACTCAGGAAGATGAGACTTCCTGACTCTAAGTCCAGCTTTCTGTCCACTGTGCCACCTTGCAGCCTCTCCCTATTTTACAAAAAAACAAACAAAAAAACAAAAAACAACAACAAACAAAGGTTAGAGTGATTATATGACTTGCCTGTAGTTTCATAGTTAATGTCAGGCTCAGGTTTCAATCCAGTTCTCCACATGGCACCTCCATCTCTTGCTTTTGTCCCTTTGTATTAGCTGGGCCCCATGCTTGGAATGTCCTTTCTTCTCACCTACACCTCTCAGAATCTCCAACCAATCCCTGTAAGGCTCCACTTTAGTGTCACAAGGTTCAATAAAGTCTTTGCTGACTCTCTCAGTTCTTAGCTCTCCTCAATCCTGTGGAATGTATTTTATATTTATCTTGTATTTACTTATCTGTGCCTCTGGTGGATACTCCCTAGGGCAAGGACTGTCTGAATTTTGTATTTGTATCCCCAGGGTTTTATATCTGATCTCTCAAATGCCTCCCTTTCCAGCATTCAACCCATTATGCCATGTTTTCTTTTCACTTAGACAAGGATCACTGAAATGATTGCTTGTGATATTAAACTTGCAAGTTAGGCGGATATTTGTATCACTTCATTAATCTACAAACTTGCAAATGCAGTACATTTGGAGACTGGTTTGGAAGTCAGGTAAGAATGAAATAAGGAAGTTTGGTTGAAATGATCTGGCAAATCTAGGAGACAGAAAAAGAGATGTTGAAGCCATTTGGCACATTTCTAGCAGCTTCCTTGAAGTTATGGTTTTTTTTCATTGTAAATGACTTGCATATGCCCACCTCCAGAGAAAGAACTGATAAATAGAAATAAGTAGAATATAATTTTATATTAAGGCATAATTTTTTGTCAAATGATGCCTTCTCTAATAGGAAGATGGGAGGAAGATAGTTAACTGGGTATTTGAATATAAAAAAATTAATTAAAAATAAAATAAATATTTAAATGAGTGATGGGTCAATAAAAATCTTGGGAAATTAACAAAAAAAATTATAATAGCTTGGTATTTGTCTGACTGAAGATTTGTTTAAGTGAAATGGGCCGGAAGAGTTCTTTTCCCAAGCATGAAGAGAGCTTAATTGTTTCAATTGCTTCTTTTAAAAAAGAACATTTAGATAACCTAATAGGTCTTTTTCAAACCAGGAGTTTCGATGATTTTGAAGGAACCAGCCCAACTTAAAAAATGCTATATCTGAACCTTATATGGATATGCCTATCTTTTCAGCTTCCTCCATGCCCTACTTTATTTGAAGTAACAAATTGGTGGGTGAGACACCAAATAAGCTAAGGTGTGGGCCACTTAGAATGATTTGTTTTAGAACGATTTTTTAATGTTTCAAGTAAATATTCAACAATTCAATTGAATTCACTTTATCAAGGGCCTAATATATGTGCTGGGCATTTCCTTTAACACTGGAGAAATGATTTCAACAACCATAACAATTCCTGATCTCAAAGGAGCTAACATTCTCCTGGGCAGGAGCAATGTGTACTGAAACTTTAGGAAGTACACCATATATAAAATCCTAAAGGTAATAGGGAAGTAAGGGGGATGCATTAACAACTGAGGAGGGGAGGTCAAGAGAGGCTTTTTGAAGGGGGTGGTAATTTTGCTGAACCTTAATGAGATCCATGGATTAAAAAAGGTAGAAATGATGAAGGAGATATTCCAAGCATGGTGGGTGGCCTCTTTAGTGTCATGAAGGTAGGAGATAGATGGAATGATGTGTAAGAATATAGCAGATAAATTAGTTTATCTAGAACAGAGAATGAATAAACTAGGATAATGTGAAACAAGACTGGAAAGACAGATCAGATCCAGATTGTGAGGGGCTTTAAATGCTACAGAGAGTTAATATCTAGTCTTTGAGGCAATAAGGAACCATAGAAACTTCTTGAGCAGGAAAATATACCTACTTTGGTACTGTGTGGAAGACACTTAGGAAAGAGGAGATATTGGATCAAAGGAGATCAATTAGCAGGCTTGTATAGGGTGACCATGAGAGTGTAGAGGAAAGATACAAGAGAGATCATTGAGGTAGAATCCACAAAATTTGGTAATTGCAGAGATATGAGGGATGACAATGTTGTTGAATTATCTTATGGGAATGTCTGTCTTTTGTGGGGAGGGAGTGGAATCCATGTTACTACAGTTCACTTTAATCCCCAAGCCAAAACATTCCTTTGTAGTGTGCTCTTAAAAAATATTGCAAAGATTTTTATAGGCAACAAAAAAAATTTCAAAACATTTTCATTTCATTGTGGGAACTGAATTTACCCTACAATTGCCAGGGTAAATGCTTGAAGATTTTCCCAAATCAACAAGCCATTAAGAATTCTATTCCTATGAATAATAACACTCTTTTCTTGCCTTTAATTTCTTTAAGTTGCTTTATATTTAATGGAAAATTTTAACATCAAACTAAAGGGTATTTGCATTGGAACAAAAATGAGACTTTCAGATGCCTGTCATTTTCTAAAATGCTTTGAAGACTGATTTTTTCCCTGTGTATATCATGGGATTCAGTGCCTCTGAATATAGTATATTAATGATAAATTTAGTATTTCAAGAATCAATCTTCTTTGCTGCTACAAAACCTATACCTGTTATTGACATCGCATTCAGCTTCTATACAAATTTCACCTGTGACAACTAGGTATTATCCTTATTAAATGGTAGGAGAAAGGCTCAAGCAATGAAGTTTTTAAAAGGATATAGATACATTTTTATAGTTTTCCTTTCTGGGAAAGCTGTCTTCTGATGTCTTATTTGTGGTAAGGACTTAATATAAGTTATATAAGCTCTAATAAGGGCTTACCAAGCAGATAGGCCTTTGAAGATGGCTCATCACCAGTTGATTTTATACTTATTGTTTGAAGAAAGGCTTTCTTAAGCTTGGATAGGATCATCCTCAGTAAAATGCCCTAAAAGTAACAAACTGCTTTGGTCGTAGTAGGATAGAAAGACTGTCTACTAAGGCGTAGAGGAATTACAATCTGCATCGGTATAAAAGTTGTTCACATCTGGGAAATCATGCATCCTTTTAGCACTGAAGTGTACACGCTGAAGCTCAGAGGATCAGGGACCACAGAAAACAAGACTGGAAAATGTCAAGAGTTCAGTGTAGTTGTAGGAAATGAGATTGAAATGTAGAAGAAAGGAAATAAAGAAGATCCTTCAGGGTTACTCAGCAATATATAATCATGTTAAAAAAATGGCAAAATGGGAAATTTTCATACGGATGATTTAATTTGGGGCTACAAATAGCTTTATAAACTTCACTAGACTCATTGGTTAGTCAGTATGGCAAACCCTCCTCTTTCTCCTTTCCTTTTCTCTCTCACTTTTGATTTTCCTAAGTATTTTATTACATTAATATGCACACGCTTAAACAGTATGGGGAAGCTAGGTGGCACAATGGATAGAGCACTGGCTTAGAGTCAGGAAGACCTGAGCTCACCTCAGATACTTATTAGCTGTGTGGCCTTGGGCTCATTATGTAATCTTGTTTGCCTCAGTTTCTTCATCTGTAAAATGAACTAAAGAGGAAATCACAGGCCACTCCAGGATCTTTGCCAAGAAAACTCCAAATAGGGATATATGAAGAATCAGATACAACTAAACAAAAACACATTTCAAATGTTTGTGAGTATGTGTGTGTTTGTGTAAGTGGGATGTAGGTTTTTCCATAATACCAGGAAGGCCACTAAGGACTATTACCATTCTCCTTCAAGTGTTTCTATTGTGTTTCTGAGATTTATTGGAGCTGAAAGGCTACTTATGATGCTTATCTTGAGTTACTTAGTCAGTTACATGATAGTTTGGAAGGAGTGTGCTGATTCAAAGACAGTTAACATTTATATAGTGCTTACTATGTGCCAGTCACCATGATAACTGCCTTAAAATTATTATATTATTTGATTCTCACAAAGGTGCTATTACTATCCTTATCTTACAGATAAAGAAACCAAGGTGAGCAGAATCACAATAGCCCAGGGTCATACAAGTAGGATGTGTTTGAGAAAGCCAATTTAGTCCAACCCATTTTTTTTACACAAGGATACAATGTTTAATAATAAATAATAAATAAATTTTATTAATTTACTTACAAATAAATAAATAAATAATAAAAGTAATAAACAAATTTTAATAATAAATAATAAATAAATAATTTAATGATTTTTTGACATTTTGCAATCCATATTTTCTCCCTTCCTTTTCTCCCTCCCACATTCCCTAGAAGGTAGATAATATGATGCAGAGTGTACATATGATATGATACAATACACATTTCCATGTTTATCATGTTGTAAAAGAAGACACATATTACTTTTACTAGAGAAAAATTCATGGAGGAAATAATGAAGAATGGTATAATTCAATCTGCAATCAGATCTTGACAGTTTCCTCTATGGCAGTGGATAGCCTTTTTCTTCATGAATGCCTTGGAGTTGTCCTGGATCCTGGTATTGCTGATAAGAATGAATTTATTCACAATTAATCATCATATAGTATTGCTGTTACGGTGTGGTCCATATGTAAATAAACATCTTACAACATATTTGAATGGTGATCATCTAGTTTTGCCTTGAAGATTACCAGGGGAGTAGCTACCTCCTGGGGCTTCCCATTTTCCTAAATGTTGGGAAGTCTAAATTTACCTCTTTTCATTTTCTACCCATTTCTTCCTGTTCTGGCCTCTGGGTTCAAACAATTTCAGTTTATTCCTTCTTTCATGTAACAGGCCTTCAGATACTTGAATATGGTCACCATATCTTCCCTAAGCATTTGTTTTTCTAGGTTAAAGGTCCCAGGTACCTTCAACTGCTCCTAATAGAGCATGAACTCAAGGTCTTTCATCATCCTGGTTTTTCTCCTCTCAATGTGTTCCATACTTAATCTCCTAGAGGCCAAAGGCTACATTTTATCTTTATTTCTCCTTGTGACGTATTGTCTAGCAGGCAACTTATATTCTAGTTATAGGCTCTTCCTACTGCTTGACACATAGTGATCCTTTTTTTTTTTTTTTTTTTTTTTATAAATCCTTGTACTTCAGTGTATTGTCTCATAGGTGGAAGATTGGTAAGGGTGGGCAATGGGGGTCAAGTGGCTTGCCCAGGGTCACACAGCTGGGAAGTGGCTGAGGCCAGGTTTGAACCTAGGACCTCCTGTCTCTAGGCCTGACTCTCACTCCACTGAGCTAACCAGCTGCCCCAGTGATTATTAATAAATATTCATTTAAATGAATAGTATTTGTAGAAAATGATACCATACAGGGAGGTATGTAATAATGTATATTTACAATTCTTTCTAATTCACCAAGCTTTCCAATCTGACAGGAAGCAGCAATCTCTCTTGAACTGTGATCACTCTAAAATGATTCCTCTGCCTTTGTGCTCCATATATTTTGGCTAGTGTATTTTTGGGGTGCAGCATAAAGTTCAGAGCAGAAAAGAAAATTATACTTTCACTTCAGAATGGTTATAGGTCTTTCTAAGTTGCATTCAAGACATTCATTTCCATTTTTTCCCCAGCCTTAGTTCAGTGAATTAGCAAGTTACCACCCTTGCATTGTCTTCTAGTCTTCAAACCAAGCCTAATTAAAGAAATATATAGTCTTTATTGAACTGCAAGAAAAAGGGACATGGGGCACAATTAAGTTTGCATCAATAATTAAAGACAAAATTATGAATGTAGCAAATATTATACATGAATAAGAAATATATTTTGTCACTAACTGAAGCATAAAAGTTCCTTCTCTTAGTCTACAATCCAAAAGGAGAAATAGAAAACATATAAAGAGCATTTTATACCAATCTGAAGTTTGCAACCATTTAAAATAATATGATTGTTATAGTAAAAAAATTTGCAATGCTATTTAAAATATTTTGTGATATAAATTGTTTGGAATTTTTAAGCAATAAAAGAATAACAATAGATTGAATGTATGCAAAGCCTTTTATGAAGGAAATAAAATCACTTATTATCCTACTTATGCTCAGAGAAGAGAAAGACTTACTTTATTGTCTTCTCAAACAATTCCCAAGGCAAGATTAGACTGCTCTACTCTGGCCCAGTGGCACAAAGGTGGTTTGCCAGGGTCTGCCTTTTGACCTGTAGATTACATTCAGGCATTTGTCTTATTAAATGTACCTGGAACTAATACAAATAACATGCATTCTCTTCAGAAATGGAAGCAGAGTCTGGGGTTGGTGGGGTGGGAGGGAGAGAGACAGACAGAGAGTTAGAGAGAGAAGAGAAACAGAGAGAGAAATCAAAGAGAGAAGAAAGACAGAGAAAATGAGCCAGAGAGCCAGAGAGAGAGCTAGAGACAAAGACGGAGAATAAGCATTTATATAGTATATACTAAGTGTCCACTACAGTGCTAAGGACTTTTAAAAAATTATTATCAAATGTTATTTGATCCTCACAACAGTACTGCAAGTCAGGGGCTATTATTATCCCCACTTTGCAGTCAAGGAAACTAAGGCAAAGAGAGGTTCAGTGATCTGTCCACAAAGCTACAAAGTGTGTGAGGCTGGATTTAAACTCAACTTCAATTCTTCCTGATTTGATACCCACCTACTCAGACCTCAGAAGAAGTCCATGATTTGTCTAATTAAACTATGATGCACTCTTAACTAAATCAAGCTACTTGATCAATGATATAGAGCGGGAAAACCCCTAAACTTGGAAATAGAATTACCTGCTTTGGAGTTCTGGCCCTACTGCTGATTAGTTGGGTGAATATAGGACACTTAAAATCCCTTCGGCCCAGTTTCCTCAACTGTGAAATGCAAATGTTAATGCATTTTTAACTATCTCAAAGTTATGTTATAAGGAAAATATTTTGAAAAGTGCTGTATAATTATTATGTCTCATATTTTTGGTTTGTATTATATTCACATTAATTTTTATAATATTTTATAATAAAATAATATATAAGAATATAATAAGAATATAATATTTTATAATATTATTTGGTAGGTGATGTGGCAAATGGCTACAGTACTATTCTATACCAGGAAGACATGAGTACAGATCCAGCCTTAGATACATTAACTGTGTAAGCATGACTTAATCATTTAACCTCTCTGAGTCTCAGTTTTCTCATCTGTAAATTAGTGGGGAAAAAAAGTAAATTGTAGTACAAAACAAGGATAAAAAATATTATCTTTACCCAACAGAAATGTTGTAAGATTGGAATGAGATGGCGCATGTAAAGAACTTTGTTAAACTGAAAATATTCTATGAAGTATTATTATTAAGTTGATGATGAATATTACTTGAGATGTTTCATGCATTTAGGCTGTATATTCTTTCAGGTCAGGAACCATTTCATCTTTTTCTTTTATATACTTCCAAGTACTCTGCTCACTCTTAGCACTTGATCAATTTTAATTGGATGTTGATTGATTGTTAACTAGCAATTAATAGAACTATTAGGCTTAAATTACATTAGCATCAGCACACTTTATGTGAATACTGGGGCAAGAAAGGAAGAAGAGAAGAAAGGGTCTACATCCATGATGGTGAATCTATGGAACACATGACAGAGATGGCATGTGAGCATGCCTACAGTCACTCACCAGAGTTTGTTACTAGAAAGCCAGAGGGACTCTGGGTAGAACTTTTCCCTTCCCCATTTCATGGGCCTGAGGATATTCCTTATTTCATCTGCCCCTCTGCCCAGCAGCCCATTGGGAGTGCTCCTTCCTTCACCTGTCTGGGATAAGGCTCTGGAGGGCTGGTGTGTGTGTGTGTGTGGTGCTTCACATGCTGCATGAGGTGTGGTACAGATGGTAGTCTGTGGAGTCTGTGGTGAAGGTGTTTGAAGGTGATTCCTGTAGTGGGGTTGTAGAGGAGCTAGGTTTGAGGGGAGCATAGCTCATAGCATAGCACATAGTTGGAGGGGAGCAGAACACTTGGGCCTCTCTCCTCCCCCTCTCCACAAGTGCCTCTCATAACCTACCCCCTTGCTTGGCAGCTCAATGGGAGTGCTTCCTCCAGCCCCTGTTTGGGTTAAGGGGTCGGAATGAGAAGGGGTGAAGGGTGGGGCACAGTACTTAATCTCTGGGGTGGGGCACTCCATCTTTAAAAGGTTTGCCATCACTGGTGTATATAATTCTGGGTAATTGAGAGAGGCAAAGGAAAGAGGGGGGTAGATAACTTAGAGAAGTATTTCTCTCCTGAATAAGAATTTCACTGTGCTTAGTTTTAAGATTTTTTTCAAGTTTATTGCTATAATTTTATTGCACAAATCTCATAAAATTTATAAATTATTATGATGCCTTGAAGAGGATAGTAACAAAATTTCATTCAAAAAAGTCATTAAAACATAAGAATGTAATGGTTTGTCCATATTCCTGACTTGTCCTATTTTGTATCTCCTCCTCATTTCTGATTTTATGGAATAAAATATGACTGTGCCTCAATTTATTCACATTTCCTGATTCAAAAGATGATAAATTGACCTGAAAAATCCAGAAAGGCTAGGGTTAATAACCATACATTACCTTTGGCCTTATTGCTTAGATCTTAGCAACTCAATCCCTATTTTTATATCAGTCCTTAGTTTCAACTACATCCTGATTATGAGGCCATGTGCTGGGTCTCAGTATCTAAATTGGGATATCATCTTCTATTCTATATTCCTCTATAAATAGACCCTGAAGTCTACATCTACACCATCCTCTCAAGAAAGAGTGATAGGAGTCAGGCTTGGTCCTTGTAACACAATGTAAAATGTAGAATTGGCAATTACTTGGCAAATATGATCAATAAATTGTGTGTGTTTAGATATAATGGTCTGATATATATGACTACGTGGCCTAAACTATTCAGAAATACCAGCTTATCATTTCTATTTAAATTTAACTCAATGAGTATTGTTGTGAAGATTTATTTAGCAATTAATTTAGTAATAGTGTTGGACCTAGCAGGAAGGGCTGGAGGATTCCAAAATGGAATGAGGGAGCAGGAAGTGGGCTTGTGCTCTGAGAGAGACTCCATTAGTAGTTGGACATAACTGTTGCTAACCCTGGGAGATCTCAGAGTTAGGGAAAAACTGCATCCAGATTCCCTGGGATCCTGAGAGGTGAAGGCTTTCAGCAAGTGGACAAGACCTGCAGAGCTGCACCAAGTGGGGAAGTGGTTTGGGATCTGGTGGACAGCATTTCAAACTCACTCTCCCTACCTGGGTACCTTGGATCACCTGGTGGAGTTGGCTCTTGGCATCCTGTGACCATCCTTGGATTACTGTGAGACCCCAATTGCCCTTTAGCTGAGCTGACCAAACCTGGCTGGAACCAGGTTTGAAGAAGCTTTCCCTGTGACTTCAGTACTGCTTCCTTTGGGCCCTGCCTGACTTAGGTCAGTAGGATAGTGTAGATAAGTCCTTCCCTGCCCCCTGTAGTGTGCCCTTAGGTTTCAAGTGTAGAAATCCCCTAACCCATAGTTTATTTAGTTTCCCTCAAAAAAACTATAACTTTGCCTGCTGGTTCCATAGACCCTGGCCTAGGGTGAACTGGGTGACTGTTGGGCCAACTGCCGTTCCTGTGTCAGTTAAAACAGTGAACCCTGGTCTCCCTATCCTGGTTGATCCTTTCTCTCCTTCAACCCAGTGTGGACCCACAAACTATTTAGGTTACATTTTAACATCTCTGGTGCATCATTTTACAGTATTCAGCAAGAATCTATAATGTGGCCAGAGCTGTGCTAGGAGTTCTGGGATGATAAAAGTAGTACAAGGAATGGTCCCTCTAAAAAACTTTTTAAAAATATACTTAGTAAGATAATATAATGCATAAGAAATGGATGGAAAATCTTATAGTAAGCCCAGAAAGGGAGAAATCAGGATTATAGTTAGAGTTGTTTGAGGTTTCATGGAAGAAATGAGAAGAAAGTCCAAAAGGATGGGTAGAATATAGAAAAGAGGAGGTCTTTTCAGGTGATTGTGGGAATGTCTGAACAAAGATAGAGCAGTTAGAATGTTCATTATAAAATAAGTGGTTCCCCTTTAGGAACATGACCTCTTATACCTGTTATCCAGGGTTATGCTCATAATTAACAATCAGTTCTCCAGAAGAGCAAAGACACATTTATAAACTTAATCTGTGTTATTTACATTTTCTCCATCACTTTCTTAAGCCTAGACAATCAACAACATCATAAATCAATCCCTGATTTGTAGGTATGCTGATTTTAGAGTTTTAAATGCTCATACTGGTAATTTGAAAATCTGCTAGCTCCAGCACATTCTTGATTACAGCTTCAGTAAAGGTAAGTTATCTTCCTGATACTCCATGTGGTCACTCACTCCTTAGGAGATTGTCATGTTTAGGTAAACTAGTTTTAACCAATCTTAATGGGCTATAGCAGAAAATAATTCAAATTCTAGAAGTAAACTTGGAAGTTTCGGAAATGTACAGAAGACCTTGAGCAAGAAAGTGGTTGTGCCCATGAAATTGCCAAACACCATCTGGTATAGACACTGTGGGTGGAAGTGTGAGATTAAAAATCTTTTGAAGAGAGCAGGGCAGATTTTAACCTCAAAAAAACTTTGGTTCCTGTTGCATAATTTTTTTAAAATGTAGTTTAGTCACAAGCCTCTATACACCAGTTTTGATGAGAGTCTGGCTTGATATCATTTTAGTTCTTTTCCCCCCTTAGTCCAAAAGCATCACAGGCACAAACAAACAACAACAACGATCTCGAGGCAAATTCTATCTGAACATATAATGAGTTGAATTGCTTTCAAAGCTGTCTTACTTCTTACCTGGAGTAGCTTCTGTAGATAAATGGAACAGACGGAGACAATAGCTTCAAGACTCCTGAAGGGTCCCTTTGCTGCCTGCTGCTTGCACCTGTGATTTGTTTCTTTCTGATGTATAGTCTTTGGTTAAGCCCTTGTATTCTTCATACTTCCAAGGATAACAAATACGTTTTAATGATGCTATAGGGATAAGTAGAGAAGCACACACTTCGAAGAGGGAGCTATGATAGGAGAAAGAAAAACAAACACCCCCACAGTGCCTAGTTTCATCGCCAGAAACTAAAGCAGCTTGTAAACACAGGTGATTCTATGTTCAATCAATGGAGACTTTGCGAGGCTAGAAGTGCCTTGCCAACCTAAGGCACCTATTAAGACTGGAGTGGGACACTCATTTAATATGATAGAGCAGCTCTAACTTATACAGGAAACCATTTGCTGCTTTGTTAGAGGTCAACTTTTCAGAAAAGGCATGCCTAGCAGCTTTCTGGAAAGGACCCTGATCCAGTGCTCTGCTGCCTGAGGTCCGTGATTCTTCTTCGTACAGCAAAAAGGCACTTTATGCTAAGGAGTAAAGGACAGTGAGTTGGTTTTCCCTGTGGCTACCTGGGCCTGCACAAATGAAAGTAGGAATGTGCCCCTTGTGGGGGTACTTGGGGCTCAGCTTGGAATGTTGGCTTTGATATTTAAGCTTTGTTTAACTTGGCTCTGGGCAAAGGATATGTGCAAAGGCACACATCAGTATCCAAAATTAGCCTTAATAGTGCCTTAGTAACTGGAGAGGATGGACCTCCTGTCTAGTACATTCTCAGACATTTGTAACATAACCATTGTTAAAGACCTAAAATTCATTTGAGGAGAGAGACAAAAAATATCAGAAAAAATGTAGAATATTAATAGCAACTCATTGAAAACATATTGACACAACTTACCCAAAGCAGTTTCCTCGATCCCATTGTGTTGAGGAATGCCATTTCTCAGCATATTTGTCTCTGGAGATGATCATCGCTTTGGTCCTTGATGACTATATTTGGAATTAAGAGCCTGTGGCAGTTGAATCCTACCAATCGTCTGGCTGTGACATAGCTTAGTTTGGGAGACTCTACCTTGTTTTCATGCTGGCAGGCTTGATGAGAGGGCCAACAAAGTCCTGTTGAAAACTTCCTCATTACATCTTTAGAGAGGGTCATCTCAGGGTCAGTTTTAGGAGTCAGTCAGCTCCATTTGTAGGGCAGGATGACTCTACACCATGTTGAAAGAAGGTGGCTACCTAACCATCATATACCTCTCTCACACATTTGGTGATGCCTCAATTCCAGTCATAGGGGACAAGGTCTTTCTTTCCACAAACAACAAGATGGCCAGTACCCTTGAGGGATATAACATCTTGGTATAAATGCTATCTTGGCATGTAAATGAATGATAGGTTATTCATTGCAGGGAGAGCACAGTTTGTAGAGAGAAGTAAGTACTCTTCTTTAAAGAGAAGTAGTGGGAATTGAGTATATAGACTGGGCACAAAAAGGAGCCTCGGAAGACAAAATTAGCCTGCTTTTCCACCTTTTCTAGCCCTCTTCAGGAAAGGAATTTGGTGATATCTTTTGAGCATGTCAAATTTGCTGTGCCTGACTCAAAACATATAGTCACAATTTAGAAGGATTAAAATAAAGGAAACCTTTATTAATGATAATCTGAAGGAATAAGAGGATGCTGTCAAGACTGTTAAAAGCTTCAACTGTCAATTAATAGAGGTACTACCTTTTGACTTCACAAAAATTTAATGTTACTTGACTATATATTGTGAGACAGTAAAATTAGAAAAATCAAACTTTTATATAATGATTTTATGGGACTTTATTTTCTTTATTTTTAAACAAGTGGTAAAAACATAAAATTTACTTAAAGATTCTGGGGCAAAGGAGGTCATATTTTCACGCTTAGAATCTTTTAAAGACTTTCCTATGTGGAAATATGACCTGAACTAAATTGTCATTGTTATTTCTATGTAATATTTCATAAGTCATTCCATTTCTGGTACTTGTTGAGGGGGACAGAGGAAGAATTCGCTGAGCCTACCTAGACATAAGTGACACGAATGCACACAAATGCAGTGTTGATTCTCATTACCAGATCTTTACTAAGTGTCCACTAGGAATGAGGCATTGTGTGGAGAATGGGAAGAGAGTGATGTGGATATAAATTGAGATTAGATCCAGAGAGTACATTAGTTTTTGAATTCTTAAGGTGAGATTCTCTTGCTACCAAACATATCAGGCAAGCAAAATCCTAATGATTACAGGTTCCCTAAAGGAAGCTATGAACACAAGATACACATCTAACCTCTCTGAGTCTCAGATTCTTCATCTGTAAAATGGGATAATTCTTGCATTATCTGTCTTTCAGGGTTCTTACAAAGAGTTGTAGAAATGTGGAAATGGGATATTAATGTGAGTTGTTTCTGTTGGCATTATTGTTCTTGCTTCTTAAGTAAGGAGCAAATATAAGAGGGAGAAAAATAAGATCCTCTTACCTTTACATCTAGTGAAAATATGCTTCTTGAATGGAAGAATGAGGTTCATTGATTGACCATATTAAAAACTTGAAAGAAGTTTAAACATTTAACAGATACTGTATCTTTATCAGATCATTATTAAAGGAGATTCTAGACTGCTTTCATTCATTTAGCAAACATTTATTTATTTCTCATGTCTTGTGGTAGGTAACATGAAATCAAATAAAATGAAATTCCTGCCTTCATGGAGCTTCCAATTTAATAATATGAAATTTATAAAGGCAAGTTGACAAAGTAGCTTCTCTAAAGGTGATAAACTTCCTAAAGATTGATTCATTTTGAAAATGTAGGACAACTTGAATAATATCACAGAAACTGTCATTGAGAGAAATGAAAATTAAAAATTGTTGAGCGGATGCATATAAACATTGATTCAATGCCTTAGTTTCCTAAGTTAATTTATTGTTATTTATGATTGATTTCATCCTCAAGAGTATAAACTTCGTTTTGCATTCTTGAAAGACCATTAAAGGGGCAGCTAGATAGCACAGTAGATAGAGTTCTAGTCCTGGAATTGGGAGAACCTGGGTTCAAATGTGGCATCAAACATTTCTTAGCTGTGTGACCTTTGACAAGACATTTAAATCCAGTTGTGTAGCCCTTACCATTCTTCTGTCTTCGAATCAATACTGAATATCAGTCCTAAGAAATCTAAAAGGTGAGGCTTAAAAAAAAAGACCATCCATAATCTGCTCCCAAGCTTTCTCATCTTGTAGGTAAAATTGTTCAAATTTCTGAATCCCTCTCCTAAGGATTCAATTTTCTAATCTCTTTCTTATTAAAATTTATCCCTTTTGAATTTTTCCTTGTTTCACTAGTAGTCTTTTAAAAATGTGAACAGTCAAAGAGGACAATGTCTTTGAATGAATCTACTAATGGCAGACAATGGAGGAGGATAATTAGTTTTTTTGGTACTTGAATGCCTTAAGTTTTTAAAAATCAAATTCTATTTTATTTTCAATTCTGATTCTCTCTCTCCCATCTGCCTCTCCCCTGCCCAATGACAAAGCAAGAAAAATAAAACCTATTGCAAATACAAAGAAAGAAAAAAAGAAAGGGTAAAAAGAAATAACGAAAAAAAAAGAAAAATGCTTCAATATAAACTAGTGTCATGGATTTGGAGAAGGGGCATTGATCATTAGAACTATAGCTAAAAGAGCTATCAAACAACATCTGGTCAACGTTGAATGACATTGTGCAAAGTCACACACTTATAGATGCATGGGCCATATTCATAGATCTAGAAAGGAATATAAAGGCTATGTAGTTATCATTTTACAAATGAAGAAACTGAAGCCCATGGAAGTAAAGTTCAAAGCTCCATAGATAATAAACATCAGAGAGATTTCAATGCCAGACTTCTGATTCTACACTTAGTCCTCTTTCTATTAAGCTCTGCTCTGATTCCCTAGATGAGTTTGAATGAATGAATAAATGAATGGGAAGCATTTATTAAATAAGTATTAAGTATAATAAAATAGCTATTTACTTAGTATTATAAATAAATTAAATATTAAGCACATATTAAGTACTTATTATATACCAAACACTGTGTTGTTTGAATGCAAGTAAAAAAGAGATATAGTTGACTGCTTTTACCATTCTAATATGTGGAGAACACATAGTTGAGCTATGGTCAAAAAAAGGCATTTCATCTGAGAATTCCCAGGCAAGTTAAGTAAAGCAACAGAGGAGTTGATTGACAATATTTTTCTCTAAAGAAGTGATATTCTCAAAGCAACTAGTAGAAAGTATTGGATATGCCAAGTGCAGGGAGATGGCAAGAAAATAGCCAGGCTAAATGACCTGATGACATGTTTTGGCATGGTCTTGGGCCAGCTAGTCATAGTTAACTATATAAATGTGTGCTCATTCATTCACCAATCAGTGGAATTCCACTGGTCCAAGGAAGAAAAGGAGAAAAAAAATATTTCTATAGCACCTACTATCTGTAAATGCTATATAAATATTTTGTTTAGATCTTCCATTAACCTTGGGAGATATTTGCTATTTTCATGCCCATTTTATAGTTGAAGAAACTAAAGCAGACAGATATTAACTGACTTGCCCAGGGTCACATATCTAGTGCATGTCAAAGGCTGAGTTTAAATTCAAGTCTTCCTGACTCTAGGCCAGAGCTTTCTGCTCTACAGATGAATAGGCAGGGCCAGTAGCAAGACAACAACTAGTTAAAATATATTGTTTATTTGCTTTAAAAGCAAGTTGTTGTTCGACCTTCACTTTTGAAGAACAGAGACGTCACAGAGAGATGTCTTGACTTGTGTGTGAAATGGATTTAAGTGAGTCAGAGATGTCCACAGTCATTAGCCTCACTCTCTCTCCCAGAATCATCAAATTCTAGTGGCAAGACAAAACTCAAGATGACTGATGTTGGTCCAGGTTGCGATGGAAGATTTTGGCATCTTCCAAATCTGAGCAAGCTCCAAGTGCTCCATAGAGCCTGCTTTATCTGCCTTCAGGTCATTGGAGCATATTGTTCTTATCCATTCATTCTGCTGGGGAAAATCTTCACATGCCTTTGGTAGAAATCCCTCTAACTCACCAGTGGGTTTGAGATCTGTTGGTTATCTTCAACTTGGTTTAGCCCATTTACTGATGGGGCTTACTGCAGCATGGCTTCTGTGAATGCTATAATTTTTGGGAGCCACAGGTGAGTTGTGTGCCAGGTGGACACCAAAGGTAGATGAGCAATTCTGCAAAGGGCTCAGCAAACCTTTCCACCAGAGGTTCTAATCCTCTCTTTACACTCCATAAAAGCAAACACCTGAAATCTCACCATTTTCTGGTTGTAATCAACTTGACCCCTTTGGACAGATTTTTTTATCTTTGTATCTCAAGGATCTTACATAGTATCTAGAACATAGTATATATTCAACAATTGCTGGTTTTAAGTGGGGAATGTGATTCAGCACCACTTTCTCCTCAGACACTATGCTGTGCTATTGACAGTGATGTTGATACTAGGCAAAAGGAGGAGAGGACCCTTTAGGGGTCAGAAATGAATGATGAGAACCTTCAAAAATAATTTGATTTGAAAATGTAGTTCATCAAACATGAACGAAAAATGTTTGTAGGAAAAATGGTGTGTTGATTTTTCTACTTTGAACTTGTTTAAATTTAATTATTCTACATTCCTGTGCAGACAAATGTGTATGTGTGTATGCGTGCGTATGTCTGTATGTGCAATCTTTGTTAGCTGGGTAACTGCTGCCATATCAGCTAATTCTGTCTTTGTAGTAAAAGTTACTGGGAAGTAGTATCTACAAGTGAGTATGTGTGTGTGTTTGTGTATATGCATGTGTGTGTACAAGGATGTGTGTGTGCATACACATCTGTGTGTGTATGTGTGTGTGTGACTAGTGAGAAATCAGTCTATAAAATATTAGTTTAGAGCCAGATTTTGAAGAATTTGAAATATCAAATAGATGAATTCCTCTTTTATTCTAGAGGCAACAAGGAAACACTAAAGCTTCTTGAGCAGGGGAATGCTATAGGTAGATGTATCTTTTAGGTATATCACTTTCGTAGCTATGTGCAGAATGACTTGGAAGAGAGAGGTGAATAGAAACTGACAGTGCAATAGGTTAGGTGAGAGAGGTAATGCAGGCTTAAACTACAATGATTGCTATGTGAGTAGAGAGAAGGGAGTGGATAAAAGAGATATGGGGGAGTAAAATAAGCAAGATTTTTTACCTGATTGGATATGAGGATAGGGTAGGTAATAGAAGTTGAGGTTGCCTCTAGGCTTGTGAAACTGGGATAGGGGAAGAGTGATGGTACCTTAAAAGAAATAGGAATAGGATAGAGATAATGAATTTAGGGCATACTGAGTTCAAGCTGCCAATGGTGCATCCAGCGGTCTGGCATTGGAGCTTCAGAGAGACATGAGACTGGATATGTAGATTTGGAAATAATTTGAATAGAGATGGCAATTTAACCTATGGGATCTGAGGGTGTGTGTGTGTGTGTGTGTGTGTGTGTGTGTGTGTGTGTGTGTGTGTGTGTGAAAAAAAGAGAAAAAGAGACAGACAGAAAGACAGATAAAGAAAGAGAAAATATGGTTCACAACAGAGAACCAAGTTACAATTAAGTTCTTTAAAGGCATGTTAATTAATAAAAGGACCTTCAAGGCAATTATTTATTCATTTATTCATTCATCTGAGACTGCTAAAGTTTTGGGAATGGAAAACTTTTTCTAACAATTGAAAGAAGATTAATTTTTTCGATCTTGCAATTACTTCTATATTTTACATTCATGTGGTTTATTTCTCAAACAAAATTTTATTGGTGTTTAACAATTTTTTCTCATTGTTACAGTGGTGATCTGTACTAATCTCTAATAATCTGATAAAACTTGTATAAATGTAGATTTTAGTACAATTCTATAAAAGTTACCAAAAGTTACTCCCTTTCCCCTGTATAAATGAAATTAAGATCAGATTCAACAGAAATTACAATGTAAAACAGGGAAGAAATTGACAAAGAATTTGAATCATAGATGTACACATTTAAGTATTTAGTGCACCTAAGTTTTATGGTGACTATAAAATACAACTCCATTTATTAGTAAATCAAGGTTATAAAAATGGTTATCATGAAGTGGTTAGTTGCAAAACTAAGAGAATGAAGATTAAGAATGTAACTGAGATTCTTTTATGATAAATTATCTAGCTCCTGGCTACCATGTATGAGCTCTATTAACTGCCTATAAATTGTTCATCATAAAAATCTAGTTCATTCTTGTTAATTAGGCCAGGGCTTTTATGCAGAATTTTTTTCTTTCTTTCTGTAAGAGCCAAGTCTGTTGGGAGAACAGTTATACCAGAATACCCAGAAAAAAAAGGAACTATTGCCACTCCTGCTTCTGTAACAGCTGTTAGTCACATTGTTTTTTACAGCATTGCTATCAGTCATGGTGTGGGTACTTAGGACTAGGGAAATTGAAAGGTTCTATTGAAGCCACAGAATAAGGTTAAATACAGCCAAACTGATTGCGTCTTCCCACTTCAATGTCTCTCAATTTAAAAGAATCACCCAATAAAAGAGAGCATGCATACACACATGAATGAGACAATGTCCATTAAAAATAATTAAACCTAAACAAGTTCAAGATAAATTAACACATTGTTTTCCCGGACATTGACTGTGACTACGTTTTTGTTCAGCTTCAAATCTAATAATATTTGAAAGTATCCAGCATTCATTGCTGACCCCTAAAAGGCATTCTTTTGAGTGGCTCTCACAAACTGATCATCTGGCAGTGAATTTTATGTTTACATTTTCTGATATTTTGCATTGCTAACTGGCTCCCTTGATACCATTTATAGTGAATCCATAATAAGGTATCAGGTTTCATACTTCTCTTGCTATCTCTGAATTTTCTGAAGAAAAGACATACTGTGCCCCAGTTCTGGACTCCAAAGCAGTTGTGACTACAGGAAATCCCAATAGTCAGTGCCACTGGCTGAGTCAAGCCTTGTGATTGTTCCCATGAGATGTAGTTAGCAAGTCTCCCTGACAGAGGCCAGAGGCAAGAAAAAGTCAAAGACTTCAGAACCCAAATGTTTTCACACACACACACACACACACACACACACACACACACACACTCATGCACACATGCACACACAGAGATATTTTAAACCTATTTAATGGGGAATTAGGAATGGTCAGTAACATTTTTCTATTTAGAATACCAGAATCTCAGAAGCTGAGATGAAGAAAAGGAGAAAAATAGATCCACTTGAAGAACAGTATCTTAATATAGCGAAAACTACTATGTGACTTTGTTCTATGTAAATATCCAGTTAAGTTTAAAAATATTTATGAAGAACCTATGGTGTGCAAGACAGTGCTAGGCACTGGGGACACACAATCCCCAACTTTAAGAACTTTACAATGTCTAGGAGAGAGGTAGAAGGAGAAATACAAAATGCATACAAATAAGTAGAGTAAGTAGTTATTGTTCAGTCAGGTCTGACTATGTGATTCCATGGAACATATTGTATCAGGCCTTTCTATCCTCCATTATCTCTCCAAGTTTGTCCAATATGTTTTTTGTTTCCAAGAGACTATCTATCCATCTCATGTTCTGTCATCCCCTTTTCCTTTCGCCTTCAATCTTTCCCAACAACATGGTCTTTCCCATTGAGTCCTGTCTTCTCATTATGTGGCCAAAGTCTTTAAGCTTTGACTGCAGTATTTGACCTTCCAGTGAACAATCTGAATTAATTTAAGCATTGACTGATTTGATCTCCTTATCAAGGGACTCTCAAAAGTCTTTTCCAGCAGCACAATTCAGAAGGATATTTCTGTGGCACTTGGCTTTCCTTGTAATCCAGCTCTCACAGCCATATATTGCTACTGGAAAAACCATAGCTTTAACTATATTGGCCTTTATTAGCACAATGATGTCTGTGCTTTTTAGCATGTTGTCCAGATTTTCCAGAGCTTCGTTTTCAAGGAGCACAATGGGTAGAATGTGAAAAGAGGAGAGGAAAGAGAACATGCTCCAAGAAAAAATAGTGAAAGCAAAAACACATTCAGCCAAGAATATTAGGGAGAGTTTCATAAGAAGATGGTGTTTACCTTGGTGTTGAAGGAAGATTTCCAAAGGAAGAGGAGAGGAAGGAGTGAGCTTAAGACATGAGATAAGAAAGCCTAAGAGAGGGAAATAGCTAGTAGTCCAACTTGACTGGGATATAAGGCACATAAGAGAGAGTAATCTGAAATAAAGTTGGAGAGTCAATTAATCAAAAAACATTAATTAAGCAGCTTCTATGCTCCAGACATGATGTGGAGCCCATGAGGATATGAAGAAAAAGTTACTGTGAAGACTTGCTGAGCCTTTTCCAGGACTGCTTATCTACCTTTGATGTCCACCTGCCACCCAGCTCTCATCTGTGCCTCCAAGACACTCTGGCATGGGCAGTAGTCACATCCTGGTAAAACTGACTTAGCAGATGGACTAAACCAGATTGAGGGTAAATGACAGTTCAAACCCATTGAGTTAGGTGAGTTAGGAGCACATCTATCCCAGGCATGTGAAGACTTCCCCTGGCAGAATTGGAACACTAAGAGCTTGGTCAGACATCAAAGATGCCGAGGTCATTCACTACATCCTGGGGTCATTGCCAATCATCCTGACTTTTATCTTGCCACTAGACTTTGATGCCTCTGGAAAAATGAATGAGGCAGATGACCGTGCAACTCTGCCTCACTTAAATGCAGTTCATGCATAAGCCAGAACATCATTCATGATATCACTGGTCCTTTTTCAAAGCCAAGGACAAGCAACACCTTCTGAGGAATGAATGAAAAAGCATTTATTAAGTATTTACTATGTGAGAAGCACAGAGCTATGTGCTAGTAATATTAAAAGAGCAGAAATAGTTATTGCTCTCAAGAAGCTCACATTTTAGGTAATGGAATAGAAAACACTTATAAGCAGTTTTAGCTACAAATAAGATGGAAAGGTTTTATTGTCCTTAGGTTGCAGCAACAAAGTAGATGTTAATGTATTTTCTTTAATGCTTTGCTATTGATAAGCCCCTATCTATATTTTTTAAACCCTTACCTTCTGCCTTAGAATCAATGTTGAGTATCAAAGTCACATAGCTAGAAAGTGTCTGAGACCAAATTTAAATTTAGGACATCCCATATCCAGGCTTGGTGCTATGTCTATTGAGCTGCCTAGCTGCCCCAACCCAATCTATTTTTAATGTTGAACTGATGACTGAATATATTATCCTATTTTCTAATTTTTAATAGTTGCTAACAGTCTACTAAAATGCTTCCTTTAAAAGATATCTCAGACATATGGAGTTTGATTCTCCCCATTGCACTTATGACCCAAACTCTACCTTTTTCTATCCTTCTATATTTTCTAATGTTGATGAATTTAGAATGTGCTAGCTTGTGCCCAAGTCACACTTCCCACACAGAATGACTGGGTCAGGAGCATAGCTATACCTTTTATAAGTTGGGAAGTCAATGTTCTTCTTCACGCAAACAGGGTAATATTTAGTGCTCACTTTGATGACTTCTGAAAAGTCATTTTAATTTTTTTTATTTTTAAATTCATTCTCTTGGATGAGGAGCAGAAGTAATGCCCACAGACTCGAAGAGGGAATATTTTGTCTCCTAAAGTGCCTTAGGCATAGAAATCATCAACCCCAATATATTTATGTTATAATATCTGATAACACAAAGAGGGCCCTAGAATTCTTTATATGTATCTAGTAACAATATAATTTAACTGGTAGATGTCTAATTTTCATTATTAGACAACCTCTAATCAGCCTCTAATTTTCTTATCCCATATGGGGAAAAATCAAGAAAGATCTTGGAAATATTATATATTTTGTGCAATTTTGATTTAAAAAATGTTAACCTCTACACACTTACCTTCAATCATCTATGTGATGGTCAGCAACCAACCTAATGGCAACTAGTGGTTAAAAACAAGGCTGATGTAGGGGGACTCTGGTTCCAATTTTTTTTATTGTTTTTTAAAGAGGCAGGTAAAACATGGGAACTTTCCAGGTGGAAAGAAACTGTGATTAGGCCTATATTCTAACTGCAGTCTCCTAATACTAATCTTTTACAATCCACTAATATGGAGGAAAGAAGTATAGAAAGCCAGTGGTTCAGAATATTAGATGACTAAAATACCTTAGGTCTTTTCATCACATAAGAGGAGACAGACAGACAGACAGGCAGAGATAGAGAAAGACAGATAACAATGGAGACATAGATAAACAGAGAGAGAGAAACAGGGAGAAAGACAGAGGAGAGTTTTGTCAGCTGGAAAAAAACCAGCCCATTTGACAATATTTCTGCTGGGGTTGCTCCCACAGTCATTTATGGGTGTTTGTATTTATTTGTTTGCTTAGCACCACCTCTCTTATAGCTACTTGTTAAGTTCTCTGTGAATAGCTTCTGTATTTTTAATATCACACTATCACAGAACATAGAAGATGTATATCTCTAATTTTAGGTATTAGCAGAGATGATAATAACTGTATACAACATAGATTTTAAGATGCTTTCTGCTTTGCAAGGTTCTTTTGTATCTATTATCTAATTTTTTCTCTAAAGTCACTTGGAGTTACATGGTGTTTCTTTTTAACGTTAAAACATTCAATCTATAAAGTCAGCAAACCAGACTATGAATCAAGAATTCAGTCTACCTGATTATTTGTTTTAATTGGCAAGTGTTTGGCTGAGTTATTGATCAATGTGATTTAAATAATCTTTTTGCTAGCTATATATATGTTGTTATAGCATCACTATTATGAAGTCTAGTAGGTCTTCATTCCCTGAAGGTGTTTGGTATTACATACCACAAGAAAGGACAGTTGAAGTGAATTCATTTTAAAAAGAAAACATAGTAAATAGTGCAAAAAAAGTTGCATTTAGATTTTTTTTGTAAACGAAGCTAAAATTGTGAAAAAGGTACATTTTCTCTTATGTTTAAAAATGCAGATTCTAATTACAACTAAATGCTGATTATTAAAAGAAAAGAATGAGAAATCATGATGATTTGGGGGAGAACAATTTTGTTGATAAAATTTTATTACAGTTTT
This sequence comes from Gracilinanus agilis, assembly GCF_016433145.1. Lineage (NCBI taxonomy): Eukaryota > Metazoa > Chordata > Mammalia > Didelphimorphia > Didelphidae > Gracilinanus > Gracilinanus agilis. The sequence continues at coordinate 321,286,140 of NC_058130.1, read as the reverse complement.
ATAGGTTATCCTTGATTTCATATTTGAATTTTGTAGCATCACCATGTATAAGGTCATTACTATAAAATATTTGAGGGTTTTACCAGTGCCAAAGGATTCTTTTAGTTCTTTGATATTAAAATCCAATCCAATCCAATCCAAGAAACATTTACTAAGCACCTCCTATGTACCAGGTGCTGTGCTAAACATTTGGAATAAATTTAATAAAAAAAAAGAAATATGAAGGCAGCTAGGTGGCACAGTAGATAGAGCACCAGACCTGGAGTGGGAAGACTTGGGTTAAAATGTTACTTCAAACACTTCTTGGTTATGCGACCTTGGGCAAATCACTTACCTCCAATTGCTTAGTAATTTCTGATCATCAGTCTTAGAATCAATAAGACTGAAAGTAAGGGTTTAAAAAAAAAGAAAAAAAATAGTCCCTGCCCTCAAGGAGTTTGAAATCTATTTAGGGGGGAGAATTTAAAAAAGAGAGAGGCAGGAAAGTAAGAGGGAACTAGGTGCATCATTACACATCTTGTTCCATGGAGTTGAAATTTCAGGGAGGACAGCAGAGTGGAGTAAGCCCCAAAGTCTGGTTTCTTCCATCTCTAAAGGAAAGCTTTGAGAGGAGCCTTGTACTCCTCTCTCCAGACCTCTAATCAGAGGGAAGAGGAGGTTGAGAGAGAAGGTGTCAGTTGAGGTTTGAATTAGCATAGTGGTGATGAGATTAGAGATGATGAGCTTAACCAGAGAAGACTCTAATATTTCCTTTTTGGGAGAAACATTCAAGGATCCATAGAACAAAAACTCAAAAAAAACAATTTTTTGAATAAGAATGGGCAGTAACACACCTTAATGTTAAATGCAGAGGAATATTTCAGTAGGAGCTAGTTTTATTAATGCTCAATTGGTTAGTGAATATTTTCATGTTATGATGACTTTTGTTTCACTATGGACAGGCAGTTTGGAAAAGTGAATAGAGAGCTACTCTTGGAGGCAGGAAAGTTTAAGTATATTGTCAAGTTAACTTCTCTGTCTTGGTAGAGGTGATTTCCTCATTTGGAGTGTCTTATACCAATGCAATCATAAGTTGATCTAGACCAACACACACACACACACACACACACACACACACACACACACACACACACACACACACACCCTTTGGTTTAATGAATACTTGAATAATGAATGGTATATACATTTATGAACTTCATAGCAATTTATGCCTTATCTATTTTGGCAAATTCCCATGCCAGTCTTAGTTCCTCTAAAAACAGATCAACTGAAAGCAAATATTTTTTATCTGATTATCTTTTCAGTGTTTCCTGCCTTTTATTTCTTATTTCTTCATGTTAATGCCAGGTAATTTACATCTTTATTTAAAAAAAAATTATCTGTGATACTGGACTGTTATAAGGAATATTAAATATATTGAAAAGGTAGCTAACAGAGAATTACAATAACTTCTGAAAGAGGAAAAATAGACTTTATCTCTTTTTTTTATATTTTATTTTCTAAGTCTATCTCTAGGGTCTACATTTTTTATATGTACCTCATATGTTAGGATCTCCTTGATGTTGTTACTCCTTTTATCAGTACAGCATTTGGTCTGTCCATCTGTTAACTCTCATTTCTGATACATGACTGGTCTACCACCTCTTTTGATTGTACGTGTCCTTGATGGTGTCTTTTATGCCACTCTTTGTGTGAGTTATTGTTGGAAATATGCTAAAGCCTGTTTCCACCCACTATACATCTTCTCATTGCACTTTGGTCACAATTGTGATTCTTCTGAGATCATGGCTTTCCATGATTCACATAGCATAATTTGGAAAATACAGTGTTAAAAAGATGGATTTTTACAGCAATAAGCAGCTTGGGACCATAAGTATGCTAAGCTATTTCTCAAAAGCAATTAACCAAATATCTCCTTTTTTTAATATTTGAAAATTTGTTTATCATTTTTTGTTTTTGTATTTTTGTATTTAGAATATTTTCCCATGGTTACATGATTCATGTTCTTTCCCCCAACCCCCTCCCCCCACCCCCGCCACCCCATAGCTGACACGCAATTCCACTGGGTTTTACACATATCATTGATTAAGACTTATTTCCATATTATTGATAGTTGCACTAGGGTGATCATTTAGTGTAGACATGTCCAATAATATCCTCATCAGTCCATGTGTTCAAGCACTTGTTTTTCTTCTGTTTTTCTCCTCCCACAGTTCTTCCTCTGAATGTGGATAGTGTTCTTTCTCATAAGGACCTCAGCATTGTTCTGGATCCTTGCATCTTTGGGTTTATTAAACATTACCTTACTAAGGTTACCTACCCCTATTCAATTCCATTGGTCCACTTTTCTGGCTCTTAGCCAGTACTATATTGTTTTAATGACCACTGCTTTAAAGTGCAGTTTAAGATCTGGTACTGCTAGGCCCCCATACTTCACATTTTTTTCCATTATTTCCCTTGATATTCTTGATCTCTTGTTCTTCCAGATGAACTTTGGTATAATTTTTTTCTAATTCTATAAAAAAAGTTTTTGATAGTTTGATAGGAATGACACTAAATAAGTAGATTAATTTGGGTAGGATTGTCATTTTTATTATGCTAGCCCATCCTACCCATGAACAATTAATGTTTTTCCAATTATTTAGATCTAGTTTTAATTATATGAAAGGTGTTTTGTAGTCGTGTTCATATAAATCCTGTGTTTGTCTTGGTAGATAGATTCCTAATTATTTTAAATTGTTAGGAGTGATTTTAAATGGAATTTCTCTTTCTAACTGATGCTGAATTTTGTTGGAAAAATACAGAAATGCTGATGATTTATGTGAGTTTATCTTGTACCCTGAAACTTTGCTAAAGTTGTTAGTTATTTCCGCAGCCTTTTAGTTGATTTTCTAGGATTCTTTAAGTAGACCATCATATCATCTGCAAAGAGTGATAGTTTAGTTTCCTCATTGTGTACTTTAATCCCTTCAATTTATTTTCCTTCTCTAATTGCTATTGTTAGTGTTTCTAATATAATATTAAATGATAGAGGTGATTAAGGGCATCCTTGCTTCTCTTCTGATCTTATTGGGAAGGCTTCTAATTTGTCCCCATTGCAGATGATACTCGCTGATGGTTTTAAATAGATACTGTTTATTATTTTGAGGAATGGCCCTTCTATTCCTATACTTTCTAGTGTTTTCAATAGTAATGCTTGTCATATTTTGTCAAAGGTTTTTTCAGCATTTATTGAGATAATTGTGATTTCTGTTATTTGATTATTTATATGGTCAATTATGTGGATGGTTTCCTAATATTAAACTATCCTTGCATTCCTGGCATAAATCCCACCTGGTCATTCTCTTTATTGAAATCCATAATTGTTTCAATGTTTTCTTTTTTGACCTACCAGTTTTGGAGAATTAGATTATTTAGTTTCTAATTAATTTTAAAATTGCCTTTCTATGGACCTTTGTTAGTTGCATTTATTATTTCTGCTTTTCTGCATTTGTTTGCAATATTTCTATGACCTAGAACATTATAGGTAATCTTTACAAAAAAAAATCCATTCATGCCCTGTTACTTTGCCTTTTATATGGTTGTTAGTGTGTATCCTTTTCTTTTGGCTGACACTGCGCTCTTTGAAAGACCAGTGATTGAGTTCAAATTCAGTAGTTACACTATCATAACTGATGAGAAAAGATCATCATTGAAACAGCAGAAAGATCTGGTTGAATTCAAACCTATTTGCTCAAATCTATTTGTTCCAGTTTTATCTACAAATACTCTTGAGATTATCTGCCTTATCTGAGTGGCTCACATCTATATCTCTGCAGGCTTGTTTTCCCCTCAAATGCTTTTTGCTATTTTGGTAGTCAATACTTACAATTTTCTATTCTTTTTTTCATATATTTTTAAAATGCACTTGTTTTCTACCCAAGTTTTACCCTTGCCTTCTCCTTTTGACAAAATGGAGTAAACAAAGAGTAAAAATGCATTTACCATAATGCTATATGCCTCTTCATTGTGGACGCACATTAGTTAATGCTTTCTAAGTAATAAATCAGTGAACACATACTTATTAAGCACTTGCTATGTGCATGCAATGTGCTAAGTGCTGGGGATACAAAGAAAGACAAAAATTTGTCTCTACTATCAAGGAGTTCCCATTTTAGTGGTGAAGAAAAATGTGCATAATAACTATGTACACATAAAATAGGTACAGTGTAAATGGAAGATCATTTTAGAGACCAGGGTAGTGGGAGGGGAAAGGGTACAGGAAAAAGGTCTTTTTTAGAGGACGGAATTTAGTCTGCCATCTTGAAGGAAACTAAACATGGAGGATAGTCAATTTGGAGGCATAGAGATGGAAGATAGACTATTGTGTATAAAAAATGGCAAGTAAGTCAATGTAATTAGACCTTAAAGCACATGGAAAAAAGTAAAGAAAGTGTGAGAATACTAGAAAGGCAGGAAAGAGTCAGGTTGTGAAGTGCTTCAAATGGCAAAAAGAAGGTTTTATATTTGATCCTGGAGATAATAGAAAGCCACTGGAATCCACTGAGAATGGGGTGAGTGGTATTGTCCTACCTACATTTTAGAAAAATCAATTTGCCAGTTGAGTAGAATGGAGAAAGATTTGATTAAATTCCATGCCTTTCCTTTGAACATTTCCCATTACAAAGTATTTGGAATCAAGATATCTTTAATTTGGTCAGTTTGAATTTTGTCTAATTACAGGCAATATTTTCTTATGAGAGGTAATGTAGAAAGAATACTAGATATGAAATTATATACTTTAAATTTAATTTTTCTGCTTAAAACTGGAGTGATCCTGAGTAAGTTAAATCTCCTGTCTCTAAATTTTTTTATCTATAAAATTAAATGGGTAGAGTAGACTTCATCTAAAATCCTTCTATCTAGATCAAGGTTTTAATTTTTGCCTTTTTGTGTCTATCATGGATCCCTTTTGTAGTCTAATGAAGTTATTAGACACTTTCTCAAAATAATATTTTAAATGCATAAAACAAAATGCATAAAACCACAAAGGGAATCAATGATTTTTTAAGAGGTAATTTTTTTCCCATCTAAGATAGATTCCCTGAAAACTATCCATGAACTTTCAAGAGTTTAAGAATCTGTGGTTTATATACTTGGGAATCTATGCTGGTCCTCAGTGATCACTGCTTCCCTTTCCAAGTGTTTACAACCACTTAATAATGAAATCTAAAATTTTATTGATGATCAAAATCAAGATCCCTGTTATTAAGTCAATAAGAAAATTACTTTTTGCAAATTTTAAAAATTAAAGTTGTTTTCATTTCTCCAGTCTTAGGCAATATCATTGTCCATTACAAATGAATTTATGAAAAATATAGTATTTACACTATTAAGTGATAATTCAATTACAAAATAGAGGGAGTTCTTGCCTTCAAGGAGTTTGAATTCCGACACTGATAAAGTATAAGTGGTGGCCAGGGAAGGCTGTTATGGACTGGAAAATCACAGGAACAGTGTGTGACAACATAAAGCAACCAATTGATAGCCCCTTTCCATAAGCAATGGTAGTACTGATTTGATAATAACTCCCAAAGCAAGAGATAGAAAAAAAGGAAAGGTGCATAGCATGAAAGAAATATATGAAGCATGCTTGGTTGGCTGGCCTGGATATGATGAACTTTCTCGTTAGGGCAGCATGACCCCCAGGCAAGAGCTCAAGGTCTGTTTGGGAGGGTTCATTTCCACATCAGGGTACCATGGTAGAATAATGTCTATTCATTCATCATTGTTCAGAGACAACTGACACTGGCTCTTCAAACATATCTGCAAGTTCTTTGAGCATTGTAGGATGTAACTCATCTAGATCTGGGGTCCTGAACTTCTTTTAACCAACTGAATGCCATCTTCCTATCGACTTAGTTATCTAGGCCTCCAATTCCCTGTTAACTATATTTGTCTTATCCTTTGTGGTTTGAAGATCATTCTTCATAATAAAGAGGATAAAAGCAAAACAGGAATAACATAATTCTGCTTTCTGTCATCTGCAAAAATGAGTGAATATCGTAAACTTGAAATTGTGACTCTATCCCTCCCTTTGTCTTCCTTTTGCTCAGAAAATGCCGAATACTCATCAAATTTAAATGCTTTTGTAGAATATTTTTAAAAGTCCATGAAATACTTTCACATCTAATATTTCATTTGTCTTAATGATGTAACTGTGATCTATCATCACTCAATTCTCTTGGCTCACAGATCTTAGGTCATTTCTTTGGGCTACACCATCTTCAATAATGTGTTAAGGATGATCACTTTTTTCCATTAAACACTCAATTAGATTGTTACACCTGCAGTTATGAAGTAGCAGGATATTTGATTTACAACGGAAGGTGGGGAAAGTCTTGTTTAGTTCAAATTAAAAAACAAATAAACAAACAAAAACAGAACTGGCCCGGACATGATTTGTTTTAGTGTTCCCTAAGGCCACATGTCACTGATGTTGAAGTGAAAATAATTTTCTGGGGAAGAAAAAGCATGAAGATTAGATGGGGATTGTGGGGAATTGTGTGTGTGTGTGTGTGTGTGTGTGTGTGTGTGTGTGTGTGTGTGAAAGAGAGAGACAGAGAGAGAAGAAGAGAGAGACATCTCCCTTTTTTCATTTCCAGATTATAAATGTTAACCAGGATTGTGGCACTTACTCTTTAGAGGAGATATATCATGAGCTATTTGGTGCCTCTGAAATAAATCAGGTCTGGCAAGCCTGGAAGCTCTGTTGAGATTGACAAATCTATAGTCAAGAACCATCTTTGTGAAGAGTGAAACCATATGCCACCAACTGTCTGAGCTGAAAAGAATTCCTATACTAATGAAACCAATGATGGGATTAGACAGCTTCAAGAGCCATTTTGCCATCTTACAACTTCCCAATTTGGGCGGCTTCTATGTTTTTTTTTACCTTTGCTACTGACTGAACTGTGGAAAATACCAGAATATTGCAGCACTAACAAGGAATAAAGAACTTGTACCAGATGGTGCCACTCCTCTCCACCTAGCTCCAGCCCAAACAGTCTGCCAGAGTTTTGAAGAAAAATCCAAATTGATCATATCACTAAGTCAATGAAGAAGCAGTGCAAAAAGTACACCTCCCTCAAGTACTGGAAGTCTTTGTGAAGTTTTATTATTTGTGCAAATGGATCTGAGAAGTGCCATTTCACAATCTTTGCTAAAACATATTGGTAGTCACAAATGTTTTGATTAATATAAGTTAGTCAAAAAATCCAAAGAGCAAACCATCCATTAATGAACTAGCATTAATTAGCTAAGGGCTTTCTATGTGTAAGGCTCTGGTCTAGACAATGGAGACACAAAGGAAAAAAAGGTCAGTCGTTAGCCTCCAAGAACTTATTTTTTATTTGATGAGACCACACACACATACACACACACAGACATACACAACCAATACGTGTAAAATCAGAGGTAAGTTGGTGGGGCAGGACTATCTTTTGGAGATATCAGAAAAAGTCTCATGTAGCAGGCGGTATTGGAGCTGAGCTTTAAAAAAATCTCAAGATTCTTAGGGACAGAAGAGGAAGGACAGGAATATAGATTAAGAAAGGTATTTCAATAGTTCAGGTGAAAGTCTGAACTATGATGATGGATATGTGACTGCAGAGAAGAGGGGAGCGATTAAAATATTGCGGAGATAGAAACTGATTGGGCATGTCTGGGGAGGGAGAGCAAATATGGGAGGATCTTCTGAAGCTTGAAATCTGGGGGAATGGACACCCTTGAGAGAAGTCTGGAAGAGGGGTGTGTGAGGGAGGGAGAAAAAAATTCCATTTTAAAGAAGTTTTAAGGTGCAAATATACTCTGGATTATCACCAGAGCCATGGTGGTGCAGTAGAAGTAGCAGCCCAGATGAACCCAACATTACTTTCTAAAAACTTTAAAATAACACCTTAACTCAAATTCTAGAGTGGCGGAGTCAACAAAAGGTCAAGATGAGACATTTTCCATCCCAAGACCACTTAGGAAGTTATCAGGAGAGGTCTGTGACACTAGAATGGGGACTAGCCTATAGAATGCACTTAGAAAAATGGGCTTTGGAGATGGCTGTAACAATGGTGGCAGTAACAGGCTCTGTGATTCTGGGCTAATTATTCAACTGTTCAGTACCCCAAAGAACTCTCTAAGACTCAAAGGTAGAGTTCTGTGGTTGATCTGCATATTCCACTACTGTGTATGTATCTATATTTATTAGCTTTATATTTATGCTTTGTAGATTTTGTATATATACTTGTTTGTTCTATTACGTAGTTAGCTCCTTGTAAATAGAGATTGATTGTTCCATTGTTTATATTTGTATCCCTAATGCTAACACAGTGCCTGGTTTGCATAACAGGCACTTAATAAATACTTGATTCATGGGGGGCAGTTAGATGGCTTAGTGGATTGAGAGGCAGGACTAGAAAAAGGAGGTCTCAGAGTCAAATTTGACATTAGATACTTCCTAACTGTGTGACCTGGGGCAAGTTATTTAAACCCTCTTGCCTAGCCCTTATGACTCTTTGGCTTCTTTTGGCCAGTATTGATTCTAAAATGAAAGGACTGGGTTTTAAAAACAATACCTCACAGCAGCAAGAGGGAGAAAGAGAAACACCATTTAAAATCACCCTAGACAATATAAAATACTTAGGAATCTATCTGCCAAAACAAACACAGGAATTATATGAAAACAACTACAAAACCCTTTCCAAACAATTAAAACTAGATCTAAACAATTGGAAAAACATTGATTGCTCATGGATAGGACGAGCTCACATAATAAAAACAACCATTCTACCCAAATTAATTTACCTATTTAGCGCCATACCTATCAAACTACCAAAAACTTTTTTACAGAATTAGGAAAAACTATAACAAAGTTCATCTGGTATAACAAAAGATCAAGAATATCAAAGGAAATAATGAAAAAAAATGTGAAGGAAGGGGGTATAGCAGTACCAGATATTAAACTGTACTATAAAGCAGTGGTCATCAAAATGGTATGGTACTAAGAGACAGAAGGGAGGATCAGTGGAATAGACTTGGGGAAAATGACATCAGCAAGACAGTGTATGATAAATCCAAAGAGCCCAACTTTTGGGACAAAGATCCACTATTTGACAAAAACTGCTGGGAAATTTGGAAAACAATATGGGAGAGATTAAGTCTAGATCAACATCTCACACCCTACACCAAGATAAATTCAGAATGGGTGAATGACTTGAATATAAAGAGGGAAACTATAAATAACTTAAGTGAACATAGAATAGTTTACTTTCACATCTCTGGGAAAGGAAAGATTTTAAAACCAAGCAAGAGTTAGAGAAAATTACAAAATGTAAAATAAATGATTTTGATTATATCAAACTAAAAAGGTTTTGTACAAACAAAAACAATGTAGCCAAAACCAGAAGGGAAACAACAAATTGGGAAAAAATCTTTATAACAAAAAACTCTGACAGGGGTCTAATTACTCAAATATAGAAGGAGTTAAACCAATTGTACAAAAAATCAAGCCATTTCCAATTGATAAATGGACAAGAGACATGAATAGGCAATTTTCAGATAAAGAAATCAAAAGTATCAATAAGTACATGAGAAAGTGTTCTAAATCTCTAATAATTAGAGAAATGCAAATCAAAACAACTCTGAGGTATCACCTCACCCCTAGCAGATTGGCTAAAATGAAAGAAGGGGAGGGTAATGAATGCTGGAGGGGATGTGGCAAAACTGGGATATTAATGCATTGCTGGTGGAGTTGTGAACTGATCCAACCATTCTGCAGGGCAATTTGGAACTATGCTCAAAGGGCTATAAAAGAATGCCTGCCCTTTGATCCAGCCATACCACTGTTGGGTTTGTACCCCAAAGAGATAAACAGACTTGTAGGAAAATATTTATAGCTGCGCTTTTTGTGGTGGCAAAAACTGGAAAATGAGGGTATGCCCTTCAATTGGGGAATGGCTGAACAAATTGTGGTATATGCTGGTGATGGAATACTATTGTGCTCAAAGGAATAATAAACTGGAAGAATTCCATGTGAACTGGAAAGACCTCCAGGAATTGATGCAGAGTGAAAGGAGCAAAGCCAGAAGAACATTGTACACAGAGACCTATACACTGTGGTAAAATAGAATGTAATGGACTTCTGTCCTGGCAGCAATGCAATGACCCAGGACAATTCTGAGGCACTTAGGGAAAAGAACGCTACCCACATTCAGAGGAAGAACTACAGGAGTGGAAACACAGAAGAAAAAGAATTGCTTGAACACTTGGGTTGATGAGGACATGTTTGGAGATGTGGACTCAAAACTACCACACCAATGCAACTATCAACAATTTGGAAATAGGTCTTGATCAATGACACGTGTTAAAACATTGGAAATACTCATCAACCATGGGGGTGTGGGAGAGCTGGGGGGAGTTGAAGAGGAAAGTAAGAGCATAAATTATGTAACCATGTTAACTTTTCTAAAAAATAAATATTAATATATGTTTAAAAAATATATAAACAACTTCTTTGGGAAAAAATAAAAACAACAACACCTTTATTGATGGATTATAGATTGATTGTAAAGAGAGTATCTATAATTATCTATAAATAATCCATCAATCAAGTATTTAATGATCTATTAATTATAATTAATTATAACAGGCAATTAACTAATTAATTATAGGTCTATTGTAGAAGGAGTATGGGATAGCTAGGTCGTACAAAGAATGTAGGACCTGGAGTCAGGATGACTAAACTTCCTGAATTCAAATCTGAACTAAGACACTTACTAGCTGTGTGAACCTAGTCGAGTCACTTAATAGTTTTCCTCAGTTTTTTTTCATATAGTAAATGAGCTAGAAAAGGAAATGAATGAGAAACCACTTCAATATCTTTCTCAAGAAAATTCCAAACAGGGTTACAAAGAGTTGGACACAACTGAAACAACTGAACAATGACATCAAGTATTTTAGAAATGAAATCACAGGACTGATTGGAAACAAAACAGTAAATCATAAGTGAATATTATAAATGAAATATTCTGTCTTGCAATTTGGAAAGTATTTGTAATAAATAACAAGTATTAGGAACAAGAGTAGACTAATTGGCAACAAATTCTGATTCTTATATTTAAGATATTGTATTACTTTTTCAAACTTCCTGATAGTCAAAGTATTTTTAAAATGTGGGGTCTTTCCTTGTTTTCCCATCTGCTGAGACTTCCCCTCCAGAATTACTTTTTTTTTCAGAATTACTTTTTAATAATAAAAATAAAATTAAAAATAATAAAGAATTATTTTAAATGTGGATATATAAATTGCTGATGTAAAATCAATATCAGATGGTTTATTGTGTCAGGGAAGGGGAAAGTGGGAGAGAGGGAGAATATTTGGAAATCAAAATTTAAAAAAAATGTTAAAAATTATTTTAACAAGGAATTGAGGAAAAATAAAATATTACTTTAAAAAATGTTCACATTTAATCTTTCCAGATAGAATTTAAGCTTTTTGATGCCAGGGACAATTTTTTTAGGTTTGTATTCCCTGATGATCTTGTTTTATGGAACCCCAAAATCTACCTTTGTCCCTTGGGCACTGCCTCCCAGACTGACCCTTTTCTTAGACTAAACAATAAACCTTAAAGTACCCAAAGATTTCAGCCTAGATAGAATTAATAGATATAATCAAATCTTAAGTATTCTTTTGTCTTAGAAGTTTTTCCCATTATATCTGGGCCACTCCAGGTAGTCCTCACCTTGGCTGGAATCCTCCTTCCCTTGTCTCCATGTAAGCCAATCAATTGTCCTTCCTTTCTTTTTTTCCCCAAAGGGTATATAAGACCCCAAATTCTTCAGTTCATTGGGGGAAAAAGAAAAACAAACCTTTGAGGTAAATTTTTCCAGAGACAGTATTCATAGAGTCCCAGAACTTGTTTCTGAGTGGTATTTTGTGTATGACTCTGTGTGGTGGCCATTAGAGCATTGTCTTCCTTGTCCTGATCAAAGACTTGCTCTTTCTAACTACTTTGGTGGTTCTATGTTTTTCTTTCTTTTTTCTTTTTTCTTTCTTTTTTTTTTTTTTTTTTGCTTTCATATTTTTTATTTTTTTAGAAAAAATTTCCATGGTTACATGATTCTTGTTTTTATTTTCCCCTTCACCCCCCTTCAAAGCCCCCCCCCATATCCAATGCACATTTCCACTGGTTTTAACATGTATGATCAATCAAGACTTATTTACATATTATTGATAGTTGCATTGGTATGGTCATTTAGTATCTACATCCCCAACCATGCCCGCATCAACACATGTGTTCAAGCGGTTGTTTTTCTTCTTTGTTTCCACTCCTTCAGTTCTTCCCCTGATGTTCTTTTCCATAAATCCCTCAGAATTGTCCTGGGTCATTGCATTTGCTGCCAGTACAGAAGTCCATTACATTCAATTTTACCACAGTGTATCAGTCTCTGTGTATAATGTTCTTCTGGCTCTGCTCCTTTCAATCTGCATCAATTCATGGAAGTCTTTCCAGTTCACATGGAATTCCTCCAGTTTATTATTCTTTTGAATAAAATAAAAATATTCAAAAAGAAATCATTTTATTTTTTTATTCAGTCCTCTCCTCTCCCCATACCAGAAAGACATCATCTGACAAAATATATAGATTGTGTCTTTCATGTTTCCACTTCTCACTTTATTAACTGGAAGTGAACATTCACAAACTGTTCTTCAAATGTTAAATATATAGTTGTATATAATGTTCTCTTTGTTTTACTTGTTTCACTCTTCATTATTGCATATAGATCTTTCCAAGTATTTTCAAGGTTGACCTCCTAGTAACTAGGATAGTGCCTGGCACATATAAATATTTGTTGGTTAATTGATTAATCTAAAGCAAATAGAAATTGTTCCTTGATGATAATAAAACAGATTTTTAAAAACAGTTAATAGTGTATTTGTTTTCCTTTAGCATATGATTATTCTATCATATTTAATATCCTTTTTTATTAAAAAGTAGTTTTCTTGAAAGCAGATATAATTTCCTTTTTGCCTATCCCAATATCTAACACTGTTCTGTGTCCATTGGAGTTGCTGAATGAAGATTTGTTTAGTAGAATTAAATGCTGTAGCATTAGTTGTTTCCTGTATGCATTTCTGAAAGGCTTGATTTCTTTTTTCTTAAGCTGGTGGTCATTTTATAGGCAGAGAATAACTGGATCATACTTTTTGGTTATTTTAACAATACCCTAGAGTGTTGGCTATTTTAATACCATCTCATCTCTAATTGACTCCTGTCAGAGGTGCAATATTGTGAACAGGAATGTTTGTTATTGAAACAAACCATGTGGCATCCTAGATTTGTATGCAAAAGATTTACAATAAAACTAAGTAGCTATTTACTTTAAATATGCCAATTAACTGTTACTAATGTACAGCACACTTCTAGGTTAAGGATGATTGATGGTAACATGCAGCGAAATGTTCTTAAACTGTAGTCAGAAAATGGTAATGCACAAAATGGAAAGAACCACCGACTGACAGTACTAGTTACATGTTTCAAAACAACACTTACAAATTGTTCTTTTGGACTTCTATTCCCCACTTCTATTGTATACTAGCCAAAACAATGCCCAAAAAAAGCTTTAAGGAAGAGAAAAATGTTTGACTGTGAAGTGTGTACCATGGACCCAATCTCATTTCCTTACTCAGGAGAAACTGCAGTGGAAGTTTTTTTTGCCTGAATGAAGAGAATGGGCTGGAGTCTTTTAAATGCCTGACATTCAGTTTATCGCCATTACAGAACTAATTAAAAGGAGAAATGACTTCTTTAGTGTAGGAAAGTTGAGTCTTGCTTAGCTAGACAGGGGCTTCTTCATTTGCTCTATTCAATATGTTAGAAGATCAGACTATTATCAAGATGGGACCAGCTTGCACAATATGTGTCTTTGTGTGGGTTTCACCAGAGTTGCAATTAGATGATTTATGTTGGCTGGTCAGTAAGGGCTGGATCTTCAGGCTGTCTACACAATGATCAAACCAGTGTTCTAGCTGGTCAATTCAGAAAACAAATGACCAATTCACTGAGGGAAGTGGCAGAGTGTGAGGAAGGCTGGGGAATCAGTTGTGTTGTTTACTAGACTGAACTGACTGATTGACTCAAATATTGGGTTGTGTGACTCACAGGACCAACCGATAGAGTCAAAACAGTGGCTCTAGAGACAGAGTTTAGACATAACCACTGTGGCCTTGGCTACTCCTTCAGTAGATGACTCAATTTAAAGAATGAAATAATATTGCAATTTTTGTTTTTTACAAAATCTGAACTTTTATAATCTGCTTTCATCCTTATTATTGGAGCATTTTGGTAGACACAGTCCCCAGTTGATATCTCTGTCGCCCTTTCTGATGAAGAGGTCATTGTGAGGTATTCCATAGACTTTAAACTCTTTCTTATCTGCAATGGTTGTTGAACTGGATATTCTGTTTAATCAAACCTCAAATATAATGAGTGATCATATCCGGGCCTAATAAATTTTGGAAAATTAGAATAAAATAATACTTTACATTGAAAATATAGATATTTCTTTGAAGATTCAGAAAGGACTTTTTAGTTTTGTAGCATTTTAGTGGCTCCATTATGACCATCAATAATCACTATCCTAATGAAGTATCAATATGCCAGTAAATACAAATTCCTGGTTGATAGAATGCCCAGAAAAAGCAATTTTACCATAATGTGAATATATTGTTCCCTGGTGTTCTGAGGAAGATTATTTAATTATTATTTAGGAGACCTAGCAGGAAGGGCTGGAGAATTCTAGATGGAATGAGGAAGTAGGCAGTGTGGCTTCTCTCTCTTAGATGGACTCCATGGAGGTTGGGACAAGTTGTAAATGATCCTGTGAGACCTCAAAGGAAGTGGATTTTGCACCCAGATTTCCTAATATTCAGACGGAAGAATGTCATCTACTTGTAGGAGATTTTGGTAGAGACTATTAATCCCAACCTGAGTTTCAGATTAACTTGGGCTGGGTTAGCTCCCAGAATCTACCCACCTGAAGGAGTGCAGATAGTAGTCCTGGAGGAGCTGCAACATCTCTGGAGTGTGTCAGGACTCTGTTGTGAAGATACCCACTTCAGTCCTGCTATTCTTTGGGTCCTGTCCTGCTTTAGGTCTCAGTTCAGAGTAGATAAATCCCTTCCCTGACCCTGCGGTTTGCCTATAGTCTGAAAGTGTAGAAACCCCTCTTCCCATCCTTTAGACCAATGGTTGGCAACCTTTTTGGCCCTAAGAGCCATAAAGGCCTGAGGAAGCAGGAGGATGGAGGCGGAAGGCACTGAAATATGGGGGAGGGGGGACTGAAGGGCACCCTGGGGCACATCCTGGGGCTCTGCCCGGACTGGCTGGTAGGGAGGTGGAGCCAGATATGGCTCTGGAGCCATATGTTGTGGACCCCTGCTTTAGACCATAGTTCCCTTAATTAAATTTGTTACAAACTCTCTTGTCATTTGCCAGTTGGTTTTCACAGACCCCTTGTCTGTGTGGGGCAGGGTGACAGGACCTAACTGTCACTTATATCATCAGTCATTTCCCTTAATAGTTAAATCCAGTTCCCCTAACTTGTTTGGTCCCACCTTTTGTCATTCCTGTCTCCTTCTCACCCTTCTGAACCCACATATAATATTTAAGTTATCTCCCCTGGTTTTCCCCATAAGACTGGGAAGGAAGAAATGAAACTACCTTGTAAAGGAAGATATAGAATGATTTAACAAATATCAGTGGAAGACATGTCCCCTAGTGAAACCTGATTAAAAGCTGAAGGTTTTCAGAGACTATAAGATAGAGATATTGAAAGATAGAGAGGATAACCTTTAGATATTCCCCATCCTAGGAGAGTGGAATACTTGAATACCTTAATTGCTTTTGAAGAGGTTAGCAAGACAATAAATCTGCCTCCAGGGAATCAGCTGCATTCACATATTAGTCCAGAGCCACTCAAAGACATAAAATAATGGAGTAAGGGGGATAGACATCTATTGATCATACTAAAGGAACACAAGTATGATTATTAAGTGAAGGGACTTTTGAGCAAGAAGAATTTGTGAAAAAGAAGAGGTAAGTCTTCTCTCTTTTCCTAAGAGGAAAATGACAACCCCAGCACTAAAGCTTTGAGGGAGTCAAAGGGAAAAAGCTTCTTCAAATCTCAACCCAAGAATTTTTGTTCTAGATGAAAGGCCTTTTGTAATGTTCTAACACCATAATACTGCATCTAAAAAGATAGAAGTAGAGCCATACCAGTGGCCGAAAATAGAAAAAGACCACAAGTGTCCAATGCAGAGTAAGCTCAGCTAAATCAAAGAGTGACTTTCAACGAACCTAGTTAAGGCCCTCTGGAGAGAGAATAAGTATCAATAATTTCACTAAAGTGTGTGCCTTGTCTTGGAAGTGGGGGTTATTTGTAATTATTGTTCTTGGTATGTTATTTCAGTGAATGCTTTTGCTAAAAGACTGAGTCTACTGGCTGTTAAGAAAAATAAAACTGATAGGGACTCATAAGCAATAGCGTTTTAAAGGATAGTCACATATAAGATTGCCCTTAGAACTTTAGAAGTAGTAACAGTCATCCTTATGAGAACCCAGATTACCAGTGATTATGTGAGTTGAGGGAGTAAGCCTTAAGGAGGTATTTCATTAGCATAAAAAGTAAATAAATAGGGAGAAAAAAGACTATATGATCATAAATTTGGAGCTGGATAGACATTAGAGGACAACAGCTTAGTTCCTTCTAATATTACAGATGAAGAACCTGAGACTCAGAGAAGTCAAGTATCTTTCCAGGGTTACAGAGGTAGAAAATATCACAATTAGAACTGGAATCCAGATCATTTGTCTCCTATAATGTAGTTGTCAACTTTAAATTGAGAGAGTGAACGATATGTTTGAACTAACTATTTAGTTGACAAGGACTTTCTGGAGAAAGATGTGGTTGTTTGCAGATATATTTATTTGCAGTTTATTTGGTGACAAGTAAGGAAATTTCAAATCTCATCAGTTAATAAATTTTTATTGAGCATCTAGTCTGTATCTAGCATCATAGACAATCTTAAGCAATATTATACAAATAAGGCAGAATTGGCTTTTACCTTTTGTTTTTGTGCCTCTTTTCCACCTCATTGCCACTCCTTCCCCTCTGGTTCTTTCTTTCTCCATTAGTTTTTCAATCTAAACCTGTTCTCAGGAAAAGATGTGCAAAACTCTATCACGCAGAGCTATAACTGGATAAATCTGAATGTATTACCCTGTAGAGAAAAGGCCCCATTATTTAAAAAGAGTGATACTTAATTTGTGTGTGTGTGTGTGTGTGTGTGTGTGTGTGTGTGTATACACTTAAATGTGTATCAAGAACCCCTTTGGCAGTTTGGTAAAAAATATGGATTCTTTCTAGAATAATATTTTAAAATGAGTAAAATAAAATACATACAAAGACAAAGAAAATCAATTATATTGAAATAAAATGATTAAAAAGCAAAAAATGAAATGGCAGACCCCAGGCTTAAGCCCATAAAGCCCTTCTTATGGAATGTTTCCTAAATGGGGAGAGATTTGAGGGAGGGTGTTTGGTTTTTTTTTCAGTTCATTGCCACTAGTCTAGTTTGTAGGCAGCTGCCTATTTGGCTGTATATCACTTAGGCATTTCAGTCCAGGACTCTGTAACATATATGACTTATAGTGCTTAAAGACAACAGTTTCAAGGTCAATGGAACATCTCTTTTGGGTCTCAGAAGAAAACATTCAGTTCAAGTTGTGATATTTAAGTCTTCCTTCCAAAAACACACTTCTACAGATCATTTTGGACATTGGCTTTCATTTTTGAATGTTAAATTAATATAGTTGCATACTGATACCAAGCAATATTAATATATCAAAGACTTTAGCTTCTTTGAGATCTTTCACTTTTATGGCCAAGCAAGAAAAATCAACAATATTCTCTCTTCTTTTCATCCTCCTTATCCTTCTCCTTCTTCTTCTCTTCCCCCTCTTCCTCCTTCTTCTCCTCTTCCTCCTCTTCTACTCCTCTTTCTCCTCCTCCTTCTCCTCCTTCTTTCCTCTCTAATGTATTCATAACTTATCTTAAATATTTTCAATACTTGGTCCTTTCAGCCCATGACAACTTTTTTGCCAGCTAACAAAGCCCAGATGGCTTCAACATCTCCTCTCAGGTTTTTCTTTCCTGGGCAAGGGAATGGAAAAAGACAACCTTCAGGCCAAAAGAATCATGACCAAAGAGCTAAAATTCACTCCCATGTGGAAAGTTCCAACCCAGACCAAGCTGTAGGAATCAGGCTACAAGTCAAAGTCCTTGCAGACTCTGCTTTTTTTTTTAAAACCCTTACCTTCTGTCCTGGAGTCAATACTGTGTATTGGCTCCAAGGCAGAAGAGTGGTAAGGGTAGGCAATGGGGGTCAAGTGACTTGCCCAGGGTCACACAGCTGGGAAGTGTCTGAGGACAAATTTGAACCTAGGACCTCCTGTCTCTAGGCCTGGCTCTCAATCCACTGAGCTACCCAGCTGCCCCCCTGCGGACTCTGTTTTAGCACAAGTAAAATGAAATATTTGGAGATAGATACAATTCATTATCAAGTAATAGTATTTAGAAGTTTCTCATTAATTTTAGGCCACTCAGCTAGTTCATACCAGTATTTCAGTTCAAGCTCTAGTTTTACCAATGATGGTGTGGCTCTTTTTAGAATCTACTGATTTTTCCATTCCAATGCAATGCCATTTTTTAGGGGTTGTTTCAAAACCAATAATTTAATCCACATTCTGCTAAATTTTGGGAAATGAATGCCCTACACAGATGTGTATGGTGGGGGGGAGGATTTTTTTAACCTGATTTTAATTGGCAAACCCATTTAAAAAAACAAATGAATGCAATAAAAATGCTGTTTTTCCTTTGTGTTTGTTTTTGTACTTTCCTATGTACAAATAAAAACATGAACATATTAAAATATCTTTAAATAGATATTTCTTTAATGTTTCACTTTGCTAATGAATGACTCACAAAAGTTTGAACCAGCTAAATGTCTTGTGTTTGAAATATCTGTAGTGAATGTGTTCAGCCGTTATTACTTGTGATGATTTTATTTTCTCACATTGGTATGCACCATCGTATTAACACATGCTAAGTAAGGGGCAAGTTTTAAATATACATGCTTTGGTTGCTAAATCTGTCCTTGGTTTTGTCTGGGCAAAAAGATCATTGACTTTTTATTAGACTACATAAGCTAGGGAGAGTTAAATATGCTTCTGAAGCAACATCAAGGGAGCTTTTTGAGATGAGTTCACTTTTCTAAAGCAACAACTTAATTCGTTAAATTTAAAGACATCTACTGGGACCTTTCTTCATACTGTCTATATACATTCAATTAATACAATAAAATTTTCAGTGAGTTATCTAAGTATGTAATCTACATGATGCTAAATTTCCATACTGGCTGAAGTTTTGGTGAAATTTAAGGCATTGATGATATTTTGGCTTTGATTAGATCCAGGTATTTGGTGAGTGTTTTGCCCCTAAGGTATATTTACTCCCTTTGTTTTATTCCCCAAAGGAGAAATTAAATATTTCCATTGTAGGCAAAATGATTTCTAGCTAAATTGTAATATATCATTTGTTATAAAACATCTTTTTTATTTTTACTCTTTACTTGAATGGACCCAAAGCTGCTGCTGTAGATAAGGTAGAATGAGAAACTGAAATTGACCAGCTGTGGCCCAGGTATTGACAATAAGGAAGGTGTTTGTTTGTTTTTTTAAGGGTACTCCATAAGTAAGGAAGAAGGTTGTTCTTGGGTATGACTTTAAAGGAGAGACAATAGCCATTTCTGGCTTCTTCTCCTCTCTTATTTCTCCAAGGGATACTTAAATTCCTCTTAGGGAGGAAGCATGTAGTTGGGACTGGGGACACTCTGCTCACTTTAGAGACAATGGGTTCTAGGGCTACTCTTCCTTTAAATGTTGTCATTTAGGGGACATGGTCAGGCTCCATCTACTTTCTAATTGTTTTCTTATTTTAAGGGGAAGAAAGTTTCCAAGCTCTACCTCCAAGTATTGATGCCCTTCTCACTTAATACTAGTTCTACAATAAATACGCATAGAGAATAAATAGCAAAGAAACCCATTTATCCCAATCATGGCAAAATACAAATCAAAGACAGTATACATAGGAGAAAATGGACCAGGAAATACAGAATGAAGAAGCTCTCCCATTGACAATGAAGTGAGTCAGCTTAAGTAAAAGAGAAGGTCCTGGATTTCACTGAAGGGGAAACTCCCAGTCTCTAGTGTGGTAAGTTAGGAGGTAGACACATGATGGAATCTGCCAGTTCCTTCTATGTCTTCCCCGAATCTCTTTGTTAGCTACCTGAATTTGGCTTCTTCCATATTTGAATCCATGCTACTTGATGTTTGAAAGCTCGGAAGAGTCCTGAAATGGGGAGGGAGGGCAGGCGTCACAAAGGGAAACCTCACTTGGAGAATCATGCAAGTGACAGATGAAGGCTGGAGCTCTTTCATCTCTATTTTATCTCTCATGCAAGGCAAGACAGTCATTTCTACCAATCAGGAGATTCCCATACCAATAAGTTTTGGGATGGGATCTAACATTGAGAACCATTTTATATAGAATCAACTTATTTTGAGCAAACATTCAGTGCCTACTAAGTGCCTATATCCTAAATTGTTCCAATATATTCTGTGAAAACATGGTATTTCTAGTAGAACTGAAGTTTCTATTAAATGAGGCCATGTCTTCATATTTTGTATGCTCTTGAATAAAATATTTTGAAACTTAAGTTCTAAAAAAACCACATAGTATCATAGATTATAGGATCATATTAATTAATAAATGTTAACTGAGTGTTTGCTGTGAACAGATTGTATTGGAGGGGAATGACAGTGATGTAAAAGAATCAAAGTCTTTACTCAAGGAACTTCCTTTTTTAATATAGTTAGAGAAAATATATGCTCATGACTAATAATCTCACTAAATATAATGTTTAATATTATTTAAATAGGATGAACAATAATCTCATTAAATATAATGTTTTTTTAAAGTGTTCAATGTACATGATTTTAGTTTCCTTTCACAACTCCATTAGGAAGTTAGAGTATTTGCCACTTTGCAGAAAAAATAAACTCAGGGAGAGAGGGGGGGTGCTAAATGACTGCTCCCATAACACACACAATGGTCATAACACAGGAACCCTGGTAGCCTACCTTTCACCTCCTAATTATGCAACTCCCCATGAATTAAATGAAGACAATTACAAAACAGTATATTAGTAAGTGCCATAATATAAAAGTATTTTTAACTGAACTTCATAAGTATAGCGAATGACAGTTTTGTTGTTGGGGTAAGGACTAGACTTACAATTTCACTGATACAGGGAACTCTTGGGTATGAAAATTTATTCTTTTGCTCTAGACCAGCACCTTCTCCTTCTCTTACAGAATTGTTTGGAGGGAGGGTGAGTGACCTACCTTGGGTCACATAGTCAGAATGTTTCACTAGTGGGACTTCAACCCAGCTTATCCTGTCTCCAAACTCAACTCTCTCTTTACAGTAGCTTGGCTTTGTTGTCCAGGCCTAAAAAGTTTGCTGACCAAGTGCAGGGAGGGTCTATTTAAATTAGAGAATAATAATTGGTTCAGAGACTGAAGAACTACTGACTCCTTGCTCTGTACTCAGCTAAGCTCAGCTCATACAAGAAATCCCAGGAGTACTTTCCTCTGGAATTTTTTTAAACTAAGAACTGAACTCAAAATGTCTTAAATTAGGAAAGAATTCAGCATCAAATGTTTCATTTTGCCCTTATATGGATTGTTCCCAAAACTCCATCTAAGATGCCACGCACTTTCTTCATTGTATTCATTTGCGATCATAGGCAACATAATTTTAAACTTGGATTTTGTTCAGGGGAAAAGTCAGAACAAAAACACCAACGGCTTTATTTTTCTCTTCCACTCTACAGATTTGATTGTATTCTGGTCAGGATTAAGCTGAAAATGTTGCTCTTTTGGGAGATAGAAATGTCACTCTTTCAGGTGATTAAGTTTTTAGATTCAACAAAATCTAGAGAACAATGTGAACTATCTTAGAGACATTATGAGGTAAGTGGAAAAATAAGACTGGATACATCATATTTGAAATGTCATTTAGGCATTTGAATATTTATTTTTTTATTTGATCTGAACTTGGGAGCAAAAACGGATTATTCTTGGAGGAGAACAAGCATTTGCCCAGAATACTGCCTTTTAAAATAACAATTTTTGAAATAAAAAAAATTGTTTAAACCAGTTGGAATCCTCAATAGGTAAGGGTGGAATATCCACATGATGAGTGGCAAAAATCAGCTCCTGCTGAAATGTGCCATTGATTAAAGACCTCTTGCTAACACCACATCTTTGCCTCAAAGAGGGAAACTGACTGGGGTCATCTGAGACAAAATATGAATCTAGGCAAGAAGTATATTTAACTTCCCCTCCTTCCTCTACTCTGGAATGCCTATCTGGAAACACAACTTATTTGCATGATTGTGTTTCCCTCAGCATCTCACTGTAAGTTAGATCATCTGTCTATCTCATTGCACTGTCCTTTCTGGTATCTCAGGCTCCAGGCTGTCTTCATTTAAATCTATCAGTTTAAAGTTCTACCAATGTCGTCCTCTTTTTGCATCTGCTGGCACAGTGGATCAAGTACTAGGTCTGAATTCAAATCCTACCTTAGACAGTTTCAAGGTGTGTCATCCAAGGCAAGTCACTTCACCTCTACTTGTTTCAGTTTCCTCAACTGTAAAATGGGAATAATAAATGTGTCTTCCATTATTGCCATAAGGATCAAATGATAATACTTGTAAAGCATGTAGAGCAATGTCTGGCACATAATGGACACTGTATAATTACTTTTCCCCTTTCCCTTTCCCCTTGCCTTCCCTCCCCTTCCCTCATGCATTTCTTTGTCCATGTCATTATGCCATTAAAAATATTGAATGCCTTATAGGTTTGTTTATAGGATAGTTACAAATCCCTTAGCTGGGCATCCTAGACTTTCCACAATACGGTTCCAATATAAATTTCCAGTTTAATTTCACACTACTCTCCTTCAGAAACTCTAAACTGCAGTCAAACGAGACTAACAGCCCAGTTTTGTCCTACCTTCTCTTTTTTCTGTACTTCCCCCCTACATTATGATTTTTTCTTGGATGGCTTTTCTTTTACCCTATCCCTGTTAGTTGAAATTCTTCAAAGTTCTATGAAAGCTTCTTTCCCCCCTCAATAGAAACACTCACTCCTTTCCCAAATATTTCATTCTCTCTGATCTCTCTTCTGTATTTATGCTATTCTAACTTGTATTTCCTTGATGCATGGGTCTTATTCTCGTTCCAGAAAATAAAGTTCTTGGGGGCAGGAATTATGTAATTCTATCTCATTGTCTTATAGCTCTCTGTCTCTCATTGGTTTGTCTATCTATCTCTATCTTTTGAGCCTAGCATAGTGCTTGTGCATTCGAGGTTCTTAATGAATATTTGTGAAATTGAACTTCATTAAATATAATAATAATAATAAATATTTCTGTAAAGTTATGAGGCTGGCAAATGTGACATTGATATGGCAGTGTGGAATTCCATATTAATGTCACACAAAGCACTCTACTCATGTTAACTTACTTGATTCTCAACAATTATGTAAGAAAAGCCTTATTGTTATCTTCACTTACAGAAGATGAAAGTGAGGCTGAGAAAAGTTGAGTAACTTGCCTACAGCCAAACAGTTATGAAGTGTTTGAGGCTGCCTAGTTCCAGCTTTCTATGGTAAATATCTTGAGTTAATCTTTTGTGTGAGGGGCACTATGCCCATCCAGTGCTCCAGTGCTCCAGTGCTCCCATGTCCCATGTCCCCTGTCTCTAAGAAGCTGCTGGAATTACCTACTTGTAAGACAGACTTTTGCTCCAGCAATGGGACCAAGGTGATGAGCTGATGGACCAGTTGGTACATAGACTTGCCTTATGGCCAATTGCAGTAGAAGGAAGTAGAATAAGTGGAACTCAGATAAATCTGATTGAGGAGAGGAGACAGTAAAGTAGACAAACTTTCTCTTAACTCTCCCTTTTTCTTAGGGTGGTTTCTTTCTAATGGCTTATGTGATCTTGAGAAGTCAAAATGATAAATGAAAGCTTTCTAATATATTAATTTGATTTAAAAGACCCTTAGAGAATGCCCAATGAGAATGGTCATTTTAAAAAAATTTTTTTAAACCCTTAACTTCTGTGTATTGACTTAGAGGTGGAAGAGTGGTAAGGGTAGGCAATGGGGGTCAAGTGACTTGCCCAGGGTCACACAGCTGGGAAGTGTCTGAGGTCGGATTTGAACCTAGGACCTCCTGTCTCTAGGCCTGGCTCTCAATCCATTGAGCTACCCAGCTGCCCCCTGGTCATTTTTATTATGTTAGCTCTCTAATTTGCTAATATATACATTCAAGGATATACATTTCCCCCTGAGTACTGCCTTAGCTGCATCCCACAGAGTTTGGTAGGATGTCTCATCACTGTCATTCTCTTCAATGAAATTATTTATTGTTTCTATGATTTCTTCTTTAACTATCTGATTTTGGAGAATCATATTATTTAATTTCCAATTAATTTTTGATTTGTCTGTCCATGTGCCCTTACTGATTATTATTTTTATTGCATGATGATCTGAAAAGGATACATTTATTATTTCTGCTCTTTTGCATTTGTTTGCCAGGTTTCTATGCCCTAGTACATGGTCAGTCTTTGTGAATGTACTATGTGCAGCTGAAAAGAAGGTGTATTCCTTTTTGTCCCTATTTATTTTTCTCCACATATCTATTAACTCTAATTTTTCTAGGATTTCATTCACCTCTCTTTTCTCTTTCTTATTTATTTATTTTTTGTTTGATTTATCTAGATCTGATAGAAGAATATTTAGATCTACCACTAGTATAGTTTTACTATCTATTTCCTCCTTGAGCTCTGCCACTTTCTCCTTTACAAATTTGGATGCTATACCATTTGGTGCATACATGTTGAGTACTGTTGTTTCCTCATTATCTATACTGCCTTTTATCAGGATGTAATTACCTCCCCTATCTCTTAATCACATCTATTTTTACTTTAACTTTATCAGACATCATGATTACCACTCCTGCCTTCTCAGTTGAACCCCAAAAGATTTTACTTCAACCATTGATTTTAACCTTGTGTATGTCCATCTGCCTCATGTGTGTTTCTTGTAGATATCATATGAAAAGATTTTGTTTTCTAATCCACTCTGCTATTTACTTCTGTTTTATGAGCGAGTTCATCCCATTCACATTCAGGGTTATAATTTTCAGCTCTGTATTCCCTAACATTTTGGTATCCTCTCCTAGTTCTATCCTTATTCTTTCACTATTTCCTTTTAAACCAGTAGTTTGTTTTAAATCAGTCCCCCTTGTCCCCTCCCTTGGTTTACTACCCTCTCCACCCCCTCCATTCCCCTCTTATTAGTTTTAAGAATTCCCTCACCCCTCTCTTCCCCTCCATTTAAGAGCTCCCCACCCAACTGCGCCCCTTGGTTTATCCCTTCTGACTTTATCCATAGGTTTATATAGAGATTGATATCCTAATGGATCTATCTACTCTTCCCTCTCAGGGTTAATTCCACTGAGAGTAAGGTTTAAGTGTTTCCTATTAACGCTCTGTTCCTCTCCTTCTTATAATAATATTCATCCCCAACTCTTCCCATACCCTCTTTGTGTGGTATAAATTATTCTATTTTCCTTATTCCTTCAAGTTTCTCTTGGTGCCATCTTCTATTCCCCCCCACACACACACTTTGCCCCTATATCATCTTAGACCATTTAGAAATCCAACTCCTTCTTATTACTAATTCTTCTAATTACTATAATTGTGAGTACACTTTTTTAGAATTACATATAATATTTCTCCATATAGAAATACAAATAATTTGATCTTATAGAAGCTCTTGAAGAAGGCAATTTAAAGAGAATATTTTTCTTTCTTTCCCCTCACTTTCTCATTTACCTTTTCATATTCCTCTTGTTTTTTTGTGGTTGGATATAAAACTTTCCATTTAGTCCTGGTCTTTTCTGTGCAAATACTTGGAAATCTTCTATCTTGTTGAATGCCCATACTTCCCCCTGGAAGTATATAATTAGTTTTTATGGGTAGGTGATCCTTGGTTGTAGACCCAATTCTCTTGCCTTTCTGAATAGCATGTTCCAAACCTTGTGTTCTTGTAGTGTGGAGGCTGCCAGATTCTGAGTAATCCTAATTGGTGTTCTTTGATATCTGAATTGCCTCTTTCTGGCTTCTTGTAATATTTTCTCCTTAACTTGGAAGCTTTTGAATTTGGCTATTACATTCCTGGGGGTTGTCTCCTGAGGATTTAGTGTAGAGGATGTTCTATGTGCTTTTTCAATGTCTATTTTGCCCTCTTGTTCGAGGACATTGGGGCAGTTTTGTTGGATAATTTCTTGTAGTATGATAATATAGATTTCTATTTATATCTGATTTTTCCGGAAGACCAATAATTCTCAAGTTGTCTCTTCTAGATCTGTTTTCTTGATCTATTATCTTCTCATTGAGATATTTCATGTTTCCTTCTATTTTGTCAGTCTTTTGACTTTGCTTTATTAATTCTTGCTGTCTTGTGAGATCATTGTCTTCTACTTGCTCACTTCTAGCTTTTAAAGACTGGTTTTCGGCTACAATATTTTGGTTTTCCTTTTTAATCTTTTCTATCTGGCTCTTCAAGGCTTCCAGCTGGTCATTTCTGGTCTTCAATTTGCTTATCATTTCATATCATTTCTGAGCCTCACTTTCCAATTGTGAAATTCTGCTTTTAAACTGTTATTTTCTTGCCAGATCTCTTCCATCTTTCTCATGTTCTCAGATTTGAACTCTTCAAGAGCTTGTTATCAATTTTCATTTTTTGGGAACATTTGGATGTCTTTAATTGTTTGTCCTTCTCTGTTTTCTGGGTTTTTTCTGTGCACAAGTTATCAAGTGTTAGAGATTTTTTCTTGATCTTCTTGTTGTTTATTTCTTGGGCCTTGCTTGGCATCATTATGCTTTCTCAGCCAGAAGTCTGAGTAAAGCAAGCTGACTCTCTTTGTATAAAGCTAAGGAGCAGTTTTTGCCTGAGGCTACTTTGCAAGTCTCCTGGCTTCCACTGTCTGCTAGGCCTTATCTGTCTGCAGCCCCACTCAGCCTCACTCCTGTGTCAAAGGTCTGCACTCCCCAGCCTCCTGGGGTCTCTGGTCTAGCTGTTTTCATGGTCAAGCCCCCATGGTCCTAGTCGGCTGCCCAGAGCCTGGAAATTGGCCCATGCTTGCTCCTCCACCTGAGGTTTTCCCCTGAGTCTCAGTGAGCTGGGCTGCTTCCATTGTCTGCTGCCTCTCTCAGCCCCACTCCCATGCCCAAGGTCTGAGCTCTCCAGCCTCCTGGCATCTCAGGTCTTGCTGCTTTCAGGGCAAGCTTCTAGTTGTACCTGTTAGTTGCCAAGGAGTTAGATTTTGTGCCCCTACTGACTCTAACTCTGGTGCTCAGCCTCTGCCTCTGGTACTGTGGGTGTGGTGGGGAAGGTTGATTAGCTCACATTTTGGGGGAGCTATTTCAACCCCTTATAGTGTGGAAGTGCCCAATCCCACATACCTTTGATACTGTACCCTTTTGTGGGGTCCCTTCTTTCATCTGGATTTGGTTTTTTTGTCCTTTGGAGGTATGCTATATGAGTTGGTGAGGAGAGAAAAAGTGCCCTATTTCTACTCTGCAGCCATCTTAACCCTGAAGTCTAGAAGCCTTGTTAATTAATTTCTGTGCCTCCTTTGCTGGAGTCTCTGAAGCACTGCCTGGTTCGAACAAGGCCAGAATAATTCTCTCTCTCTCTCTCTCTCTCTCTCTCTCTCTCTCTCTCTCTCTCTCTCTCCCCCTCTCTCTCCCTCTCTCCCTCTCTCTCATTTTCCTTGCTTTCACTCTTTCTATTTGTAAATAAACTACCATAAAAGTCTTTCTGACTTGAGTCTTTCATTTGGAATTAAGTACTTAATTTTTGATAAGCATCCTCTTAAATATTCAGTCCAACCATATAGTCATGGTGAAGGAATAGATAGATATTGGAAGATAGGTTTAAAAATTTGTTGAATGATGGGTCCCACAAAGAGTTGATTATAGATGTCATTTGCTCCTTCTTGGTTCTCCTGCTGCTCCATTGATACTTTATAATTGCCTTCCTGAGTCCTGCAAACCTCTCTTTTCTCTTTGTGTTCTCTCCTTTGGTCATCTCTTCCACTTCTAATTCTTCAATGATGACCTCCTCAGAGGTGATTCACAAATCCACATCCCAATTTTCTTCTCTCTCTCTCTCTCTCTCTCTCTCTCTCTCTCTCTCTCTCTCTCTCGACAAATCTGTGAAGTTCTGATTTGAGTTCTCACAGCATTATTTTTGTGCAGCTACTTCTCTGTGCAAAAGTCTTCACTGATTCAAGCTACACAACTAAGTCTCAGCCTCCTTTCCATCTCTGTCTGCTGTTCAAAGTTCAGAATAAGGAAAAATTGTTTCTAGCTCAAATGTTGCCAGACTGGTCTACTCATTGCTCTTGAACAAATTGTTTATTTTCCTATCTGTAAATCTCTGTTCATGCCATTACCATTTTCTACAGTGCCACCACTCTTACTCTCTAATCCAAATTTCAATCAGCATCATTCAAGGTTCTGTTTGAACCTTATTGTCTTTGGAAATATTCCTGGGCCACTTGCTCTCTCTCTCTCTCCCTCTCTCTCTCTCTCTCTCTCTCTCTCTCTCTCTCTCTCTCTCTCTCTCTCTCTGTCTTTCTCTCTCTCTCTGTCTCTCTCTCTGTTTCTCTCTCTCTCTGTTTCTCTCTCTGTCTCTCTCTCTCTCTCTGTCTCTCTCTCTCTCTGTCTCTCTCTCTTTT
>NC_058130.1:321146563-321256834 GCF_016433145.1 Gracilinanus agilis | reverse complement strand
TCTCTCTTTCTCTCTCTCTCTCTCTCTCTCTCTCTCTCTCTCTCTCTCTCTCTCTCTCTCTCTGTCTTTTTCTCTGTCTCTCTCTCTGTCTCTCATTCCCATAGTTCTTACTGTCTGTCCTGCTCTTTTAAGACCCTTTATCATATACTCTTCTTGAACAGGGGTAATTGGATAATTTTTGTTAGAAGAGACTTTGGAGATAGTTTCATTTAAGCTCTTCATTTCATAGCTGAGGAAATAGAAACATAGAAATGGAAAGACTTGCCCGAAATCAATCAACTAGTCAAAAAACTACAAGAATCATGATACCTTAATTTCTACCACTTTGACTCATCTCTCCTCTAAAGATTATAGGACTGTAGGATTTAAACCAAGGTTCTTAGACTCCAGACTAGAGTGCACTACATAAAATAGCTCTTGTTTTGTTATAATACTCTTTAAGTCTTTTCATTTGCATATGTCTCGTCTTCCTGCTAAATAGTATATAATTGGGAAACTGAGACCAGGTTTTACAGTTACTGATTTTCTTTATAATGGCCAATATTACATGGCATTCCTCTACATAGTGGATAAGTAAGAAGCATTTTTGATCAATTAACTGTTGATATTGGTTGATTTCCAGGCACAACAACCTATTTCTATAATGTTTTAAAGCTTACAAAATACTTTCTGCCTAACAGTCTTTTGATGGATATAGTGAAAAGGTATCCCCATTTTACAAATTATGACATTGAGATCCAGAAAGGTTAGGTAACTTGCCCATGGTCACAGACACAAATGATCAGACTTGAACCCTAACTTCTCAAGACTTCAAGTACCCAGTGCTTCTAGTCTATTTTTTTGTCAATTAGTCATACCTGACTCTTTGAGACCTTATTTAAGGTTTTTTTGGGTAAAGATACTAGATTGATTTGCAATTTCCTTCTCCTACTTCATTTTATAGGTGAGGAACTAGGCAAATAGGGTTAAATGACTTGCCTAGGGTCACACAACTAGTAAATGTCTGAGGCTGATTTTGAACTCAGATCTTTCTGACTCTAGGGCTGACACTGTCCACTGTATCACCTGGTCTTCCAATATGCTGCTACATCCTACTCTACTCTACTCTTCTCTACTCATGGTAGGTCAGTGGAATATTTTGGATATGTGGTACATTCTGATTTCATCACACTTTGTAATAATATGTGCACTAAAAGGCTGTTGAAGAATCAGTCCATTATTTAATAAGCACCGAAGTGTTTACTATGTTCCTAGCCAGGATTGAGAATACAAAGAAAGGGGAAAATACTGTGGTTTTAATCTGAAATTGAAGACTTTTATTTGATTAAAACTATAAATATTATACCTTGATGACTTTTGTTAAAGGATTAGAAGCCTTTGGGGATTGCTTTTGATATATAAATGTGTACTATGTAGTTCTAAAAGATATATTTTAAGGAAATATAATATCTATGATGACTTAATTAAGGAAGGGGAACCAGCAGAGGTAGGAAGGTGGACAAACGACATTCAAATGGTCTAGAGTTAGAGGTGTCTATTAAAAACTAAGTCTTGAATAGGAAGAAGGTGTTTGAAATATGTTTCTCTACTTGAATGTATTACTGGCCCCCAAAAAATCAAACTCATCTTTCTCTTAAAAATCTCCTTTTCCTTCTGACTTCCCTATTCATGTTAATGCAGTAGCTGGAAGTTATTAACATAGAGCTTAGTATTGCATGCGCGGAAGATGATGAAGTCAT
Organism: Gracilinanus agilis; assembly: GCF_016433145.1. Taxonomy (NCBI): domain Eukaryota; kingdom Metazoa; phylum Chordata; class Mammalia; order Didelphimorphia; family Didelphidae; genus Gracilinanus; species Gracilinanus agilis. The sequence goes on along the minus strand of NC_058130.1, from coordinate 321,255,095 downwards.
TAAGAAAGTTCAGGTGCAGCTAAGTGGGTAGTGATCCAGGCCTGGAGATGAGAGTCATTGGGTTCAAATTTGACCTTAGATACTTCCTTGTGATGTGATCCTGGGAAAGCCACTTAACCTGTAATTGCCTAGCCCTTACTGCTCTTTTGCCTTGGAAATGACACTTAGTATTGATTCCATGACAGAAGGTAAGAGTTTGAGAGAGATATAGAGACACAGAGACACAGAGAAAGAGACAGAAACAGACAGACAAATAGACAGAGTCAGATAAACACAAAGAAAGGGACAGAGAGAGAAAGACAGACAGAGAGATGAGAGACAGAGACAGAGACAGAGTCAGACAGACAGAGAGAGACAGACAGACAGACAGATAGGGGAGGGGAAAGCAAAAGAGACAAACAGGCAGGCAAAGAGAAAAAATTCTCAACCTGGGGTCCTAGATTTCAAGAGTTCTGTGAATTTTGATGGAAAAATATTATATATTTATTTTCACTAACCTCTAACTGATTTGCATTTCATTTGAAAATTTGCATTTCATTCAATTATTTTAAAACATTCACCTTAGAAAGGGTCCATAAGTTTCCCAGATAGTTTTCCCTAGAGAGACAAAGAAATCCTTGATGCTAATAAGTGAAAATTAAGAACCATTCATCTATAGAGGAAAGAAGGCCCAAGACAAGTCCTGGAAGTGTATCTATAATTAGGGAAAGTATGGTAGATAATAGTGCAAAGGAGATTCAGAGTAAGAGATCAGACAGGTCCACATCCAGTTTTCATATTGCCCAGAGCTTTAGGATGTCTAATTTTTCTTCTTAACCACCCCCTCCCACTACAGTCCTCTATACCCAAATCAAACAAGACATTGCTATTCTGAAAAGAGCAGGAAAAACTTATGATTCAAATATATTTTATTGTTCAGAGTATAAACTTTCAGCTTTTCTTACTGCTCACATATTACTGGTAGACAATGTATGTGGGATTATTAGGGTAGAAAAGCAAAATGAAGCTATAGGGAACATGCCAAGGAGCATGTGCTCAGAGATGCCTGGAAACTTCTCAAACTCCAAGGACATATTAACTGGCAACTCATAGACAGTTCTCCCAAATCATCAATCTTAAATCATCAATCAAATCACCAACCTAGCTCTGAGGTGATTTCCTGATCCAAAAATAACTTCTGTAGGTTTACATTTGTCCTCTACAACTAGAGATTGGAGGAAATCTTCACATGTAGACATTTCCTTTTTCCCTTTTAGGCAGGTGCTAGTGCAGTGAAGAGCACTGGAGTCACAGTCAGGAAAAGATGAGTTCAAATCCAGCAATGAAGACTAGTACATATTCCTGGGCAAGACACAACCACTATTTGCCTTAATTTCCTCAACTGTGAAATGGGAATAAGAAAAGTACTTACTTCACAGTGTATAATAAGGGGATATGAGGAGATGGTAATGAGGGGGTCACCAGGGGCCTAGGAGCCAGTAATTTAACTAGCTGGAGATTGGAGTTGATGTCATCAGAGAGGAGTAGCCTCAGCTGAACTGCCCAGTGAATCTCCACTGCTATCTGCAGGCTCCTTTAAGATGTTGGGTGGGTGGCCCCTCCCTGCTGAGGCAACTGACTCCCTATTGGGTGAGAGTTGAGCCCAACAGGAAACTGTGATTCAACTTCCTCTCAACAATGGAGGCTTAGCTTTCAGTTCTACAGTAACCCCTACTTCTCAAAATTTTGTCCTCCCCTTAGTCTCCTTAGCCTTGAAGGTATTATAATAATCACAGGAATTCACAGATTAAGGCTAAGGGGTTTATTTGAATTGGACAGAGAAAACCAAGGTAAGAGGATTTGCTAAGCTGTTGCTAGGGGCAACTGGCATGTGCTGGCAAAGACCTAAGGGTCTTGACAGGCTGAGGGCAACCAGCCCCCAGCCAGAGATGACTAGACTCTGGCTTGGTGTTATTGATCAGCTAGGTACACCGATGATGTTGTTGAATTGCTTAAGAGATGGCCCTAACCACTAGCCTACACTACCTAAGTTCCTACCCATGATCCTCCTCCCTTCCACCCTTCCTGATCAGGGGCCCCAAGGGGAAAGGTCAGGGATAGCAAGTTGTCTGGGTGAGGTCAAGGGAAAAAGAATCACAAGGTTGTATTTGCAGGGCCTTATATAGTCACAGACCAACTACCGGTTGGCCCCTGGCATGGCGCATGCCATTGGCAAGATTCCATTCAGGGTAACTGATAGGATTGTCTAGGATAATATTGCATGCAAAATCTCTGCACTACAAGTGTTGTGAAAATAAAATGAGAACTATATGTAGTAATACTTAGCACAATGTCTGGCACAGAGTAGACATTCTACACATGCCTATTCCCTTCCCTTCCCTTTTAGCCCCCTAGCATCTCTAGGTTCTTTCAACTATCCTCCTGCCCAGTGACAATACTTACCAGCTCCCTTGCCTACCCTTGTCAACCTTTGGTTATATTTTCCCTACATGAAATGGTCTTCCCCCTAAGCTCCATTTGTCTAATTTTGATTCCTCTTTTAAAGCTCTGTAAACATCTGTAAACATCATTTGTATTCACTTGACTTTATACAAACATGTTGTTTCTTTCCAGTAGAATGTAAGTTCTTTGAGGACAGGGACTATTTCACTTTTGTCTTTGTTACCCTAGTGCTAAAAATATGGTGCCTTGCCTAGAGTGGAGGTGTAATTAATGATTGTTGTTGAATTCTAAGAAATATTCCTTGACATTTCCACATGCAGGAAATATCTCATTCCTCTGAACTTCATTAGCACCTGCTGCATGTTTCTTATTGTTTATTGACATTCTATAGACTATGGGAACATAGATATAGAGCTAGAAGCAGCCTCAGAGTTTATCTAGCCCCACTTCTTCATTTTATAAGAGAGGAAACTGATGTCCAGAGAGTTTTAGTAACTGCCTATTTGTGTCTTCCTTATCTTCCCACCTAAGTTCTAGAATCCTCATATGTAGAATACCTTATACATTTTTGTGTCCCCCATAAACCTTGTCCAGAGAGTCTTCACCATTTCTCTTGCATTGGACTCCCTTTGGTAGTTTGATGAAATCAATCCCTTCTCGGAATTAAATTTTTAAATGCATAAAATTAAATACATAGGATTACAAAGGAAACCAATTACACTGAAATACAATTATTAAATATTTTTAAAAATGTGTTAATGTATATCATTTTGGTAATCTTTAATAGTATATTGGATTATATATACTCAGTACTCAGTAAATATTTATTCCAAGGAAAAGAACAATGAGACCAGAAGAAAATATCAAGGTAAGGAAGAAGCTTGCAAAAGAAGGAGGCAAGAAGTTGAGGATTCAAAATGGTAGGTCCAAAAGAAGAATTAAGTCCAAAAGAAAAAATAAGATATGCCACTTATAAAAATCTAAGACAGAAAAGAGAAAGGAAGACTAATACAGAGGAATATACAAGGATTCTTTGAAACAGAGCCTATGTGTAGGAGATAATCAGAAAACAAGAATTCTTATAGTAAGAGGCAGGGGCATCAGTTAACCTGGTAAAGAAGATGATCTTATTGCTAATTAGAAGCCAAAAGGCTGAACCAATGGGGAAGCTTATTCTTCCTGAGCAAGAAGAGTCTGGGCTAAAGATGGCAACTCATTTCACAGTTAGGAAATAGTTTAGTGACTAGGGGTTGTAGTGAGGGTATAAGGATGAATTAATCCAAAGGATCATAAAAAGATTTGATGAGTAAAAAGCACCTGGAAAAAAGTGGTTTTGAGTACTTTTAAACCTAAGCCGTCACCAGAATGCAGTGGCAGCTATGATGGAATGCTGAGCTAAACTGACTGAAATATGAAATTACCTTCTGAGATACTTCAACAATCTTATGTTTGTACCATCTTCTTCCCAAATTCCTTTGTGTGGAAATCATTTAGTTGATCACTTAAACTGCTTGTGGCTTGGCTTCCAGAGAAATCATGGAGAGTGGTGGAAAGGCTAGGAAGGCAACTATATACCCTGGAAAGTAATATCTAAGAGGGAAATATCATTCCAGTAGAGCCTAAGATAAGGACCACCTAGATCAGTGATGCCTATGGCATGAGTGCCAAAGATGGCACACAGAACTCCCTCTGTGGGCACTTGACTGCCCCCCAGTTCATTACTAGAAAGGCAGAGAGATGGGGTAGAGCTGATCCCCCACCTCTCTCTGCCATGCCTGATGACATTTTTTTCATATTACCCATCCCTCTGCCCAGCAGTCCATTGGGAGTTCCCCAGTGGTAAGGCAGGTGACTCACAGAGAGTAGAGCTGGAGGGGAGCAGAGTAGAACTCCGTCCCTCTCTCTACACTTGTAGAGGATATTCCTTACTTCACCCTCCCCTCTGCCCAGTAGCCCAATGAGAGCTCTTCCTTCCTCCCCTGTGTGGTTGGAAGGAGGGAATGGCTTGTGGTCTCTTGGGGTGGGGGTGGGGTCTAGCACTCTATCTCTAAAAGGTTAACCATCCCTGACCTTGACTGACATAGTTGAACTCTATTCCATCCCATGTTATTGTCTACCTGTGAATTATGACTATATCTTGGACCAGGTCTCAGGGTTTGGAAAGAGGCATCGTTGGGGCTGAGAATGGATACAGGGAATGGAAGACCTCTTAAAACTATTTGATTCTTTAAATTCTTAATCTAACATCTAATTTTCCTTGGAGGCCAATGAAGATTCCATTCCCTGGAAGGGAAGGGGAAAATCTATAGAACAAGACAAGAGGTGGATCTATTATTCCCAGAACTATGCTGACTTCACAGATCCTGGCAAAGGGTAGAGTACTTTGTAAGAACAAAGCACCCTGTAGCAGGAAGTTGAAGTGGAGGTTAAACTAAACAACAACTAAAAAAACCCTCAACATGTTAATTTTAACTCTATTCAAAACCTAGGGAAAATAAAATCGATGTTTACAAAATTAAGATTAAGGGACTGCCAAAAGTCAACTCATTAGGCAGCACTATTACATACACTGATTGCATTGATATCTGATGGTCTTATGGGGTGCATTTGAAAAATAATCATTGAGAATGCTTGGTCTCCAGTGTGTGACTTAATATTTTGCTACCCAAAACAGTTCAGCGGGAGGAGACTGGCTCTAAAAACATCCTACCTAATAGTTTTCCCACTTAGCTTTATGCAGAGAAGGCCCTGTCTGAATATATTAAGCCCTAAAGATCACAGCTACTGTGGCTTAAGAGCTTTTGCAGATATTGATCTTGACACCAGAGTGTCTCTCCCTATCCAGATAAAATAGAGCCGGAGAATAAGACTGAATGGAAAAAGAGGGGAGGAGGGATAGGAAGACAGTAGAAATACACTGACAAGCTTCCTTTCTGACAAAAGTAGAGTTTAAGGCCTCCCAGTAAAGACAAAGAATGAGGAAAGAAGGTAATGTCAAATTGTCTTAAGGGTCAACATTGTCAAGTGAGGTACTTATTTATGAAAGAGAATCATCTCTGCTGAACAAAGTTGTCATCCAGTTGTTTCAATCATGACTGACTCTTTGTTACCCCATTTGGGGTTTTCTTGGCAAAGAGACTGAAATATTTTGTTGTTACTTCTCTAGATCATTTTACAGATGAGGAAACTGAGGCAAACTGGGTTAAGTGGCTTGCCCAGAGTCACACAGCTAGTAAGTGTCTGAGGTGTCAGATTTGACTCAAGAAGATAATTCTTCCTGACTTCAGGCCCTGCATTCTCTCGTTCTATTCACTGCACCAAAGATGGGTGCCTGAATGGGCCCCTAGAACAAGGTTTCTTAACCTGAGGTCCACAAAACCCTTCTGAGTCTATAAACTTGGATAAGGGAAAATACATGTTCATTTTCACTAACTACTAACTGATATTTAGCTCTTCTTTCAATTACTTCAAAACATCCTGAGAAAGGAAATGTGCTTCATCAGATTCCCAAAGTGTTTTATGACACACAAAAAGCTTAAGATCTCTTATCCTAGAAACGCAGAATGCAAGTCAATTCTGTTTTACTAAGATATTTCTGTTATCATTATAATAGTTACTAACATTTATGTAGCACTTTAAAGTTGGCAATGTGCTTTCTATATCTTTTGTTTCATTTGATCCTTACTACAACCTTGAGAGTTAAGTGCCATTATTAGCCCTGTTTTCTAGATGAAGAAACTGAGACTGAGTTTAAGTGACATGCCCATTCACATAGCTGGTAAATTTCTGTCAGGATTAGAACTGAAGTCTTCCTGGATCCAAATCCAAACACTGTATCCACTTAAAAGATATAGCTTATTTTTGCTTCGTGCTCTCAGATTTATTTCTTTGACTGGTGTGAGGGTTGGGGGGCAATAAACTACATGAATCCTGATTCAGTGTCTTGAAGAAAGGTGACCAGGATGTCAAAAGTCTTCCTGGTGAAATCCTCTGAAGGTTTCTGTGATGGAGAAGGTTTTGACTTTCCAACAAGAAAGGCTCCCATTTTTAAACGAGTTCATTTTGCAGAGAAGAGATATAAGCACTTAGGTGACTTAATAGTCCTTTTCTGGCTTCCTTGGTGGTTTTCAATGGATTAGAAAAAAAAGTATGTCTTCCTATTTGGCTTTGAAAAAAAAGGAGAAACCAATCCCCAAATAGAAATTTAAAAAAAAATCAATCTGATGGATATGGGGAGATGAGGAATTGTTCACACATGTTATGTATTTATACATATATATAGAGACACATATATATTGTGAATGTGAAATCCCCATCCCCTTTATGATTACATCAGTATCAGCAGGTTTCCAAAATTCTGTTATTTTGTTATATTAGATTAGGAGTTTTTGCTAATTTAGTCATTTTGTGGTCACAGATCTTAAACTTAAAAAAACCAATCAAGATATAATTCTATCTGTATCTGAATCATGTAAGCGTTTTGGGTAAGCATAATTCTAAAAGAATTTGTTTCTAAAATCACACAGCAGGCATATAGTTTTCTGTCACTTCCCTCTTGTCTTTATTATGTAACGTTGTGGTTCAAGCACACTCATGTCATCTGATTTTACTTGATACCTGAAGAGACATAGAGGTATCTGACTCTTTGGGGAACTCTATAGCTAATCTTTGGGAAACTATAATCATATTCTGATAAAAATTATTGTACCATAATACAAGTTTTTTGGTATATAAGGAGGCCACTCATCAGGTGTGGGATCTTCGGTCGCCAACTGGAGTCAGGTTTTATTCTGAGACTGGTTCTCTCAAACCTATTTCTTTTTGGCTAGGAAACTTTATTTTACTTTTTGGTGTCTGCTAAGTTTTCCCCACAATACATATCTGCCTGTCTATCTGTCTATCTATCACAAAATTTTCTTCGAAAACTTCCTCAGTTTCTCTAAAGTATGAATCTGGTGGTGTGGAGTTTGATTCTTTACTCTTTCACAGAAGAGACCAGCCGAAGTGTCAGTACTTGCAGAAGAATTATTTCAGTTTTAAGATAGAGTGCCCCCCCCACCCCATGCCCACTTTCCTCCTCTTGAGGAGTGACTGGAATTTTTACAACCCCTTGAAAAATTTAAATGGCTTCAAAACTAGAAGCAGGGGGAGGATTATAGAGCAAATTCTGCCCAGCCAAGAAAATTTTAAGCCTCAAGTAGCTACTGGCCTGCAGCAGTCCCTCTGACCACAGACTCCTGGTGCAATGGGCTGGGACTGTCATACAGAGGGGCCCCTGCATAGAAGCTTTGTGCTTATGCAGGCCAAGGAGCAATACTGCCCACCAATGCAAACAAACCCCCAGGCCATGGCCTCTCTTGAGAAATGAAATAATCCACTAAAAAAGCATGCCTTCCCAATGCCACTTGCCAGCATTTTGTGTAGGAGTATATTTTAAGAATATATATCTGCTCTCTAATCTGAATTTTTCTGAAGTTGTGTGGGTATGCAGATTATCTTCAAGATGAGTCAGCTCTATGCCACATAAAACCTTAGAGATACTTTGAATTTCCCTGAGGAGTAGAATGGCTGTGAGTCTTGAGCCTGTAGTTTAGCCCATATGGGTTCTGTCTCCTCCCCTCTCCAGAAGAATGGCAGTATTGAACTCCATATGATATTTCAGGCCATGGTTGAAAACTCTATAAATGAGTTCTAAGTGCTAAAGGTGTCCTCCTGTAGAGTGAAAGCCATCAGTAGGTAGAACCACATAGGTGGAGAACAGCATGGACAACCTCATACAAATTGCCAGAAAAATTCAGCCAAAATAAACACGACCCTATGTTATTCAGGAGTCCTACTTCCAAATCAGTTTTAAATCCCTAACTAGCCATTAAAGTCTCATATTTTAAAATGAATGTTGATGAAAGTTGATTATTTCCTTTCTGATGGAAAAATGTCTACTTCCTAAAGAAATCATGGCTCATATTTCTCAACAACCAAATGTCACTTTAAAAAAATGTCCCATTTCCTCTGTCCTTTACCAATGACCTTTCTTTGAACAGAAAAAGTAGGCTCTTTTCTTTATAATCCAGAATAAAACTATGGAATTCACAATCTTCCTTCGCTCCTTCAATAAGAATACTGAATCATAAAATCTGTGGAAGGGAAGAGCAGAAACCATTTAATTCACATTCTCATTTTAAATAATAATAATAATAATAATAACAAAATAGCAATTACATAGCACTTTGGCAAAGCAATTTTAAAAATTAACTCAGTTTATCCTCATAATAAACTTGAAACTGAGGCAGATAGAGATAAAATGAGTTGCCTAAGGTCATACAACTAGTAAGTGCCTGAGGCTAGTTTTGAAACTCAGATCTTTCTGACTCTAACTAGTGATCTATCCACTAAACTACCTAGATATATTTCTCTAGATAGAGAAGGAAACTGAGATAAGTGGCTTATCCTGGTTCAGTAACTAAGTAAGCTCAAGAAGTGGGATTTGAACCAAGGTCTTCTGATGCCAGTGTCTTAAGGAGAATAATATTCTTCCCTTTCATTCAACCTTATGGCTTTTTATTGTGCTATGCAAAAACCACCCTCTATAAAAATGTCTACTTTGCTTTCAAATCATGGTGTGGAGAAAGAGCAACTTAGGTCCCTGAAGGCTTTGCCAGTAAAGTCTGAAATATGGTAGGTTCCACAGAGTTGAAAGGGTTTCATTTTCAATTTCAGACACATCCTATTTCCCTAGCTAAATGCTGAGAGAACCTTCACTGACAGGTTGGAAACTAGTGGATGAAATTCACTGGCCACCATAAGCCATAAAACATGTACAAAATTCATAATCATACTCCATTCAGCAAGGGCTTCTGCTTTCACAAGTGAGGTTGCAGACTGGTACGGGATCACTTGATGAACTGATGGCATTCTTAATATGTTTGCTATCTTTGTTCAATGACCATTGAGTTGACAGCACTGGAACTATGAATAAAATAAGAAGACCAAAAGAAATTGCATTTAATGGAAGGACAGTCACAGGGTCTTGTTAGTTAAGGGAATAAGGAAATGTATAGACTTAATTTAAATATGTGCTGAAGATAATAAGGAATTTATTTTCCTGGGACACTTTGCCATTTCTTATTACAGTTTTCAAAACTGAACAAAAATGAAGAGATAATCTCTAAAAAAGTTTATAGAAAATGCAGAGAATCTCTATAAAGAAAACTGATAATTTTCCCAAACAACAGCAACATATATCATGAATGTAGGTGAAATCAACATGAAGGTAGGCATGGATAAGAAGAGTAAAATATATGATGAAAAGTATGGTTCAGAATTAAGAAATTAAGAAATTAAGAAGACCAAAGGCCTTTTAACTTAATTTAATAAACTTGAATAGTTTCTTTCAGAAGGAAGGTGGCAGACACTAGATGATGAGGAATAAATAACATCACTAAAAATGAGGTAGAAACGAAAACAGGCATCATTTCAAAATTATCTCTGTGTGTGTTCAACCTGGTCAAGTGCTGATCTGAACAAAGAAAAATTAATGCCAAATTAGAAGGTAGGCTAAAATTGAGAAAATGCTACATGTGATTACACCAGGCCTAATTTGACCAGTTTTATAAACTCCCTAAAAAGTGGGAAATGGACAAAAGTAAAGATATTGACTTAGCATCCTTCTTAGAGATGTTTAGAGATTCCCATGCTGGCCTACCGGGTTTCAGCTCCACAGAATAAGGATCAGCTCCCAAATTAAATTTATAAACTCTTATCTCACCATCTCATAGCTAAATCAAGCTATCACCTTGCTAAATCTTCTCTCCCCTCTGATTTGCAGTTTTGGAGGATGAAGTATCAAACTCCTCCCAATTCTTTCCTTTATAAAAGGGCAGAACTTTTAGGCTCACTGCACTCTGTATCTGCTTATCTTCCCATTTTTCCAAGTACCTTTTTGTTTCCCATTAGATTGTAAACTCCTTAGGGTCAAGGACTATCTTTTTTACTCATTATATTTCCAGTGCTTTCCTGGCACATAGTAGGCACTTAATAAATATTTATTCAATTAGACTGGATTGGATATTTAACTGTTGAAAAATGGTTTATCATAAAAAGGAGGCTGAAGAACTCTAAACCTAATATTGCAAAACAAACTCTTTATATCCTTGCCAGGCAGAATATAAAGGTAGCCAAGGCCAACATTAGTTGAGAATACAAGCTGATTTGCAAAACATGACAGAGCAGGAGATGGAAGATTATGAAATATATTACTTGTCAACACAACAAATAAGTAACTGTGTCAGAAATAAGCTTTCAGAGACAGTGATTGTGAGAACTATCTAGATTTTCCTGAGTACATTCAAAAATGAGATTAAAAGGACAATAAAAAGGCACAAAAATGGAACAAATAGGTTGATATTTCTACATTTGATCTTAGACTCATTAGAGAGGATAGTGGACCTGCTATACTGAATTCAATCACTTTAGTACTGAATGTACTATGCTAGGATTAGCACTAGAACCTAAGAAGAATACTAGATTTGAAGTTGGGTTAAATTCTGGTTCTACCACTTAATACCAGTATGACCTTGGACATTTAACCTTAAGTGAGTAGACAGTATCCTCAGCTGTAAAAGGTTGAGATTAGGCTCTATGATCTATTATAACATTCTAACATTATGTCTATGATTCTATAGTCCTTCCATTTCTAAGTTCCTAATCCTTTGATCTTAGAATCCTTAGCTTTCTTTAGAGGTCATCTCTTCAGAAAGTCCATTGAATTCTTTCCATTTTTAGTAACTTTTATTCTTCTTAAATGACCTTACATTTACCTGTCTGTGAATGTGTTGTAGCTTCCTCATATAATGTAATAATATATTGTCTTGAGGGCAGGGAATGCCTCATTTTTGTTTTTGTTTCCTAGAGATTAGACTAGTGCCTTGAATATAGAAGGCATGTTATAAATAGTTTTTAAATGGAGCTGAATTTCTGTTCTAAATTTGTGATCCTATATTCTTCAAATATTTTTGGGAAAAGCTGCTAAACCTGGCTAAAGACACATAGGAGAAATCTATGCTGGAATAATCACAATTTTAAAAGGTCTCAGACATAGTCCTAAGAATGTATGACTTTTCCAAAGATAAATCCAGTTTCATGGGTGGGGAAGATCACAAAGTAGAGTCCTGCCGTGAATGTAGTTTCACTAGGAAGGGAGACTGAACCCTGGGAGAGAAGTTCCATGATGTAAGTGTTCTGAGAGTGGCAGCTAAGATAGTTGTTCTGTATTGCCGTTAGCCAAGTAAATGTTTAACAACTGGCTTTCTGAAAATTCGTGACACATTTTTAAATTTAATATGCATTATTAATATTTTTCCATTAATTTTTCAAAATTTAAAAACCAGTTATATCAAACTAAAATGGAAATAGGCATTACTAATACATATATGTATATACATATATATTTTTATATATATGGATCCCTGTAGGCCATGTATTGACTTAGTTTAAAAATGTAACTTAGACAATTTTTATTATATTTTTATTTTGTTAGATATTTCCCATTTGTATTTTAGTCTATTTTGGGTTGCACTCAGGAGTGTTTTAGGCCTGTTGTAGTCATGGGCCTTCTGTTTTACTATAGACAATCAACAAAACAATAATTTAAGCCTGAATTTTTAACATATGCTGATTTAACAATATACTTTCTACAACTAGCAGGAGGTGACACATCCCTGTTGGTCACTTCAAGGAGCTCCTAGTATTTTCATAGAGCAAAGCCCTTATCATCCTGTGCTAGTTATGCCATTGTATTCATTGATAGATTTTTGAGATTTCTCAAAGAGGATTTTATTTATTTGTTTGTTTATTTATTTATGTTTTTTTTTAAACCCCTACCTTCTGTCTTGGAGCCAATACTGTGTATTGGCTCCAAGATAGAAGAGTGGTAAGGGCTAGGTAATGGGGGTCAAGCGACTTGCCCAGGGTCACACAACTAGGAAGTGGCAGAGGCCAGATTTGAACGTAGGACCTTCTCTAGGCCTGACTCTCAATCTGCTGAGCCACCGAGCTGCCCCTCAAAGAAGATTTTAAAGGAAAAGATTTCTGATGTAATTATTACCAAATAAGGATACTGAGAAGACAAAAATCACTTCCAAACCTAGGTAACAATTTCCTTATATCTATAAAACTATTAGGAGACAGGACCACACACATGTCTTGGGCATTTTTTTCATGAAAATATGAGAAGGAAACAGGTAGACTTTTGTAGATGATTACTATCTTAGAGGTTTGAAGAATAAGAGCTTTCATCCATTATTTGTTTTTAAAGTAAGTTTTATTGTTATCTTTTGTATTTATATCACTTAAATCTCTCTTTCCTCATTGCTCTATATTCCTCCATTGACTTCTGGAGAAAAATACTATATAAATAAGAATTTTATTAAGACAAAATTAAGATGCCAAAAATATTAGAGAAATTATTACTACAACAAAAAATCAAACAAACAAATCACATTTGATTCCATAGAGCAAAACTCAGTCTTAGTAGCTCTCTTAAAACAAATACTAAGAACAAATAAAATTTCATGACAGATGCTATTACGGAAATAATTTCACTCTGCCGAGTCTCCACATCTGGTGAGGCATCAAACAAGGAGTCATATGAACAGGGAAGAGGTCCATCAGTTTGTAGAGAGAGAATGCCCTGTCCAAAGTCCAAATAGAACAGAGATTTCTGTAAATGGAGAGATTCTCCAGATGCTCTTGTTGGCAGATGACACTGGGCTGATTGCATGGAGCCCTGGAACACTGCAAGGTCTCTTAAATGGGATCCATAGTCATTCAAAAGTGACCAGCTTCTATCCACAGTAGTTAGATAAATTGGATCAGATTAATACATGTTTCCCAGATCATGATATACAATTAGATGAACAAACCGTCAATTCAATTCATTCATAGGTATATGCCAGACAAGTGTTGGAGGCAGAATGAGTGGTACTCAGAATTAACTTCTGGGAGGGAAACAGGTTGAATCTCATTTGAGTAATTATGCAACACTTTTTGATGATCCCAAACTGTTCACTGCTTCTAAAATCTATCATTTTAATCCCCAATAGTTTCCTGGTGATGCTATATGGCTGTGAATCATCCATCATGATGATTTCCAAAGAAACAAAATTGGAGCATATCATTTGTGGTGATAACTTGTGCTGGAAGAATGTCATAAAAGATTTCACCAAGATGCTGTCTGGCTACTCATATAGCATGAGGGAGAGAGGGGTAAGAGATGAATAGCTTTAATGCTAGACCAACATACACACAGTATTAAAACAATTAAAGGAAAGCTTAGAGAAATGTTTTCAGTGTATAGATCCTCTGTCAATAGTTTATGAAGAAGATCCTGATGTGTCACATTATATGCTGGTGGACAAAGAAATCATCCCAATGAAACCAGAGGTTCATGAAAGTATCTGAAGGTTAAGTTTTATTAATGCAAATAAATATATAAATTATGTGATAAATACATATAAATAATATAAGAACTAAAGGATCACATGATATAGCATATGAAAAACACTTTGCCAACCTGAAGTCTCTCTCTGTATATTAATTATTAATTAATAAGCATGTATTAAACAGTCACTACTTGCTGACCACTGTGCCATGCGCTAGAGATATAACTGCTAAAAGAAAACAATTCCTGCCATCTATGAACAATACAACATGTACACAGAGAAGGAAATGCATGATATATATTTTTAAAATACACAGTGATTAGAGGTGAGATATGTCACAAATCAAGGAATAAGAAAGGACCTCTTGAAGGAAATGACATGACCTGATCATTGAAAGGAACAAATGATTCCAAGGGTAGTGGTGAGGTGAATATATTCTACACCTGAGGGACAGTTTGGCCTGGAAAAAGAGGGGTGTATGGAGAAGAGAAAGTAGGCCAATTTGTCTGTAGTATAGAACACAAGGGAACAATAGTGAGTAGTCAGTTGATCAGTTAAGAAACATTTTTATTAAGTACTTATTGTATGCCAGGCACTGTGCCAACCCTGGAAAAATAAGCTGGATCCAGACTGCAAAGGGCATTTTGATCCATGGTTTTGTAGGAATTACACATGCAGAGGGTCATAAGGGGAAGCATCTGCCCATGGCCTCCTCATCTTCTCCACTTTTCTGGATATGGGAGATTATTAATTGGTCAACTCTTCCACATCAATAGGGCTGTTCCCTTCTATGAGAGTAGCAAGGAGCTCAGAGGGCACCTGCGATATACCAGAACTAGTATGCCTGAATCCATTACACTCCCAGGAGCTCATGCCTGATCCCCTTAATTAGGTAGGTTTCTATGCCACTGAAGACATTTTACCACTTCTCACTGCAGGAACTCATCTGCTAGAAAAAGCCTGCCTCTTCAGAATCAGCATATTGTTTCCACTAAGGCTATGTTTCAGATTAGCCAGCCATCACTTCTGTTTGTTGATGGATCTGGTACATGATACGTACAATATAGCCAGCACTTCTAGCTTCGACTCATATACTGTGAGTTTCCTGAAATTCTTGGAATTTATCTGCCAGCTTGTGGCATCTGACCCAAACTCAGCATGTTGTAAGGCAGGAAGTAGTGTCAGAGGGTTCTGTTATTATTACTATTGTAAGGTATATGAATGCATGTGTGTTGCTGCTGTAGGTTATTTGTATGCCCACATGGATTTGTATGCCCACATGGATATGCTCACAGTGAGCCATGAATACAAAACTCTAGAATCTTGTTCATTCTTCCCCAAGGAAGACTTTGATTCCTGATTGTGGAGAGTAGGAGAATGAAACCAAAAGGATAGTGTTTCTACTCTCCTCATTGAGGGGGGTACCAAACAATAGCTATAAATTCTTGGTCTGCTTAAATCATAGATTCATGCAGCTTTCCTTGTTGCTACAGCTTAAAGGGGAAATAGTGGCCAAGCTTATATGTGAAGGCCTGACAGCTCTTACCAAAAGTTAATTATTCAAAAGTTGATTATATGTGAGTATCTTAATATTTTAAATGTTACAAATAAATACATTTAAATTAATTTAAAATTTAATTTAAAATTTTAAAAATAATTATCTTTAGCTTTAATTAAATAGAATTATTTCTTGAGAAAAAGAATTGTTATATAAAAGACAAATACTCGATAGCAAATAAACCCATTTATTCAAGCAGATAGCTAGACAGAAATCAGAGAAGTTATGCAGGCTAGAATATATTAGAGAGGGGGCAGCTGGGTGGCTCAGTGGATTGAGAGCCAGGCCTAGAGACCGGAAGTCCTATGTTCAAATCTGACCTCAGACACTCCCTAGTTGTGTGACTCTGGGCAAGTCGCTTAACCCCCTTGCCTTAAAAAAAAAAATAGAATTTATAAGAGAGAAAGAGAAGACAGAGGCACACATACAGAGACAGAGACAGAGACAGAGACAGAAAGAGAACCAAGCCTACCTGAAGAGGAAATTTCTCAGTTTCTGGAAATCAGCTTAAAATCATATTTGTGGAGACACAATTTTCTCTACATGTTTTGTAGAGACAATAATCTTTTTTTTCACTATATAGGGATCCCTCCCTGAAGAGAGTCTGGAATCAATCTCAGGTTACTTCTTCTTAAACTGGAAATAAGACACAATTCTCCTTTCTAAGGCTTTCTACAACTCTGTCCCCGCAGAGGTTGAAAACATTTAATGACCATTCTCTCCATTAATGAAAAGAGTCCTTTGCAAATGCATAGGGCTTGATTTCTGGATTACACTATAATTGTTGCCATTTTGTCTAATAGAGTTCTGCATTGGTATCTTATGGTGGAGTTTAGAAAACCCTAGGTTCTTAGAGGTCAAGCTGGTAGAGTGCACATTCTGGCCAGTCTTATCAAATTGAAAAGGCTGTGAGAACAAATCTAGTGTGGATTCTTTATTGTCTCAGGAGTATTCTATTAAAGTTTAGGGTGACTAATTTGTAGATTAAAGGGAATAGCATGAGTTTATCAACCACTGAAAATCTTCTGTACTATCTCCCAAGAATCCATGTCAATGGAGGGAGTACCTATAACAAGAAACCTGCAAATATTAAAGTCCAGGGTGTACTGTATATTTACTCAAAACAATATTTTGAAAATTCTGATTGGAAACAAGTTAACCAGCATCATAGGAAATATGACATGTATTTAGATGTATTGAATATTAAGAGAAATTAGTTCATTTTTCTGTAAAAATAAACAAATGGAAGGAAAATTGTGGTTTACCTAATCAGCCCAAAGTATCTTGGGCAGTTAACCAGGAGGTGTGTATTTTTTTAAAAAAACTATATAATGAATACATAGATTTGTAGTAACATTAACTGGGTTCAAATCTTGGCTTTATTACTTATTTTCTAGCAATTTACCAACCCTCTCTGGATGTCATTGACCTCATTTAAGGTCCCCTCTTTTAAGATCTAGAGTTTGTGGTCCTAATTTTATTAAACATCTTTAAAACACTGTCAGTGTCCTAGATACAACCTTACCTATCCTGTCCATTTCTTATGGCTATTTGGACAAGAGACAGGGATGAATCTTTAATTTCATTGGTATGGGAAACTCCCAAATGAGGAAACTGCCTATGAATTCAGATCAGAGTCTTTTCTGTAATTTATATTCTTAGAGAGTTACCCAGATTTAGAACACTGAGAGGTTAAGAAACTTTCCCAGAACCATGTGGCCAGCGTTCAGGGGTTGAATACACTGAGACCAGCTATTTCTGGCTCTGAGGCTAGCTCCCTATGCATTATGTCATAATACTTCTCATAGGATTGGTGCAAAGATCAAGCAATACACTTTAAATCTGAAAAATAGAAAGTGCTATCTAACTAGGAAGTTTTCCTCAAAGAAGGATTCTCCCACCTGTACAAATGGGCAGTGTTGTCATGACTGAATAATTTCACCTTTTCCCTTGACAAGGATGAGGGAGAATCATGGGATAACAGTAGCTAGTATTTATGTGGAGCTTTAATGATTTCAAAGCATGTAATAACAATGTTATTATTATAATAACCAGCATTTATATAGTGCCTACTATGTGTCAGGCATGGTGCTAAGCACTTAACAAATATTATATCATTTGATCCTAATAGCAGCTCTAAGGGAGATGCTATTATCATCCCTATTAGAGATGAAGACACTGAGGCAAGAGGCTAAGTGATCTGTCTAGGTCGCTAGAGCTAGTAGGTATCCGAGACAGGATTTAACTCAGACCTTCCTGACTCTATGTCCAGGTTCTATCACTGCATCACATAGTGGTCTCTTAAGAATCTTAGACTCAGGGGGCAGCTGGGTAGCTCGGTGGATTGAGAGCCAGCCCTAGAGACAGGAGGTCCTAGGTTCAAATCTGGCCTCAGACACTTCCCAGCTGTGTGAACCTGGGCAAGTCACTTGACCCCCATTGCCTACTCTTACCACTCTTCTGCCTTGGAACCAATACTCAGTATTGACTCCAAGACGGAAGATAAGGGCTTAAAAATAAATAAATAAATAATGAAAAAAGACTCTTAGACTCAGAGATGTGATGATTTTCTTCCACCTCCTAATTGTTTTAGATGAGGAAAATTAAACCCAAAGAGATTAAGTGACTTTCCCAAGGTCGTTTAGATACACAGTTGAAGATCTGAGTCTAGAACCTAGCTCTTTTAATTCCTAGTCTTGAATTGTGTCCTTTGGGGGAGTGGAGAACTCTTCCCCGCTCTAACTTTGGATACTGTGGTTCTGGTCAGCCTTCCTGGGCCCAAGATACTGCATTGCACATGGGCCAGGTAACCCTAAAGAAGAGCTGGAGAGGGAGAAATGAGGGCTAGAAGCAGGGTGGAGCCAGTGAATCTAGTTCTACCACTCTGTTTCAGAGGACACGTTATGGCTTGCTCTGCTCTTGCCTGGTGGGCTGGACAGCTGTGCATGATTAAGGTGTGTATAGCTGGGCCCCTCTCCCAGCCACCACACAGCTGCAAGCGTGACCACAGGTGGTGGCCTGATGATTTCTGCTTATGCATCAAGGCGGCTGAAAAGAGGCTGCAGATGTACAAATACTCTGTGTGAGGTTATGACACCCAATTAATTCCCTGGCACTACTCTTCCCTGTCCTAGCCTTGCCTGGCCCCCACCCACTTTGGGTACTACTAGATCCAGGATGCACAGAGTGACTTCACCTCCACCCCCAGTTTTGCAAGTGTGTGTGTAAATGTGTGGCTGAGGAAGTAGGAGTGAGGGAGGGGACAAGGAATTATTTGGAAAGACTTCACAAAGAAGCTGAATATTATGCAAAACCTTGCAGGGTAGGGACAGCTTTGGTGGGAGAAGAGAACTAGAAGTATGTGGAGCAGGAAGGAATAGGGCAAGACTAATGCTAAAAATATTTGAGTGTTGTTAATTATTGTACCACTGATGGAAGAAAAAGTTAAAAATAGACAATAAAAAGCTCACCTACATATAGGGAAAGGGATAATCTCAATGATTTCACTGGGATTTGTGGTTGAGACAGCTACCTCTTCCAAGTCAGGGGCCAGCTTTGCTGAAACTCGGTTGTCTAACTCACTGAGAAGTGAAGTGATGTGTGTGGAGTCACATAGCTAGTATTCATCAGAGGCAGGAATTGAGCCCAAGTTTTCTTGACTCTGAGTCTGTGAACCTCCAGCTCCATGGAAGGTACAGCAGTCCTGTAGAATAGGGTCTTATTCCCCCTGCTACACAATTCATTTTTCAATTACATATTGTTAGTGTAGCAGTGGCTCTGGGGTCTCAGAGGCTATTCCTGCAGAATACAATCTAGGGCAAGTGATTGTACATTCAGAGTCAAGGCTGGTTGCGTTTCTGTGTGCTTTTCATATGAGGACCAGTCTAAGTAAAAGGAGAGTAACACATCACAGGAAACTTGGCCACCATATGATGCCTTTTTTTTTCATCCTATGATCCTATGATCTTCTAAGGTGTGAGGATGAATTGTCCACTTTGAAGAAATCATGAGTCTTTGAACTGTGTATGTAGTCACAATACTGAGATTGAATATTGTTTCTAGAAATTAGATATTATTATGAAAGGATAAGAAGTAAAAACTATAAAATGATTCTCCTAGCTGTTTTTGATGCTAACTTAAAATGTTTGTATTTTTCTACTAATTAGGGTAGAAATGGAAAGTGGAATTGTCTCCAGTGGTGCCTATTCACTGCTGCTTTAATCAAGGCAATAAGTATTTTTAAGTGCTTCCCATGGGCCATGCACTGTTAACCACTGGGATTACAGAGAGAGTCAAAACAGTTTCTGACCTCATGGAGCTTACATTTTAATAGAGGCTCATTGTATAGCAATCTTTTCTTAAATATTGAATATCTAAGTAAAATTTAAAAAGAACTTGTAACGGAGAAAGAAGCACTTCTCAAACAGAGAAAAGGCAAACATTTCAAGTCAGAGGCCATAAGGACACACACATTTGAATGAATTTGAAGGATATTTGTTTCCAGCTAACGCAGAGTATGTTGTCCAGATGTCTTGAGTCTTACCTGCATTACTTCTCTTCTATCTATCATCAGTTTAAACACAGGATGTGGCATGACTGGCAGATAATCTGGAAGTAATCTGCTTATCTTTAGAGAGCTGCAGAAGAAATTCAGTTGTAAAAAACTGAATGGCAAAGAGGAGCTTGGAACAAATAACAAAGGAAGTCAGGAAGGAAAACACACATACACACACACGTACTCTTCCCCCATATACACACTACCCCAAAATTATAATGGCTGGATGTGCTACTTGGATCTCTTAAATAAATGTGGCAACCATTCTATTTCCAATAGAAGGCATGGTACTTCCTTACCTTTTAAAAGAGCCCAGGGGGGTGAATATTTTAATTCTAGGTAGCATGGTGATATTGCAGAAACCAAGGGTTGTTGCTTTATAGCCTTCATAAACTACTCATAAGGGTTTCAGACTCAGCTGCATATGATCGTGGTACTGTATATCTATCTCTCTTCTCTTGATAATGTATCTGAGATTTATCCTATACTAAAAGCCTGATGATGGAGAGTTCATCCTGCACAACCAGGATAATGTTACTTCTAAACTCCTGAATCCACTGTAAAGTAATCCTGAGATCTGTAAGCTTCAGAAAAGCATCCTCTGAAGAGGTGTACCGGCAGTGACAATGGGCATTCAATGAGATAGCAACCTAAATAGGTTTGGTAGTTGGGAAAACTGACTTAAACATGCACCATGTAGGCCTGCATCAAGTATATATGCTAGAAGATAGATTTGATGGCTGCTTAAGCCTAGGAAAATTATTTTCCTTAGGATCTTTAATATTCTTTTGAAACAAAGATCAATTCGACTCGTTACAAAAAGCTCAATTCTCCAAAGATTCAAAGATTGTTTCAAAATAGGGTCATTTAATCTTTGCTGAGGTGCTGAAGTCAAATAGGCTGCAACTTTAAGAGGGGGAAAGGTTAGATTGTCCAAGAGAACAAGAGGATTCTGTGTCCCTTGTACATTCCCTTAGGCTAACAGCTTTCTTTGGATTGTCTATAACTATGCTTTCTCATGTCAAGAAGTTAGTTCTTGCTTTAGGCAGATGTAAACTCATCTGGTGGGGAAAAGCACAGAAGGAACACATTCCTTTGCTACTGTTACTTTAGAGCTAAAGAAATAATGAAGTTACACAAATATTGTCATTTGGCTGTATTATGCCAAAGATACTCTGGTGAAAGTCAGTTTTGTCTCATAATTTGCTCATCAAAATATAGGTTACTTTATTATCTTTAAATGTTTAACCCAATCACTAATTCATGATTCATTTTCATTATTTCATTACTAAAGCAAAAGATATGCTGGACTTGGGTTTGGATCCCACCTCTGACTCTTTAGAATTGAGTAATAATGGACTTTTATGGCTCTCCATCTCTCTGAGGATGTTTCATCATTTAAAGAATAGGAATATTATTATCATGCTATGTACCTCATGAGGTTGTTGTGAAGGTAAAAGGAGTCAATATCTGAAGTGTTTTGCAAATCTTGAAGTTCTGAAGTTCTTTTTAAATGTCAGCTATTATTCATTTCATGATTTTGTACTTGTTTTTGATGTTTTCCAATTACATTTTTTTCATAAAACTGTTTTCCTACAGTATATGCTTTACAGACATTTATTAAGGTGAACACATCAATAGTTGACATAATTTTATCTTTATCTTAGTTCTATTTTGACATGTGGTATTGAAGAAGAAGAAAAAATTAGTGGGGGTGGATGGGTCAAGCAGCATGGAACTATTGGAACTGCATCTCTTGTATAAACACAGTTACCAGATAATTAACGTGTATAGCTGACATTGAAGCCAGGAGGCATATCTATTTCTCTTCTGCCTTTCTTCACCTCAGAATAGGATTATTCACTTCACAGATGACTCAGGGAACTATTAGGTAGGCTAAAACCCCCAAGGTGACCTGTACACAGCAGGGGCAGTTGGCAACACAGAGAGAATAATTTTATTTTATACATTTTCAAAGATCAAGGGTGTTCAAGTTCAGAGGAGATAAAACTGTTGCTATTACTATTCTCCCATCCCCCACTGAAATTATATGTGGGCAAAACCAACTTAAAATCAACAACAATGAGAAATTTTTCAATAAGAAAAAGGAGTTGCAAACTATAGCACATACATCCTACAGCTTTGTGGGGAAACCATTAGATCTTCACAACCCTCTGTGTCTTCTCATCCCGAGTGACCCTTGCCCATGGATTTCCATATATCATCCCTGGAGAAGCCACCAAATGCCAAAATAAGTTTTTTGGGAAAACCAGAATAATACCTGTTATCCTTCATAGTTGATATACAACCACTTCAACTTGCTTTTCTAGACATATAGTTCTTATTTTCATTATTGTTGTTGACATTTCTTCTGTACATGTAATATTATGAGCTCTTTAATGCCCATTGGTTAGTACAGTGCCTAGCACATAGACAGTTAATAGATGTTTATTGAGTAATACTTCAGACTACTTACATTCAGTCTTGGCTTTGCCTGTGTTAGTTGATCATTTATTAAGTGACTCCTCTGTCCCAAGATACCATGCTAAATGCTGGGGATACAAATAAATACAAAACCCAAATAAGTATTAGCAATATGTGTCTTGTTTCACAGCATGAAAAATAGAGAAATATATGCTATATGATAATATATGTACTACCTATGTTATATTACCAGTATTCTTGGGGAGGAGGGAGAAGTGGGAGTGAAGGAAAAAAGGAGACATAGATTTTTGGACATAGCTAATTTGAGAATTTGTTTCTCTTGGAAATTGTGTAAATGGAATTAGCTCATCTTCATTCATAGTTAGACTCTAGCCACCAGAGATAATGTCATCCCCACCTCCCTTAGTGGGGAGGGGAGATGAGTTACCCACACATGACAATAAGTAACAAATCAAGAACAAGAGACTGCCCTTTGGGCAGTCTGAAACAGTGTTGAGGCTGCCATTTGTTCGTTTGAAATTAGAGGTGGACTTGGGAAATGATTGGGGTAACTTCCTGCGGAGGCAATTGGTACTTTGAACTTGGTGCTGAAGGATCTCTGGTGAGACCTCAGGCTGCTTCCCTCTGAATTGTCACTTGGGTAAGTTAGGCTGACTCCCTTTCACCTCCCTTGGCGTTTCTGGAGGCTCTATCCTCAAGGAGGCTTCTCTTGCCTCTCTAATTGATAAAGGCCTTGTGGCTAGTAGCCTAGTTTAATTAACCTCTGAATTCTCACCCGGTCTGGACCAGAGTTTCTCTCTCTCTATTTCCCTACCTTCAACCTTCCTAATTATAAATAAACTTCTATAAAAGGCATTCTAACTTTGGTCTATTTGTAGTTATGGAATCACGCTCATCTGATTCCTGGCAACCACCATACTTTAAAAATATCTAATTTCCCCTCTTACAAAATATAGTATATTTATTATAATTAATTGCATATTTATAATAAATCATGTTATAGTATTAATTTATTATATAATATATAAAAATAAAAATAATTAACTCAAATATTAAAAAAATTTTAAGAGTTTTGTCAGGGAGCTCAGACTAATAAGGGAAACAATACACAAAAACTATGTACAAACAAGAGATATACAGGATAAACTAGAGGTAATCAACAGAGCGGAAGGTCCTTGAATTAAAGGGGATTGAAAAAAAGCTCATTTAGTTTTTAAGATATGAAAAGGCAGGAACTGTATCTTGCTCTTCTTTGTTTCTGTCAGTATCCAACAAAATGCCTTTGACCTAGCATGTATTTAGTAAACATTTATTGGGTTTTAAAAAATGAGTAAAATGGACATATAATTTGTTCAAGAACAGTTAGAATGATTTAATTGTTTCGTATATTTCAGCCATTGGTAGGTCATTCAATAATCTAGATAAAAAGGAATTAGCAACCTCCAGCCAAGAAAGACTCTGTGTTACAGATATAAGGAAATTATGTATTCATCTACTCAACAAGTATTTTAATATTCATTCAAATGGGTCTATGGCCTCATCAGCATAGATGCTCCTTCCAAAGATACTGATCATGGATCATCGATGGTTTCTCATTCTTTGTAATTCTTGTCCATATCATTCCACAAATTTTCCATGGGGAATATATTTAAGAGGGTTGAAGAACTTTCCTATTACCAAATGAACACTGTCACTATTAGTAGAGCTCAGAGTTTTCTACCCTTTAATTATATCACTCTGTCATAGAAAATCACATATCTAAAGTAGGAAAGGAATTCAGAGGTCCACCAAGCCCAATCCTAGTTACTTTTTATCAATGAGGAAACTGATAGCCAGAAAGGTTATTTTTACCCCAAGATCAAAGAGATCATATGCCAGAGGTAGGAGTTGAATCCAGGTCCTCTGAATACGGAGGCAGAACCCTTTCCATTGTATCACATTCTATCTGATGATATGTTTTTCTGGATAATATCTTTTGTGCTGTTTCTTGAATGGTAAAAGACTGCAACTTTGTTCCCACTGTGCATTTCTCCATCACCCTTTTGGTCATCAACTCTACAGTTCTGATTATTCAGAAATTGTGGTGTTCTATTATTTAAGACCATGTAGCATCATGGGAGGAATATTGGCATTGAAAAGACAGGTTTTTGTGTCAGAGAGCAGCTTGGGGTTATTGAAAGTTTGACCTATTTTCTCAAGTCTATTTTTTGCCCCATTCAGTTGAATTCAATTTAATTCAACAAATATGGAAGTGGGTGGGGCAAGGGCTGGGTGGCAATCCCATATATCAGTTAAGATCCATTTGAAGTCATTAAAAATAACCTAAAGAAATAGAATGCCTCACAATTTGGGAGTAAGTAAAATAGAAATCTCAATTTGAAATGGAAAAATTATTCACACTTTGGTTTGTTCTTTTAAATTTATCACTTTTTTGGACAAATTTCTATCGTGTGTGCATTTATGTGTGCATGCATGCAAATATAGAGGCTACTTTAACAAAATATTTAATTTCTCCACCTGAAAAAAAATCTATAGAATTTGATGGACAGATTAGTCTTGTAGACAGGGTACTAGAATTGGAAAATAAAAATTAGAAAGGAAATTTGGGTTCCAAATCACTTCAGATCCTTACTAGCTGTACAACTGATCACATTACTTAAGCACTCTGATCTCGGTTTCCTCAAATGTAAAATATGGGGTTGAAGTGAGCCACTAAGGTCCCTTGTAGCTCTAAATCTATAATCCTATGAATTACAATAAATAGATTTGTCCCCAATGCCTACATTGCACAACTCCTTGCCAATAATCAAATCGATGTATTCTGTGCACAAGCACCTATTGGCAGCAAAATTTTGAACAACAAAATTTTGAGAGACACTAAAAAGAGGAAGAAATGAAGATATATTGAAATGTAAAGCTATAATTTGTGAAACTCCTACAGAATTCATGTCAATGGCCCCTTTCTTTTTTTGTTGCTCTCTTGTAGGTCTCTGTGACTATGGACAGCAAGCAAATATTCAATACATCCTAAATTGAAGCTGCAGGGGATGATACCCATTTATTCCATAGATGGGAGCAAGCTAATTAGCAGAGTGATCCCTTTAGGCAGATCTTCTCAATGATTTTAAAGGATTCCAAATTAAGTCATAGTCATTCTTCTGTAGCCCCAGAGGGGCTGGTGGAAGCCAGAGGACACTCAGTAAATGTGAGATGATCTCAGAGGCCCTTTCTAAGATTCAAGAGTTCTATGATTCTATGAAGTGAGGAAGGCAATGAGTGTGGAAAGCTCCACATGATTAAAGCACCTCTTTAATCATCTTTAAGCATACATACTCACATGAACACACACACACACACACAAACACACAGTAAATATATGTATGTGATAGAAAGATGGGACTAGGTAGCATGCATTGTTTTTTGCCTTGGACCTTTCTAATTTAAATAATATAAAGTTGTGTCATTTCTCTAATTTTGGTAGCTTTATTACTACTTTGTACTTATCTACTTATAATTTTCAAGTACTGACCCATAATTCATTAGTTGTACAATAGGTCACAGCCCATTTTACAAATTACAAAGCTTGAATCAGATTAACTAAATTGCCCAGGGCTACATATTTTCATGTCAGAATTTGTCTTGAAAATTTCAGACATCCTGTCTTTGGCCTGATCCACTGGGTAAGGCTCCATCACTATAGGAACTTATTTATGTATTAGACATAAAAAATATTATGTTTCTAAGCGATGAAGCAACAACACACATTTTGGCATAGTTAATGAGGAATAAAAATTAAGGCAAATATCCAGAACATTCGGAGCACAGAAGTATACCTGGCTATTTGGAATGAGAGGCAGTGGTTGGTCACATATTTTAATGCAGTAGTGTAAACTCTTTGAAGGCAGTTTTCTTTTTCTTCCTAGTGCCTATTGCAGTGCCTGATATAGCAGTGCTTAATAAATGCTTTTTGAATTGGATCCACTCAAATTGTAGTGAAAGAGTGCTGGACCTGAAGACAGTTAGAACTGGGTTCAACTTCCATTTCATCACATAATTTTCTAGAGCCTTTGTCTCCTCATCTGTAAAACAGGAGAAAAAATATCTATGTCACATACTTCATAGGATTGTTGTGAGACAAATAATGTTTTATATGCAAGATGTTTTGTAAATGCTGATGCACAATATATATGCCAAATTATTAATATATATATATATATATATATAAAATGCCTCCATAAACATTCTTTAAATGATTCTGACCAATCAACTCCTTTGCCTTGGATTTTGGCAACCTCATTAGCTCCTTTACTCTCCTTGGTGTTTTACTTTTTTTTAAATTTCACTGAAAATCTTTTAAAAATAAACTTTATTGGCATATTTTATATCATTTTCATTTACTCTTATATCACCTTTCTTCCCATTCCAGAGAACTAGAGAACTATCCCTCAAAATAAAGAAGAAAAAGAGGAAGAAAAAAGTTCAACAAACCAGGCAACACATGAATCAATCAATACTAAATTAATATACATTTATGAAGCACTGTGTTAAAGNAGGGGCTTAAAAAGTAATTGTGGATTGGACTGAATCATATATATATATATATATATATATATATATGTATATATACATATATGTATAATTATATAATTGACACAAATACACCCAACAACAATCATGGATAAATTTATATACAATAACATAATTGAACACATTTATTGGGCATTAGCCCTTCGGAGGGAAATTTCAACATCAAATATTTCATTTTTTGCTTCAAAACTCTTAAATATAGGAGGAGTTTATTGTGCAATAATTGGCATCTTTAACTCTAGGAGTATCAATAATGGCAATACATTGATTCTTTATGTATGAGTAAGTAAGGCTAGAAAAATCAGGGTGGGAAGGAAAAAGTACATCACATTTTCTATGCTTCTTAGCAGTAGATAAACAGATATAGGGCATATGAGGCAGATAGGTGGCATGGTGGATAGAGCTCTGGTCCTGGAGTCAGGAAGACTTGAGTTCAAATTTGATCTTACTTTCTAGCTATGTGACCGTGGCCAAGTCACTTAATCCCATTTGCTTTAGTTTCCTCATCTGTAAAATGAGCTGGAGAAGGAAATGACAAATCACTTGAGGATCTTTGCCCCCATATGGGCTCAGAAAAAGTTGAACATGATATGTCTGAAATGAATCATCAATAACAAAAATGACATTTTTAAGTTACAAAATTTCTTATTTGTATTCCATTCTTAATTTTTATTTCATGGTTTATGTGCCATTTCCACATAAACTTTCTTTGGGAACACAAACTGCTAACATGGAATCAATCTATGGAGAAAATTGTCACAAAAATTCTATTTGTTGTTGTTTGCATGTTTGTCCTTTGGTAGGTTAAGGAGAGGAAGGGCAAAACTGAGGGAGTGGAGTAAGATAAAAAGCCACTGTCTCTGGGCTTAGTGTAACCCTGTCCCTCTGAGCACTGATAAAATTTATCAAAATGGGACATATGGGAAGGCAGCCTCCAGAAGTAGTCTGTGGTAAAACATGTAACAGCCGAAGAGCTAATGGGGCAGTATTGCTATATTGGAAAGCAATAACTGCAGTTCTTCTCCAGTATTAGCTAGAGAGTCTGAATTGTTCTTCTGGATATGAAGGGCTATGGCAGAAATGTTCACTGGAGCTGTTAATCCTCTTGGCAAAGGAAGTCTTCGGAGCTCACTAGTTCACCACCATCTGTCCAGTAGTCTTTGCTAGCAGATGGGTGACAAGTTCAGGAAAAGTTAAAAACCAGTTTGAATCTTCCCTTATGGTTGGAATGATGATCGGAGTTGTAGTGGGAAAATGTGGTTTTGGAAAGAAATAGTCAGGTGAGTGTCTTAGTCAGTTATTGCCATTCTTTTCATGCGTTAGGATTTTTTATTCCCTTTTCCAGATGAAAGTCTTTTTTTTTTAAAGGATGAGGACATCTCAGCATCTGGGGAAGGAGCCACTGGATAGAGAAAGAGACTGAAGATTTAAAAGGAAAGGAAAAAATGGGCTACTCAGAGAATAGCGGAAGGGTGGGGAAAAGGGTAGAGAGGTTCACTTTGTTAAGGAAAAATGACTACCTTTTTCTCTGTGTCTGGATCAAAGGAGGACAGAATGGTGTTGTAGGGAAGTGACTTGAAGTGTAGAAGGGAAGAGAAGCATTAGTTCTTTATAAAACATCTTCATTTTCTTGATAAAGTATGCAATGAGGTCTACTGGGAGGAAGAGGAAGGGAATGGTTTGTGTACCGTAAAGAGAGAATTATCTATGGAGTCCATATAAGTATGGAGTCAATCAGATATTTCTGTGTTTCTGTGGGACAAGATTCCTAAATGTAAATCTTCAATGGACCAAACCAGCTCTATTATGTAAATTCCATCTTCATTGTTCAATAGGTCATGAGTATTTTTCCTTGACTTTGAATGATTTTATGGAATGACTATCATTACTTTAGGTATCCTTTTGACATAATTCTAATTCTTGTGGTACTTATTTTTTACTTTATGTTCCAATTATTTTTTCATATGAATGTATCTTGACTCACTACTTAAATTATGAACGCATTGAGGGAAGTGATTTTCTTCATACTTTTAGTATCATCCTTTGTCCTTTACCCTATTAAGAACTAAATTATAATGTGTTATTTGCTATTGTTTAGGAACATATATACAATAATTCTTAAATTGTTTGACTTAGACTTTAGATTCTCAGAGCTCTGGAAACATTCTGTCCTTATTTGAATGTCTCTTTAAAGCAGAAATGCTTACATTGGAATTATTTTAATTGACAAAATTGTTTCTCATAGACTCATGTTCAAAATACAGAATATATATTTTTTCTCTACCACTCTCACTCATTTCTCAATATTTTGCTATTTGACTTCTGACCACATCATTTAACCAAAATTATTCTTTACAACTTAATAATCTCTTCGTTGCCAAATCCAATGATATTTTCTCTTCTTTGACCTCCATGCATCATTTAAACCTGTTTACCTGCCTCATCCACCTGAATTCTCTCTTATCTTAGTTTCTGTGATATAGCTCTGTCTATCCTCTTTTTTTTTTTTTTTTGACACTCCCTAGTTTCCTTTGCTTGGTCATCCTCTATATTTTGATGCTGCTTTTGCATCAGTATATCCCAATGTTTTGTTTCTTCACTCATTTATCCACTCTTCCCTCTGCCTCTTCATCTTCTCTTCTATATGTCTTCCATCTCTTTTCTTCTTTCCTTTCTTTAGAGATCAATTTCCACTGATTCATTTATTAGCTCTGTGCAAATGATTCCCAAATATATCTATCTATCTCGTATCTCTCTCCTGAGTCCCTGCACTACAATTTCCTGCTGGTGGGCATCCTCTTGGTGGGCATTTTAATCTCAGCATGTATAAAAGAGAATTCTTTATCTTCATGTTAAAGCACACACCCTTTTCCTTAAGCGCCCTAGTTCTGTTGAAAGTACCACTTCCCTTCTTATTATTCAGATTTCCAAACTCATAACTATCTGAGACTTTGACTCTAAAGTCTCCACAATGCCATGTTGTCTCTCATACAAGATATACATAGATTAAATACAAATTAATTTGATTGAGGTTAGGATAATGATGACTGGAAAAGTCATAAAAGGCCTTTTCATGACTCCTCTGCTTATTTTTTGCATGACCTTGGGCTTACCTCTAAACCTCAGGTTTCTCAGCTACAGAATAGCACTAATAAACCCATCATTATTCACCTCATAGAGATAGCATGATGGTCTTCTAGACTTTTCTATTATATATATTACACATAAGTATATGTGTATATACATATACATATATATGTATATATATATATATATTCCTTTCTTACCACTCATACTGCAGCCACCCTAGTTTTGATACTAATTATTTCTCTCTTGGATTATTACAACAGTATCCTAATTCAATTAGAACCTTCCTTCTAGATTCTCTCCTCTCCAATTTATCTTCCACACTGCTGTCAAAGCAATATTGATAAATCACAGTCCTGACCACATTACTCACTTTCTCAAGATGTTTTCAATTGCCATCAGGGCAAAATTTAAACTTCTTGGTATACCATTTTAAACTCCTTACAATCTGGCTCCACTCTACTTTTCCACCCTTTTCCACAATACTTCCCTTCACATTTTATATGATTCATACAAACTGGATTACTTATTGTGTGTCCCATAGGACATTTCATGTCTCCTCTCTGAGTCTTCTCAATGACTATCTCTCATCTTTGGAATACATTTCATCCTTACTCTTTGTGTCATAGAATCCCTTACTTTCTTTAAAGAATAGCTCAGGAGCTATCTCCTGGACAAGGCTAGAAGATCATCATGGTGCCTCAGTGAGTGATGGATGTATTAGTGCTATTCCATAGGTAAGAAATCTGAAGTTTAGAGACAAGGTCACATAGAGAATAAGAGGGGGAGTAATGCAAAGGCCTTTTTTTTGGTTTCTACAGTTGTTATTATTCTACATTTTTTAAAAATGAGAGACACATGGTATTGTGGAGACCTTGGAGTCAAAGAAAATTTGAATTGAAGTTTAGTTTCATTTTTTTTCATTTTTTATTTTTAGAAAAATTTTCCATGGTTACATAATTCATGTTTTTACTTTACCCTTTACCCCCCTCAACCCCCCACTCCACCCCGTAGCTAACTCATATTTCCACTGGTTTTAACATTTGTGGTCAGTCAAGACTTATTTACATATTATTGATATTACATTGGTGTGGTCTTTTCGGGTCTACATCTCCAAACATGTCCTCATCAACCCAAGTGTTCAAGCAGTTGTTTTTCTTCTGTGTTTCCACTCCTGTAGTTCTTCCTCTGAAAGTGGGGAGCATTCTTTTCCCTAAGTGCCTCAGAATTGTCCTGGGTCATTGCATTGCTGCTAGTACAGATGTCCATTACATTCGATTTTACCACAATGTATCAGTCTCTGTGTACAATGTTCTTCTGGCTCTGCTCCTTTCACTCTGCATCAATTCCTGGAGGTCTTTCCAGTTCACATGGAATTAATCCAGTTTATTATTCCTTTGAGCACAATAGTATTCCATCACCAACATATACCACAATTTGTTCAGCCATTCCCCATACCCTTGCTCTCCAGTTTTTTGCCACCACAAAGAGAGCAGCTATAAATATTTTTGTACAAGTCTGTTTGTCTATGATCTCTTTGGGGTACAATCCCAGCAATGGTATGGCTGGATCAAAGGGCAGGCATTCTTTTATCGCTTTGGGGGCATAGTTCCAAATTGCCATGCAGAATGGTTGGATCAGTTCACAACTCCACCAGCAATGCATTAATGTCCCAGTTTTGCCACATCCCCTCCAACATTCATTACTCTCCCCTGCTATCATTTTAGCCAATCTGCTAGGTGTGAGGTGGTACCTCAGAGTTGTTTTGATTTACATTTCTCTAATTAGAGATTTAGAACACTTTCTCATGTGCTTATTGATGCTTTTGATTTTTTTCTCTGAAAATTGCCTATTCATGTCCCTTGCCCATTTATCAATTGGGGAATGGCTTGATTTTTTATGCAATTGATTTAGCTCCTTGTATATTTGAATAATTAGACCTCTGTTAGAATTTTTTGTTATAAAGATTTTTTCCCACTTTGTTGTTTCCCTTCTGATTTTGGTTGCATAGTTTCAGACACATATTAGCCATTTGATCCTCAGAAAACCATTTGACTTCTTTGGAATCTAGGCTAAGGTCTAAGACATATAGAAAGTGCTGGCCTAGGTTGATAGAAAGGATTTCCTCATCTGGGAGCACCCTTTTCCAATGAAATCATAGATCCAGTACCTATATTTTGTATATACTTAATATGTCCATATTGGTTTCTAAGAATCAAATGTAAGCTCCTCAAGGGCAAACACAATTGTGAGTTGTTTGTTTTTTTGTCACATCCCAGTACCTAGTACTGTGTCATTATGTTTGTTGAATAATTCATATACAGATATGTTAGGATCTTGTGGATGCATTTGTATTGGACACAATTGCAGGGACCTAATTTAAGTCAGCATTTTCCAATTTTAATCAGTGTTCTTAGAACTTTACTTAAATTTACATATGATGTCAAGTTTGCTTCTAGTTATATTACTTCTCTTATAGCTTTCTTCTTCAGTTTCTATTATTTTTATAAGTAAATCTTCATTCAGATTCTTTTAAAACAATCTATTTTGCCTTCTATCAATTTTGGAGTATTATCTTATCTCCCTTTCTAGGCACCATGCACCAACTTCCATTTAAAACCCATCTCAAATCCCACACACTCTAGAAAGGTGTCTTAAGGAAAGAGCATAAGGTCTCCTACTAAGAAGATGAGATAATTTTCCTCAAATGTTTTATATAAAATTAAAAAAAATTCTCCAATAAATTATTGATTCAAGTAAGATTCTATGGGTTTTTCAGGCCTTAGTAAAGCTAGCTTGAAGATACCCTATTTATATAAATTCTGCAAAGAAGTGGTTGACATAAATTATCTCTTTTGATTATCATGATGTCTCTTTGAGGTGAATAGTGATGGGTTTATTAGTTCCATTCTGTAGCTGACAAACCTGAGAGTTAGACACATGTCCAATGTCTCTGTGAGAATAAATGAAGGAGCCAAAGTTCAAATTTCAAACTCTAAATTTAGTATTCTTTCCTCTATTATCTCTTTAGCAGAAGCCTGTAATAAAGAAATTAGCGTATGGTACAAAGAAAGAATAAGCATGAGAAGATCATCCACCATGATCAGGTGGGATTTATACCAGGAATGCAAGGTTGGTTCAACATTAGGAAAAACATCCACATAATTGACCATATCAACAGTCTAACAAACAAAAATCACATGATTATCTCAATAGATGCTGAAAAAGCCTTTGACAAAATACAGCATCCATTCCTATTGAAAACACTGAAAAGTATAGGAATAGAAGGACCTTTCCTAAAAATAATAGACAGTATATACCTAAAACCATCAACAAACATCATATGCAATGGGGATAAATTAGAAGCCTTCCCAATAAGATCAGGAGTAAAACAAGGATGCCCATTATCACCTCTATTATTCAACATAGTACTAGAAACACTAGCAGTTGCAATTAGAGAAGAAAAACAACTCTGAGGTATCACCTCACACCTAGAAGATTGGCTAAAATGAAAGAAGGGGAGAGTAATGAATGTTGGAGGGGATGTGGCAAAATTGGGACATTAATGCATTGCTGGTGGAGCTGTGAACTGATCCAGCCATTCTGGCTGGCAATTTGGAATCATGCTCAAAGGGCTATAAAAGAATGCCTGCCCTTTGATCCAGCCATACCATTGCTGGGTTTGTACCCCAAAGAGATCATAGATAAACAGACTTGTACGAAAATATTTATAGCTGTGCTTTTTGTGGTGGCAACAAATTGGAAAAGGAGGGTATGTCCTTCAATTGGGGAATGGCTGAACAAACTGTGGTATATGAGGGTGATGGAATACTATTGTGCTAAAAGGAATAATAAACTGGAGGAGTTCCAGGCGAACTGGAGAGACCTCCGGGAACAGATGCAGAGTGAAAGGAGCAGAGCCAGAAGAACATTATACACAGAGACTGATATATTACGGTAAAATTGAATGTAATGGACCTCTGTACCAGCAGCAATACAATGACCCAGGACAATTCAGAGGGATTTATGGTAAAGAATGCTGCCCACATTCAGAGGAAGGACTGCAGGAGAGGAAACATATAAGAAAAACAACTGCTTGAACGCATGGGTCGGGGTGGACGTGATTGAGGGTGTGGACTTGAAACTACCACACCAATGCAACTACCAACAATTTGGAAATTGGTCTTGATCAAGGACACATGACAAAACTAGTGGAAATGTGCATCAGCCATGGGTGGGGGGAGTGCGGGGGGTGAAGGGGAAAGGAGGAGCATGAATCATGTAACCATGTTAAAAATGAATATTAATAAATGTTTAAAAAAAAGAATAAGCATGAAAGGAACATGGTCTAGAAATCTAGGAACCAGAAGAAATTGGGTTAATGTGTACTTTATGGCTGTACTCCCTTACCCTTATGTTCCAACATGGACTTCTTAGAAATCTATCTTGACTCATGCTAGACTTTAATTTAGATAATGCTACACTTTAAACTACTGTTCAGAACACAAGCTTACAGATCTCCAATAGTGCTTTTTTCTTATTCTTTTTGACAAAGCCAGAAGGCACTTTGAATCAAAGACATTTAATTGAACTAAATGAGTAAATAATGAAGAAACTCATGAATATCAAGCTTTCATGTAATACTAACCATCTTTCTTCAAGACTTCCAGGACATGGACTCTTCTTGGTCTCTTGAACTTCTTTTCAGAAACACAATGTATTTTAGGACAAGGTAAAAGGAAGAACTTGGGAACCTCCAAAGTGTGATAGGGTCTATGTCTCACCTGACAACTGGAGTCCACTAGATGTGGTGGTGGATATATTTCTGGTTTTGGAGTTGAATGCCTGAATTCCAATCCTACCTTAGATATTTATTACTTGTGTGACCTTGGGAAAGCCATTTAATGCTTCAGCATCAGTTTTCTCATCTGAAAAATAGTAGGGTTGGACCTTATGTTTCTAAGGATGCTTCTAACTCTAAATCTCTCATGCTGTACCTGATGAATGAATCATCACAGAAAACATTGCCATTTCTAATTTGACAAAGAGCAGGAAAAGGATTATGGGTATTGTCTCCTGTGATGAGTGCTGGCATCACCTGAATTGATCAGCTAACAGGCCCTGCTGCTGCTTCTTCTGGGAAAGCAGTCTAGGCACAGCTGGAGAGGAATGAGTCATGCTGCCATCTCTGTAATGAATTAGGCACAAATCCTTATTTTCTTCTATTTCTCCTTGTCCCAGTCTCTTTCTTCACTAGCCAAAGTCTCATTCCTACACATTCCCTGGAGACTGCCATCAGAATGTTTAACCCTCTATCCTCATAACTACAGACTCATGAATGGACTTCTGGGAGACTGGCATGTCAAATGATGCCTGAGACATACAAACAGGAGCCTCATACATGCTTATTGATTGGTTGGTTGATTAATATAGTTCAGAGACACTTCACCCCTTTACTTTAGAAAGGACTGAAAAGATGATCCAAAGGTCTATTATGTGCTAAGTTTTTTATTCCCTGTCTCATTGGACTTTATAGTAAGTTGGTGTAGAGATGAATAAGAAAAGCTTTTGAAAACAGATAGAATATGCTTGTGGGATGTTTGCACTTCTGAACCTGTCAACAAAGCTGTCTATTAATATTCTTACCATTGATATTATTGGACATTTTTGTAGAGAGTCAATAATTCACATTTGTTCTATCTAAATCTTCTTTTTGGCACTCAAAGCCCTTCATTACCTGACCCCCTCTTACTTTTTCCTTTTTTCTTTTATCCTATTCATCCTCATGTATTCTTAAATTTAGTGACCTAACTCCTTACTGTTACTTACACAAGACACCCCCTCTTCTTACTCCATGTATTTTCACCATGTCTTGAGTTCTCTTCTTTCTCATCTCTTCTTCATGGTTTTCCTGCCTTACATCAAATCTCAGCTAAAATTCTTCCTCCTGAAAGAAGCTTTACTTGGTCCCCCTTAATGCTAATACTTTCCTTCTATTGATTACTTCCAGTTTATTTTGTATATATCTTGTTTTAAAACAATAATTTGCATATTATCTCCTCACCAGAATGTGAGTTCCTGGAGAGCAGAGATGGTTTTTTGGCTTTCTGTGTATTCCCAATGCTTAGCATGTGGTCTGGCACATAGTAGACACTTAAAAATGCTGTTGATTAGATTATCCATCTATCTCTATCTATCTATCTATCTATCTATCTATCTATCTATCTATCTATCTATCTATCTATCTATCTGTAAGTAAGCTCCTGGAGAGCTTTTTAGGTTCTAATTGGTACTCTATAGTTAATAGATGGAACATTGTGTTGGGCAGCCAATAGCCTGGATTCCATTGTTCCTCTGTTCTTTATAAGATATAATGGTGGGCTAATTTTCAGCTGTTTAACCTCTAAAATAAGAATTAACTGAAGGAAAGAGACTACCTGAATAGAAGAGATTGGGCCAGATAGTCTCATGAGATGTCTTCTAGCTCTAAGATGTAAGATGTGATTAATTCGTGCCAAATAAGGATGTTAATGCTAAAGATAAGGAAGAAGAAAAAGTTATATGAGAACATGATACTGAATCTGCCTTCTTACATACATCCATTTAGATTGTTCATGTGGACACTGAAATTAGGGAAGACCTGCTGAGGAAAAGTAGAATGTATATAGGAATGAACTAAAAGCAGCCTACTTATCATTTTTCAGTGGGACCAAGAAGAGGAATGAGATCAAAGTCCAAAGAGGAAAAGTAGGTGTTGAATTTGCAAAGATGGGTAATTATAATAAAGTCAGCATGCAAGTGTCACACTAGAAACTTGGTCAATATGCTCATGAAGTATTTAGGGAGTTCTACTTAGTGAAAATGAAAAAAATCATGATCAAGTACCCCATGTTAATCAAAAAAGCATTATTATCTCTCTTTAAGGAGTAAGCTAGTATCACCTTTAGGATTGTATTTATTATTATCAAGATCTAACTTGCTAACAATAACTGGAGGGACAAATGGCAATTTTAGATTTTGAAGAAAGATCCTGATAGATAAGATCAATATTATTAATTGAAAAGTAAAAAAAAAACAAACAAAAATAAACAACAAAAATTTTGTCTCTAATGATATGAGGCAGATAAAGAGAACTAGAGTTCCAAAAAAGTAAAGATCAGATAAAGATCTACCCATATAAGCACTATTTTTTTTCTTTTCTATTCCTCTTTCATTTGTAGTATGCTCTTTGTAACCCTGGAATGACCTTTACTCTGGCATGGGACTTGGTAGTTTTTCTCAATTAATAAAAGGAGGAGCAAATGAGGCATAATGTTTATATTAAAAATATAAGATGTGTAATATATAACATGATATTATATATGTACATATATAATATACACAGGCAAAGTAACTAAATATAAAAGGGAAGGTACTAACAGTGTGGGAGGTGAAGGGCCTATTCAGGAAAATATCAAGTAATTAAAGCATCAATACAACCAATTAAACTTACTTTTAATAAGTAATAATAGCAAAAACTATGAAAGATGACATCTTTATCTAGGCCAAATAATGATTTCTTGTCAATGGGGCAGGTAAGTGGTAGAAGAAGATAGAGTGCTGGTCCTAAAGTCATGAAGACTCCTCTTCCTGAGTTCAAATCTGGCCTCAGACATTTACAAGCTGTGTGACCCTGTGTAAGTCATTTCAATATGTTCACCTCAGTTTCCTTATTTGTAAAAGTAGCTGTAGAAGGACACAGCAATGGATAGCCAGGTATCTCAGTGGATAGAGAGCCAGTCCTGGAGATGGGAGGTCCTTAGTTCCAATCTGGCCTCAGCTACTTTCTAGCTGTAAGACTGCGCAAATCACTTAATCACAGTTGTCTAGACCTTAATGCTCTTCTGCTTTGGAACTGATATTTAGCATTGATTCTAAAATAGAAGATAAGTGCTTTTGAAAAAAAGAAGGAAATGGCAAACCACTCTTTATCTTTGCTAAGAAAACCCTACATGGAATCACCAAGAATTAGAGATGACTGAATTGACTGAACAACAAAAAGTCATTTGTGAAGTCCATAAGAATATTATGTGTAGTCTAAGTGCTAAGACTCCAAAATAATTGGGACTTCCACTGAGCCACTATTCTTGAATATAATATTAATTGCCTAAACTGAGGTAGCGCTGTGCATATATCACTTAATCACAAAATAATAGTGACATCTATAATAATAGATATTTTGCATTTAAGAAGTTCATAAGCCAAAAAAGTAAAGAAGGAGAAGATGTCTAATAGAACTAGAAAAATTTGGAAAAATTCAGTTTTACTAGCAGGAAATACAAAAGATAGAAATCATAAATTTCTTCTCTATTATATTAGCATATGTGTGCGCCTTGAAATTAAGGACCATGTTTTTGTTTTTCTTTTCCATGTGCCTATCACCTAATAAATACTTAAGAAATTCTTACTGACTAATCGACTCTAGCATTCTTCCTTTTGGAATGGATACTTATTTTTCACTCTTCTGGGAGAAGAGGAAAGGAGACTCTTTGGTTCATTGTATGCTGGTATATTTGAACACTGAAACCATGCCTAGAGCAGGGATTCTCAATGCATTTTTGGGATATGTATACTTTGGGCAGTCTAATGAAACTTATGAAGCCCTTTTCACAATAATGTTTTAAATTATAAATATAACAGGAAACATATATATCATAGACAATATTAAACACAGGATTTCAAAGGGAATTAATTATACTGGAATTATAAAAAATTAAATATTCTATTATAATGTTATAATATATTACATGTTTATATTATTATACTATGATTTTTATAATATATATTAGTTATATTAAAATTATTTTTGAAAAAATTTAAGTTCATGTGCTCTAGATTAAGAACTCCTAAAGTTATATACTTCTTTTTTCTTTGGCTACTCAGAGATGTACCAGATGTTAATGTTGTAGCTTAATGATGACTTTTTCAGAGATTCTTAAAGGATCCCACAAAATTATCACAGGGATACGTTCACTATTACATCATTCCTTCTATGCCCTTATATCCTAGGAGTGAATGTCCAAAGTGAAAACAGGAGCTTTAACCATGTATACACAAGCCATAGGACCTCGTCCATTCCATTTATAAAGTACAATCAGAAAATTTTAATAAACTATTCTTCACATGGACACCATGTCATAGAATAATTCCACAAGGAATGGGGGACCTTCCCATAGTAAATTAGTCAAAGGGAGTGGGTTAACTTGGAATTTTTAATTTGTCATGAAGCCAGTCTAGGCAGGTGTTTCCTTAATACATTTACCTTTTACCTTCACCCTAGAGAGAAAGAAGTGTGTTTGGATTGTATTCTCTAATGATGGGTGGAAAAATCACTACACAAACTGCCTCTTTCAATCTCTGAAGACACTCCCAAGTCATTATGACTGCTCATAAACCTAATCAGGATACATGTACTGACTGGTGGCAAAAGTAAGGGAGATTGAACAGTATCCCTGATTCCCAAAATAAAGTTATTCAGAAGTTGCCTAAGAGCTATCAAAATGAGGTCATGCATCATGAGACACTCAGGGTACTTTTTAAATAAAAGTCTCTAAACTTCTTTGGATGGTAAGAGGGTAGTGGGGAA
Source organism: Gracilinanus agilis (assembly GCF_016433145.1). Lineage (NCBI taxonomy): Eukaryota > Metazoa > Chordata > Mammalia > Didelphimorphia > Didelphidae > Gracilinanus > Gracilinanus agilis. The sequence continues at coordinate 321,215,358 of NC_058130.1, read as the reverse complement.
ACCTCGGGTTTTTCTAGAACTGACTTCATTGGGTTTCCTATCCTTCCCACAATAGTAACAGAGATAAAGGGATGACTCTTCAAAGGGAAGGGAGAGAAATACTAGCCCACAGTGGTGAGGCTATAAGAGGAGAGACTAGAGGTCTTTGTGTGGGTGTCCGCAAAGTAAGTACCCTTATTTTTACATGATCATCACTGTAATATATCAGAGTATTGGAATTAGAATCCTTAATTCTCTCTATAGCTTGTCATGACTAATTACTATTATATTTTCTGTGGTAGAACATTCATTGACTCCTAATTCCAGATTTGTGAAGCTGACAAACAAATTAGTAAGGAATTTCCTTTGCATTTTTTACCCTAGTTAGAAAAGTACATATTCAAATCATTAACCTAGATGAAAGCTCATGATGTTGGACTTGGGGAATTCAAGCATGACTGGTGGAAAAAGATAGCCAAAATAAAAAAAATTTGACACAGTGAAACATTCACTTATAACTTGGCAACCGGTTAGATAACACGAGCAGAGAGAAGGAAGAGTCAAAGATGATGCCAGAGTTGTAAACCTGAGTGACTGAGAAAATGATGGCCCATTCAACCAGAAAAAGGAAACAGGAAGAAGGTAGGAGTGGGTTTATTGAAAAAATGCATTTCATTATGAATTTGTTGCCTTTGAGATGCCTGTGGGACATTCAATTAGAGATTTTCAGCAGGTAGTTGTTAATACAGGAATAGAAGTCAGAAGATAGATCAGTGTGATACAAAAATCTTAGAATTACCTAAGATAGAGATAATAATTGACGTGGCTCTTTCTAGGAGTTTGACTATGAAATAGAGAAGAGTTAGGACAATAAATTGAGAAAGAAGTAGGGTAAAGTTCAAGTTAACATGGGAAATGAAGACAAAAGGTCTTCGTAGATATTTACAATTACAGAGAGGATCATAGCGCAGTAGTTCACTAAAACAAAGACAGAGTGACATGGACAATTGAAATACATTTCAAAGGAGTAATGGTAACAGAGAAAATAATTTGGCATGGCAGGAAAGTGAATAGAACATACCTCTTCTTCCCTCTAACTCATATGCTAGGCAGGTAGGTGGGCCAGGGAAGTGGCATTTTCCAAGGGGAGCCATGTATTCATGAATACAGGAAAAATTAAAGGAGAATGAAAGGTAGAAGTCTAAGAGGAGGGAAGTATGTTAGCAAAAGAGTAGGTTTAAGTTTGTACCCGAAGGGGGCAACATTCATATCTTAACTATTTCATTTTAATTTTTCCCCCTTTCTTTTAACTCTAGATATCACTCCAAGTTTCTAATTCTGGCCTATAAAATAGATTTTCTAAATATAGCCATTCTGATACACATAAAATGTTAAAAGCTCATACATGCTGGAGGAGCAGATCATGTGAATTGCAAACTTTTATATTTAAGATCTCATTAATATGATTTCTTAATTAGATCCAAAACTGGTTTTCAGTCAGTACAGATTGTGGATATGTCTACACAACATTCCAAAAATATCTGATAGTGAAAAAAAAAATTACATGGTGGAACTAATGATTTGGTAGTTACTGAAATGGATGAAATATTAAATTTCAATCTTGATCAATGCCAAGACTTTTCTCATTTCTCTACACCCTAACTAGGAGAATTTAATCATTTATGACAGCGAAACTGTATTTACCATTTTTATATCCCTTAGACTTCCCAGACATCTCTAAATGTGCTATTTCCCTTCAGTCATCACCTCTACTCCCTACCCCACCTCCACCTATGGGAAATTGAACTGTGCTTCTAGAACCATCCTGGGTCTTGATAGATAAACTTTGGCCTTATTGAGCTCAATTCTAGACTTCTACAGTATTTCATGGATGTCTACAGACATATACTATTTTGTGTATAATTACTCCTCATCTTCACCCCTTTTCCAATTCCTCCATTAAAATGAGAGTTTCTTGAGGTCAAGAACTGTCCATCTAACTAGCTAGCTAGCTAGCTAGCTGGCTATTGCTCTTGAATGATTCATTAGGGAAGGAACTCACTAATAAGTTTGTTTTGTTTTGAAAAGTCATATTGAAAAGAAGAAGAATATGCAGGTAGTAGGATCACGAAACCTGTGACCATTGCTTTGGTTGGTCATCTTGTTGAGCCTCAGGGTTGAAAAAAAGGGGGGGATTAGAAAAGGCTTCTTGTAGAAAGTAATTGGGACTTGAAGGTAAGCTTGATTTCTTTTAGTTGCAGTTATCCCAATTTTTATCAGTTTCAAGGAAGCATCTAATATTTGCAATGAGGTTTTTAAAAAGGAAGCTCCTTGATCAGACCATTTACTCTTTCTTATTTGGAACTCTCTGTCCTATTGGTCCAATTATCATATTTGTACAGAGTCAGTTTGTTAACATTGTTGTTCACATTAGACAAGATTTGATACTTAATTTTGAATCAGCTTGAGGTTCACAGGATCTCATATTTCCAGGTCCCTAGATCTTCAAACTAGATTGCTGAGTAATTTAGTTTTTAACCTGGAGTAGCCATACTCTCTTTGGTGCTATTTGGCCTCTTCCCTAATCAATAGTGAATCAATTTTAGGTATTTCCTTGACTAAAGCAGATGCTTCCAACATAATAAAGCTGATCGCTAGCAAATACTATTGTGTTTTCACCTTTCTTTTTCTTTATCAACTTGGAGTTTTTAAAAGAGCCAAACTTCATTCAAAACTTTTAAAATATATTTTGAACACATAAAACAAATATGGTTAAACATTTATGATTTACTTTTCCAACTAATAATTCAGTAGATGGACCTACCCACACAACCTTTCATTCTCCCTATGCCCCAGCTTTTTAAAAAATTATAGATGGCTACCAATTTTTTTAAAAGCACAAAGGCTTCACCTTCTACCATTTGAATAGAAATTAGAAATCATATATCCTTAAATTTCTTGCTTTTTTCCATGGAAGAGACCACAAGTTGCATATATTTTTCTTGCATTTTTCATAGTCCCTAGTTGATGACTGAGTTCAAAGAAAATATTCAATGAGTCCATAGTCATTAATTATCTGTTTAAAAAATTATCTCTTAAGTTCATTCATTAATTTCTAACTACCTCTCATAATAAGGTCATAGATTTAGAGCTGGAAGGATATAATTTAAGCTCCTTATTTTATTGATGGGGAACTGAGATCCATAAACATTTTCTAAGAAACTAGCATTGAATATAAATTTTGCATAAACCAATATTTAATAGCATATTGTAGTCTACAATTGTAGGATTAAAAAGTCATATATTGACAAATGGAAGGGACCATAAAGGTTTTTTAATTCTATGATCTTATGTTATAGATAGAGAAAGCAAGAATTTGCCCAAGGTCCCTTTAACCCTTTTCCTCTGAGTCTAGATTTGGTCTTATACTAGTGTATCATATAATTTAGTTTCCATTTTCTTTAAATTTTCAGTGAATAATATCATAGTATATACAAATGTAATAATTTTAATTTGAAAGAACAGTGTTATAATTATAAATTGGTGATCACAACAAGAGTACTTTACTCATCCTTCTTTGATTGGCATAAGCTGATGGCCACATAGAGAAACCTTGCAACAATGCCTTTGTGCTGATTGATCAAGATGCAAATCAGATGACCAGTGACCATCTGAACTAGCACTTAAGGCCTAATAAAATTACGTCCTCTGAGCACCAATCTTATCATCCTCATATTGCTTACTATAAGTATTGTTCCAAGTAAACTAATTGCCCCCTATAATAATGTTTCACCTAATGTTGTGTTTTTGCTGAACCACTCAGTTTGGAGTGATATTGAATTTGATTCATGGACTTCATCTGATTGAAAAAAATTACTATATGAAATAAATGTAAGCTAGAAATGGATATCTTGAGCTCAAAGGACTAAAACCCTTTAGTATTCTCAATCCTAATCAGATCATGAAAATTTTATGACTATGCATTCATTTAGGTAAGTTATGTTGAAGAATAGAACTTTATTTTTTTTTTTTGCTAAAATTTTTTTTTGAGAATTTCTGGAATAAGTCTGAATTTAAAATTCTATGAAATTCCTCCAAATTGGTGGTGATAAATGCTTTTTTATTCTCAGCATAACATGCATAAAAACAATTTGTGATTCAGGATAGCAATGCCGGTATGTCTTTTAGCCAACTAACTCTTTGTGACACATTGTCCTTGCTTTCTAAAGTAGGCCTCATCTCACTTTTAATGTGTGAAAGGAGAGATTATTCAACACAGTGGTAGACACATTTTTGTTCTCAAGAACACTGTGATATCATTAATCTTCTGGCAAGTCTGCAAAGGCGGGTTATGTGAATGCGAGTCTTTTGCAAAGCTATAAATAAAGTTTAAAGAGAGAAAAAGAGAGAAAGAAAAGATGCTTTCCTGGAGCTTCTATTGCTACAGTACGGACCACATTAACGGTGCAATAACTTACCAGTAATAACACTTTTAAAAACCTCTTTATGGGTTTTCAACATCTGTCTAGAAAAATATAGCCTAAAAATAGAATCAGATTCTGTAACACAGGCTTTGCAAAGTGTTCTACCCTAAACACACTCCTGAATGTAAGACACGCATGATTCTTTTACACTCCCCATTTTTTGTGTATATCAATGCTATATTCTATGTATTGCACACTTATGACATATGTGTGAAAGCTCTGTTGATATTCCTGCATTATAGCATATGCACTCCTTGAGTCCAGATGTACATATCCCTTTGGAATATAGAGAATGAGGAAGAATTTGAAGTCAATGATGCTTAAAAAATAATAAAGCATCAGTAAGAATGATTTTTAAGATGGATTTTTAATAGATGTCAGAAGTAAAAAAAAATAAACTTTTTCCTTCCATCTTAGAATTAATATTATATATTGGTTCTAAAGCACAAACAGTAAGAGTTAGGTAATTGGATTAAGTGACTTGCCCAGGGACACAGCTAGGAAGTGTTTGAGGCAACATTTGAATCTAGGATCTCCCATCTCTGGGTCTGGTTCTCTATCTACTGAGTCACCCAGCTAATTCGCCTCCCCCAATTGTTATCATTTGAAGTCAGAAAACCTAGAGAAAATGCTCATTTTATTACTAAGAACTTGGATTTGAGGATTTTGTTTAGCTCTGAAACTCTAATAAAACTAAAACATCATATATATGTATATATACATATATTGAAAATAGGAATCTATCTTGATGTATATATGTTGTTCTCTAATTATTTCAGTTGTGTTTGACTCTTCATGACCCCAGTTGGGGTTTTCTTGGCAAAGATGCTAGAATGGTTTGCCATTCCCTTCTTCAGTTCATTTTACAGATGAGGAAACTGAGGCAAGCAGGGGTAAGTGACTTGCCCAGGATCACAGAGATAAGTGTCTGAGGCTGGATTTGAACTCAGGTCTTTCTGACTCCAGACCTGGCAACTCTAACCCCTGCACCACTTAGCTTACTTATCTAAACATTTACGTGTATACTTGTAGGTGTATGTATACAGATTATATATAGATAGACACATACCTGCATGTGTATATGCCTCCATATCTCTATCTCTCTTTGCCCATCCACATACCAAGATAACTCACTATGGCTCCATTTAATTTTCTTTTATTTCATCATGTCAACAAGAATGTTGTTTGAAAAATAACATCAATGTCTTAAACTCTCATCTTGTCATTCCAAAATGTCTGGACTTTGAGTCTTCATCAGATGGGAATAACTGGAAACATTCTTTGGTTTTTGCAAAGGCCCTTCCTGACAGTTCTTCCGTAGGCAAAACTCCCACTGACTTCAATGAGAGGATCAGGTACAAAGCAATTAGCATGCCACAGGCTGTTGTTTAGAGCTATTTTTATTCTAACCTATAGAGCTAAAAAAAAAAAATTAAAAAAGACTTGCGTGTACTCTAATTATGTCTTGCCACAGATTCTGGGAAGCTTCTTTCCCCCACAATGCTTTGGAGTTTGGGGCTTACAAACAATTTGGATGTGACAAAGTGAAGGCACTACAATTAGAACATCTTTCTCAGTCAGTCTCTAAAGGTTACGTGTTCCTGACTTAAGAGTCAAAGCTTCTTTTATCAGGATGGGGAATTGGGTGCCATTGAAACCAGGCTCTTGGTGGGTGCCTTGCCCCTCTCCTTCCATCTTCTATTTTGACCCAGGACACACATATTTGGGATGATGGTGAGGGCAATTTAAAAAAAATAGGAATGAGAGTAATATATGTCCAATCTCTCTCCTCCCCAATTCATTTCATTTATACAGCCCGCACTCAAAGATGTCCCCCTCCTTGAATTACTCTATTTCAGTATCCTCTCAACTTCATGAAGTCTCATCTTGGGGGTAAGGAGAGCAAATAACAAATGAGTCATTTCTCTGCTGGTCTTTGCATGTCGCTCTGTTGGAAAAGAAATCAGCTCTGGGGAAACTCATTACAACCTTTAATAGACGCTGATGGAAGAGGCAGAGTCCATATTCCACATGCAAAATTCCAAACTCCTTTGCTGAGCAGCTGGAAAAGAGAAAAGAAAAGCTGGAGCCTCACTTTCCAATATACTGGGCTTCCCAAAGGAGGAAAAAGAGAGGACCCAGGAGGCAGCATCACTTTTGAAGTTATGGTAGTAATAATCCTAGGCTTGCTCTCATAATAACCTCACCCTACAGGGTTTTAAAGTTTGCTCCAAAGATGGCTTAGGGAGTAACTCTTCTCATCTCAAATTCTTAGTAGCTGAAACAAACACTAACATATTCTGGGGCTCATGGAGGATGACAAGGGTTGGTCTTAGACAAAACTCTGACACAGGCAATTGTTTTTACTACCAAAATTCTACCTCCTCTTCTCTGCTATCTTGATAGGTACTGGGCCTCTCCTTTATCTAATCTGTAAAATTAATGCAATTCAACAAATATTTCTTAAATACAGATGCTATGTGGAGTAGCAGGGGATTCAGGGGGAAATATAACATGAAGCCAAGTTAAGGTTCCTAACCCCATAGAGTTCATAGTCTTATCAAAGGACCTAAAATGATAACTCTAATACACACATGTACAATGTATCAGAGAAGTAGAAATAGAGAGAATTGTGTCATCTGAAAGGGAAGATGTCATCAGAGAAGCTTCCCTGGAGAAGAAAGCATTTGGATTGGACTTGAAAGGTGACTAGGGATAAAACAAGAAGACAAAAAGGGACAGTGGAAATTCCAGGCATAAAAAATGGCAGAAGCAAACATGGAAAAATAGACATGCATCAGGATATTGGGGAAGGGAGGCAAGCATTTATGTTAGACTAAAGTAAAGAATAGATGAAAGGGAGTATGTCATATAAGGCTGGCAAGATAGGGCAGCAATAGATTGTGGAAGACCTAGAATGCCAGAAAAATGAGTTAGTACTTTACTCCATAGGCATTTGTGAATCACTGAAAGAGCTACTCTAATTCCCACAGGAACTTTTTTTTTAGATTTTAAAAACCCTTACCTTCTGCCTTGGAATCAACACTATGTATTGATTCCAAGCTAGAAGGGCAGTAAAGGCTAGATATTGGGGATTAAGTGACTTGGCCAGGGTCACACAGCTAGGAAGTGTCTGAGGTCAGATTTGAACCAATACATCCCATCTCTAGGCCTTGCTATCACTCCACTGAGCTACACAGCTATTTCTCCTTTTAGCTTTTTAACTAATCCTCATTGTGATATTAGCTGAGAAGGGCATAAGATTGCCACCATGAAAGGTATTTGCATTTTGATTAGGGATTTTTCAAAACCTAAAAAAACCCCAAATCTCTCATGCTTCCAGCCAACATGGTGGGTAATGTAGATAATATTTGGGACAGGGGATGGACCGTAATGCTTAGGAAAAGTCAGACTCTCTTTGCATTTACCTTAGCCTCATTATATGCCCAAAATAACTTAAATAAAGATAAAGGACATCTTTGAAGGTGGGAAAAATGTTCAAAAAGCATTTAGTATGTAATTGGTAATGTGTGATGGGGAGGAACAGTTAGTTAATCATTTAAAATTTAGTTCAATTCAGCTATCATTAATAAATATTGTTAGGCACTGTGCTAAACACAAGGAATACAAGAGGCAAAAGACAGTCTCTGTGCTCAAGGAAGTTATCTATAATCTATTTGTTTATCTGTCTGTCTCTCTCTATGTGTCTATATGTCTGTCTGCCTATCATCTATCTGCCTCTCTGGGCTATCTGTTAGTCTATCAACTCACTATCTTATTTCTCTGTCTCTCTGTCTCTCTGTGTCTCTGTCTCTGTCTGTCTGTCTGTTTTTCTGTTTATCTGTCCATCTATCCCTTTTTGCACCTATATATATATATATATACATATACATTCATATACACATACCTACACACATATGCATATATAGACACTTATGCATTACTTTATAATGTGTGTATGTAAAATATATAAAAATATAAATATTTAAATACAAATACAAAAGCATAAATAGCCAAGATAATCTGCAGCTCTTTTTTTTTTTTTTTGGTCTAGTTAGTGAAAACATTTCTTTCTCTATCTGCTGCCTAATCTTCTCTCTTTATGCTCCACCATTGCGGGTTACCTCTCAGAGCCACCACCCAACAGGAGGATCCCAGCAAGACAGGAAGGACTCTCCCCAAAACACTGGGTAGGAGCAGCTTTGCTTGGTATTTATGCCATGGAGACAGCTTCCTCCTCGTGAGACTGGCCCAAATAATTATAGTGCTGGTTCTATGACAGATCATTTCTGTTTCTTTTCATGATTTCATCCTCTTGGTAAACTCTCCCACAGAAAGGAAGCCTTAGATGAGCTTCAAGTCAGCTGCTTTGAAAAGGTATGATTAGTCAGTTAGACCCATAGGAAAACACTGTTGCTCATTGTTAACTTAGTTGAAATTTTTCTAGGGGAGTACTTTTCTCTTTTCACTTTTGAATGATTTCGATGTATTATATGTACTCTGTTTCAATGTTATCAGCAAAGTCAATATAAATTCACACAGGTAAATTCTATCAAACATTTGTAGAAAAGTGATCAATTCCAATTCTTTATAAATGATTTGAAAAATAGCTGAGGAAAGAACTGTTCCAAATTCTTTTTTTGATACAAATATGGTGTTAATACATAAGCCAGGAAAAGAAAAAAAAACAAAAAAGAAAGTATAGAGCAGTCTCCCTAATGGATATTGTTGTGAAAATTTTAAGTAAAATACTAGCAAGGAGATTACAGTAATGCATCAGAAGGATGCAATGATGGTTCAATATTTGGAAAACTATCAGCATAATTGACAATATCAATAACAAAATCAGCAGGAACTGAATGATGACCTCAAAAGATGCAGAAAAAGGTTGTAACAAAATACAACATACATTCCTATTAAAAAAACAACAGCTAGAGAACATTGGAATAAATGGAACATTCCTTAAAGTCAATATAAACTCAAACACAAATTAAGTGCCTACCATTCAGAGAAGAGGCCTGAGTCAGAGCTCCATGGTGGCCAAGCTTTGGGAAAAGAAATGTCAGCTTTGGAGTCAAAGAAGAGCTGAATTCAAGTCTTGCTTCTCACTCAAACCAGCTGTGAGAGGATGGACAAGTCATGAACTTCTCAGTGTTCAGAGAATCTTTTAAGACTATGGTTATAGATAATGTTAATGAAGAGGGAGTACCTACACAACAGCTAAAGCATGGATCCAGGCTTTTCCCCCTCTCCAAACAAAAATAGATAGAGCACTGTGCTCGTTCTGGTGGTCATATTGTACAACAAAATCTCTACCCTTAAAGAGTTTAGAATTCATAAGAGAATTAAAGTATAAACATGTCTAATTGTAATATAATATTCCATGATAAGTGCTTTGAAAAAGTAGAAAACAAAGTGAGATTGGCAATTGTGTGCTGGTGCATATTTAACAACCAACTCTCTGGGGAAAAAATTAATCTGTAGTATTGACATTTTATCTATCAATTTTCTTAAGTCTTGACAGACTTTGACAGATTTGACTAGATAATCAACGGATCAATAAATAAAGCCCTGATTCATAGTGTTTGCTGATTTCTGAGGCAAAAATACTCACACTGAACATTTAATAATCTGCCCTTCTGAAACTTTCTAAGCTGGATCCAGCACACTCATGTAGGTGATGTCCTATGAATGAGATTATTACTGGCCTATTCATCAGGAAAGTGCCACTTTGGAGGAAATATTTGAATTGAACTTTAAAAGTTGGATAGGAAATAATCAGGTAAAGAATGAGAGGGGCTAAGTCCAGAAACAAGAACCAACATGAGAAAAAGTCCACTGATTGGAGAATGGAAAGTGTGTGTCAAACTTGGAAGGAATAAGGTGAATAAAGCCTTAAATTCCCAGTGAAGAGGTCTGATTATCCGTAGTAGGACAAGGTAGCCCATGAACATTTTTAGCAGGGTAGAAACATAACCAGAACAGTGTTTAAGGAAAAGTGTTCTGGCAGTGATATGAGGAACAGATTGGAGGCAGAGGACAGTGGAGATAAGGTGATCTTTTAGGAAGTGATTGCAATTATACAGGATGTGAAAGATATTGCTGAAGAGATACCAAAAGTACTTGGCCACTGATTAGACAGAGATAAGAGATGAGGAAAAGAGCCAAAGTTACAAACATGACAGAAAGAGTGAATGAATGGTGATGTTTGCTGCAAACAAATAATTGTCACGAGGAGGAAATAGTTTTCAAAAAAGAAAGGAAGTTGAACTTGGTTTTTGCCATGTTAAATTGGAGTTGCCAGTGAGACATCCAGGGTGGGATATTCTTAGAGAAGTTAGGCTTGTCATATGTAGTTCAGAAAGTCAGGTTAGAGCTAGCAATATAAATTTTGTATCATTCACATGGAGTTAGTAGTTAAAGTCATGAGAGCGAATTAGTTGCTAAAGTTGAGTATAAAGAGAATAGAAGAGTGAAATCTAAAGAAACAGGCATCCTTTTACCTAGGGGAATCCTTCAAGGAAGAGATTTTTGTTTTGGATCTCAAAGAAAGGGAGGGATTTCAACAAGAGAAAAATGGTGTGGTAAATTCAATTTTGTGTTTAAGCAAATGCACAAAGCCAAAACTGAGGGTGGTCTGGTGGTGAGATGAGACTGTAATGTTGGAATAGAATGTGTGGGAAGCAGATTGATGCTAGAAAGGTATGTTGGAGGTCTATTTTCAATAACCTTGATATTCCAGCATCATTTTTCTCTTTTTACAATAGCTGTTTGATAATGTTTCAGAGATTGATCTGACCAATATAATGCTAGAAGAGTAGTAAATGATTAAACTCAAATCACTCAAATATATAATTTTTAGCTTTGGGAAATGTCTTGGTTTGATATGACTTTTTGGTCATACATATGAAACAAAAGAAAGATAAACAACTGTAGTCAGAGGATCAGGGTTCAAATTCTCCTCTTGTTCTTTCCTACTTATGTGACCTGTATGGTCTCAGTTTCCTCATCTTAACTAGATTGTCCTTGTCAATAGTTTCTGTCATAGTTGAGGTTCAATGAGGTGTCTGTTGAACTTCCTTCCGAATTTAGATCTCTAGTCCTATGATATGACCTCAGCAGCAAAACGTTTTTAGGCACCAAAGGATTTTTGCCTTTTTATCCCTGGGTTTACTTTCTAGGCAAATCTGACTGTCTCTCATAGCTTAGCTCTTTCTGTCGATGTCTGCCCCTAGTCCATTAACAGCAATCTACAGGAGGAGAAAGAGACAAATTGTGACACTGTTCCTTATCCAAGGACCACACAGTTGTTCGCCACTTTGACTCCGTGCTGGATAGACATCTCGAGTCTCCAGGGGTGCAAGACTAGAAGTTGAGAAGAAAACAAGACAGGATCCCAGTAGCCTCTTGTTATTGACATTTACTTGATAACAGCATGGGGTTAATCAATCTTCTCTGTTGTCTTTAGCTTCCATTCAGCTTTCTGTGTAAGGTTCAGGCTTTCTTTCTTTTTTTTTTTTTTTTTCTCATCAGATTGGCATTGCAAGGAAAGGTTCAAGAAGATAAGAGACAGTGTTTTACCTTCTCCACATTCTGGAAAGTAAGCTATTATGAGACTTTGTTATCTTTTTAAAACAAAGAATAAGCAGTAACTATAACTATATTGGACTCACTGTTAGGCCTGTTATATTGAAAATCTAGCCCTTTAATTATATATTCAGATTACAGTTTTCTCTGTAGCATTATTTAATTATATCTGTATTAGTTGTTCTTGATTTAGAATCCTTAACTTATAATTTCTAAAAGGTCTGTGAATTACTTTGTCCCTCATTTCTTTATAAAAAATTAAATAAGATTATTATACTAATATCAATGTCAAGATAAGTTATGTACATGTGTGTGCAAGTGTGCATATATGTTTGTGTGTAGGTGATCTGTGATTAAAGTATAGGAAATTTCCTATACCTAAGGTATAGGTAATTTACAATCTGAAGGACTTGCCTAAACTTGCTGGAAGCTAAAATGACTCATCTAATCAAAAAACTAATGTATGACTGAAGCAGGACCCAGGTTTTCTACAGTCACTCCACTTTTCAGTCATTCTCTCTGTACACATCTAATCAATTGCCAAATCTTATTAATTTTAGTTCTGAAACAGATCTCAGAATCTATCCAAATGGCCACCATTTTATGTAACTTAGTCCTCTACCTTTTCAAAACCCTTACTTCATACAATCATCCTAATTTATATCCTCATCACTTTTTGCTTGGACTATTGAAAGTACTTAATTGATCTCCCTTCCTCCAGATTTTTCCCCACTCCAATCTATACTGTTAGAATAGTTGCCAGATTTGGTATATGTCACACTATTGCCTGGTTTAAGAAGTTCTGGTCTTTTTTCCTCTATAGTAAAAGAAAAATTTCTCTTTCTTTTACAGTGTAATAATCTGGTTCCATCTAACCTTTTGAAGCATATTGCACTTACTCTCCTACAGGTACCACGGGTCTTATTGCTGTTGTTGTTCAGTTATTTCTGTCATGTCTGATTCTTCCAGACACCATTTGGGATTTTTCCTGGAACACATCCAGGAGTAGTTTGCCATTTCCTTCTCTAGCTCATTTTATAGATTCTAATATACTAAGGCAAACAGGGCTAAATGATTTGCCTAGTGTCTGAAGCACCTTAACTTGCTTAAATTGACCTGTTTATTGTTTGTATATAATATTTCATTGTCTATCTCCATATTTCTGTGCAGCCTGCCCCTAAGCCTAAAATCCATTCTCTCCTCACCTCTTCTTCATAGAATCTCTAGTTTCCTTCAAAACCCAAATCAAGTGCTCTATCAAGTCCTATAAAATGCTAATCAATAGGCATTTATTAGGCATTTACTCTGTTTTAGGAACACAAAGACAAAAATAAAATCCTCCTTTCTCCCTAGAAACTTAATCTCTTTGGGGAGAAAATATGCACATATAAATAAATATAGAATATGCATGTGCAAAAAATACAAGGTGGTTTTGGGAAAGAGGGCACTAGCAGCTGAAAGGATCAAGGAACACTTTATATAGAAGGTAGTGGTTGAGGTGAATTTTGAAGAAAGTTAGAGGTTCTAAGATTAGGAGGAACCTTCCAGGCATGAGGGTAGCCAGAGCAATTGTATGGCAGTGAGAGATTAAGTGTTTATTATGATGAACATCAAGAAGGTCAGTTTGCCTGAATTGTAGAATTTGGGAAGGGAGTGATGTATAATCAGCCTGGGAAGGTAGATTGGAGTCAGGTTGTGAAGGATTTTAAGTGCTAGTGGAGGAATTAACTTTTGATTCTATAGGTAATAAGCCATTGGAGTTTATTGAGCAGGAGACTGACATGATCAGAACTGTCCTCAAGGAAAATCACTTTGGTACTTGTGCGGAAAATGGATTGGAGAGGAGGAAGAGTCTTGAGGTAGGCACTGTTATAATAATCCTGTGAGATTTATCCTAAATCCTCAAATTGTTATTGCTTCCCTTCACCTCCTATGAAATTGCTTTGTATTATGTTTTGTTACATTCTGTATTGAGTTAAGAGATCTGAGTTCTAATCCTACCCCTTTCAATGTGTGTGTGTGTGTGTGTGAGACCTGGGCAAGTCATTTAATTTCTCTGAGGCTCAGTTTCCTCATTTACAAAATGAAGTCTTGGACTAAATGTGTTTAAACTGTCATCTTTCAGCTATAAGTCTCTCATGTGTGTTCCTGTTGTTTGCCCCAATAAGATATAAATTATTTGAAGGTGGGTCTAGTTTCATTCTTTATACAGCCAACACCTAGCAAATAGCAGGTGCTTAACATAAATCCTTATGAATTGGTTGATTTAATTCCTGCCCCTAAGTCCTATTACCGCTAATTCTTGTGCCTCTTTGAAAAAAGACATATATTTATGAAAATATGCAAGTGTGGTAGAGAACTATAACAATGTAGTTATTTCTTTGTATGAAATTTACTTTGGCTTAACAATATAATTACATGAAAAATTGTCTGTCCCTTTGGCTGGAATGTTTCCCAGTTTATCGGGAAAAATATTAAAAATTTGAAGAACATGAGACTTGCTAATTTGCATAAATAGAAAGTATTATTATGCAATTCAATTGAAAAAGTATTTGTTGAGCTTATGTGTAAAGTCTTGTGATTGTGGGACATTACTGATGCACTGCTTATACTATTTCAGGTATAAAGATGATGATGATGATGATGATGATAATGATAATGGTAACATTTATATGGCATTTTAAGTTTTGCAAAATATTTTGTATATATTACATCATTTAGTTGTATGCAGTCTTTTTGTCGTTTGAACAATTTAATCATCAGATAGGAAATATATATACATGTAAATACCATGCATATGTGCATATGGATATATGAATAGAAGTTTGAAATTGAATGAAAATTTCCCATAAATATCACATAGTTCTTCCTTAAAAGCCTATTTATCTTACTTGGTTACATTCATTTGTAACTGATTATTTTCCAGATGCTTTCTGCTGAAGGTAATAGGAAAATGATACATCCTCTTGATTTTTTAAGGCTCTCAAACCATAAGAACCCAGAAACAATTATCGTTTGATAAAACTCAAGGCATGTACCAGACTATATTCCTCTGCAGCCTTTGTGCTATTTTGTTAACCATAGTTGGAACGCTTTAGAGAGTGTGGAGAAACATTTTTGAGAAAATTGAGTCTCAGAGGTTTCCCTGTAAAATGTCATCACTTCGAGATATACCTGCGTGCATACTGAGATAGCTGGCACAATGGAAGGCTCTGGCTGGCCTTGGAGTCTGAAGCCATGGGCATGCTTGCCAGTTCTACCAGGTCTAGGAGCCCCAGTTTCCTCATTTCTCCAATTATCCTCACACTCCCCCTCTCCCAGGGCTGCTCTGAGGAAAGCACTCTCCATTGTTGTAGACACTCGAGCAGTTGGCTCAAAAATAGCCCCAAACTCAAGTTTCTTCCTGTGGCAAGTGCGAACAGAATCTTACAGTTTGAAAATGCTGAGAACCTGCAGCACTTTCACCTTTTCTCAGAGCCATTTGGAGTTAGGAGGAAATTTAATTTGCATAAGTATGTCTCTGTGTATCCCAAATAAAGCTCGGGACATGAACCAGAAATTCCCCAACTCTAGCTTTCAGGGTGTTTGGCAATCTATAGGAAGCTGAAAGTGCCTGAAAACTTCAGAGCAAGACTGCTTTTATTAATTTCCCACTCAAATGTCACAGCCCCAAGAAACATGACTTACTCAGATAAACATTGGCTAAACTTATGGATGCTTCTCCGTACCCACACCACGAACCAGGAGAGGTTCAGTCAGTAGTGCTTTGAAACCAAATTGTGTTGCTTTCTCATCTTTGTGACTGATTCTGTGCCCTACGCTATTTGCTTTAGGCATATATATCCCCAGTGGCGAGCATCCTAACCAGGGGCGGTGTGTTCTGGAATGAAAAACATCGAAAAGTGAACATAACTGCTAATATTTCAGGCAACACTTGCCCTTTGTGATAGCGCTCGGCCACCCAGATCAGCAGGATGTGTATGAGCTACATCTGTTCTCGTGTCACAGACGGTCTTTCCTCAGCGGAGGGGTTGTTTGTGTAGCTTCCTGCCGCCACATGGCTGGCATTGTGATTCTGTAACCTTAAGCCCCCGGTTCTTTGCTCCATCCCCCTTAAACCTTGGCTCCTGTGCCTTTTCTTCCCTCTTACCCTGACTCTCTAACAGCTGAACTGCATAAATGCCAAATAGCGACATGAATTCCTAAACAGAAGCTGCCATAAACCCACACTGCTCCAGCCATGGAGAAAGGCACATGGAGAGGCACATGACTGACAGGGCTCAGAAGGCAGCTTTGAGTAAATGACAAGTGTGAAGTTCTCATTGTTACTCCAGTCGATGGTAGCTCATATTTACACAGAAATCATTCACATTTCAGAACAATTCAGTGTAACTGGCAGCTTGGGAGAGAAAAGACTTTAGAAATCCTTTAAAGATGTGGAAGACAGGAGGGGAGTAGAATCCAAAACATTCTCTCACTTTGGAATATGTTGGCATCTTTTGACTCGGTTTAAGGCTGGGATTCTGGTGAAGCAGCAGGGAAAGATGAAACTATAAATTATTACTTTTAGAGACAAGAGAGTGAGAATAGGGGGAAAAAGCTGTTAGGATTGTTGGTTTTTTTGTTTTTTTTTTTTTGAAATTTTAGTTTTTTATTTGTTGGAGTATTGTTCCACCTGATGCTGCGTTTAAGCAAAGGTCAAAGGAACACGTTCTTTCAGTATTGTTCAATGTCACAAATGATGAATTTTCTGAAAATGCAAGCTCGACTACAATAGCCCTTCCCCCTAGAACTAGGGGAAGACTTGGGAAAGCAGTGGAGGGGGATTAAAAAGTTACTATGTGCCTATCTGAGATGAATGGAATTGAACATTGACCATGAATAAAATTGAATCAATGAGCATGAATAAAAATATTTTCCATATCAGAACTGACTAGTGGCTTGGACCTGGCTGTC
Organism: Gracilinanus agilis; assembly: GCF_016433145.1. Lineage (NCBI taxonomy): Eukaryota > Metazoa > Chordata > Mammalia > Didelphimorphia > Didelphidae > Gracilinanus > Gracilinanus agilis. The sequence goes on along the minus strand of NC_058130.1, from coordinate 321,198,352 downwards.
AATATTCATGGAGAGAGGGCGTTTCCTTCCAGCAGAGCACTTCTGGGCCACCATCTACTTGCCTCATGTTCTTCCACTCTCCATACATTATATTGTATGTACCATACAATGTACATAGTTCTCTTCCATTGTGATATTTTCCTCTATTCATGCAATTCTCTCACCCTTACCTTTCCCCAACCTCCCCTCACTCAACAAACTCCATTGACTGCCTATTGATCCAAGATTAAATAAATTCTTGACAACCTGTCCCTTTGCTACCTTTTTCAGTCTTCTCCACAGAATTCCCAATGCAGGTATATAAACCTATTTGTTATTTGTCCCATATGATTCTCGATCTCAAAACTCTGGACATTTGTAATAATTTTCTCCCAGGACTGGGACACTCTCCCTGCCTTCTAGATTCCCTGGCTTCCTTCAAGATTCAACTCAGATACTACTTTCTGCAGATACCATCCCTATTTCCTTCCATCTCAGTGCCTCTTTAAGATTAACTTTCATCTACTCTTCTATCTTTTGGGGGGGGTACATTGTTATTTAAATACTGTGTCCTCTTTTAGAATTTGAGTTCCTTTATGGCAAGGCTCTTTTTTGCCTTTTTTGGATACTAGATAAATGTTTATTGACTGAGTGACTTAGCAAACCACCTCCCCTCTTTCTCTCTCTTCCTATTTCAGTATATTTATTGGAGAGATCCAAATTCAGGTCACCTACCTTTTGTCATGTATCATTGCTTGATTCCTCTGACTCAGAGTGATTCCTTCTGTCTTTAAATCACTATAGAGTTAACTGTCCATATTATTCTTGAGTGGCATTTAATCCCAACTTCCTTTGTGTAGTTATTTTACTTTTCAACACCATTTCCATAAGCATTTCAGCCTTTTGGAAGTAGGGCCCATATTCTGCTAAAGTTGATGTCCTCTGAGGCAATTCACATATTATTAGAGAGTATAGTAGACACTGGTAAATCACTGTTGAAATGAATTTCACAATCACAATCTACTATGAATTGTATTCACTGATTTCCAGTGTATTTAAGCGCCTTGAGGGTAGGAACTAGGTTTTCATCTTTATATCTTGAGATTGTCACTGAGTCAGTTCATTGCCCAACACCCAATAATTGTTTGTCAAATTGAAATGAGTTAGGTAAGACACAAGACAGAATGGAAAATTGAGTTGCAGAATGTTTTACATAGAGTTTAGATTAGACAGCTATATGATAGATATTAAAAATTATTATGAAAATAGTAAGACTACAAAACTTATAGAATAGTGTTGGATACAGTAGATATTTGGATAGAGTGAATAGAGTTCTAGGCCTGGAGTCAGGAAGACTTACCTTCTTGGGTTCAAATCTTGCATCAGACATTTACTAGCCTCATGACCCTGGACAAGTCACTTTACCCTGTTTGCCTCAGTTTCTTCATCTGTAAAATGAGCTGGAGAAAGAAAAGGCAAACCACTCTAGTATTTTTCTCAAGAAAACCCCAAATAGGGTGACAAAGAATTGGATATAGCTGAATAACAACTGAATAAAAACAACACAAAGCAAGCAGAGAATATACTAATAGTAAAATATATGCATATAAATACATTTTACCACATAGTTAGGATTGAGTTGTGCTAATAAGACAGAGAGTTGCACAGTGTTACATCATAAAACATGAACTCTGGACACAACAGGAAGCCCTCTAGAAATATGATAGGTTTTTAAGGACAGGCACGGAAAAGAACAAATAGCTGCTATCAGGTTTGGGGGGTAGTTGGGACTCTTTGTTGTACATCACAAGCACCACATGCCTCTTATAATTACTTCTTACAGAATACAGACTCCTTCCATCAGCTCCCACTGATTTTCAAATCACATCTCTAGGTTACAGAACAGGTCAGAAGGAGCTATGAATATTAAAATATTCTTGATTTTACATTATCACAAACCAATATTCTTTGAGAAGTTGGAAGGAGAAATTTAGATTCTTCAGATTAATTCCCCTCCCTCAAATAAAATAAAAAGAAATGGAATTAGTGAGTATGTGAAACTAGTTCTAAGAGTTTAAAATCAAATAGGTCACGTTTTTGACAGTTTGAACATTTGGAATCTAAATGCTGCCTGCTTGGTATTTGACAATAACTGGCTGGCTGCATGTGACTGATATTCTGCCTTTTTAAAAAAAAATTTTGCTATTTTATTCATTCATCCCTAAAGTTGATATTTGACTTGAGGTGGATATATGTGGGAGGGACGTCCTAACATCACTTGGTGGTCTGATGATGGAGTGCAGAAAGGGATGGTCTGTTTTATAAGGGCATTTTCCTTATACCCAAAGGACACAAGGGACGTGTTCTTTCTCGAATCCTGGGGGAGAAGTGATGTCTCTAGCTAATGACTGTGCCTTTTTAAAGCTATCCTTGGCAAATTTTCTTCCCTTAGTGGAATGATGCACTTAGAGGGCCTGAAGAGTTAAATAGAATGCTATTCACTGGGTTATAGATAGAACATGGCAAGAGTCTCAAGGTGTGGTCAGGGAGGAGGGATGTAGTGGATTGGCAGGGTGATGACCCTGAGGAGCTAGGCACTGTGGCCAGAGGAAGAAACCAAAGTTCCTTCACTCATGGTCTGAAGGGCCATTACAGTCTCTAATCCAAGAGTTTTGTCTTATTCTGTCACTCAAAATAACCTGAGTGAAAAGAACCCTCCTTTTTACTCACCATCTGGATGGACTTTTCCCATTTAAAACTCCTTTCCTAAGTCTAACCAACTTAGGAAATTGCAAAATGAAACATTCAAAGTCCCCAGCACCACATAATTTTGCCAGAGATTCGGTCCTATGAGGGAACATTAGTGCCTCTAAATCTTGGTTTTCTATAAGCAATACTTGTTACACAGGGTGAGAGTGGGTGGGCATTTTACTAAATGTTATTATTATGAGGGGGATCTTTTTGTCTCTCTGCCTAGGATGCTGTATACACAGTAATAGCTCCTCTTAATAACAGTTCTCTTGATCTGCCGTATGTGATTTAGCTAACAATATATATTAATACATATAAGCTAAACAGCAACAACAAAAAAGAAAACAAAAGAGACCCCATCTGTTTATGGCCTGATCTGGCAGGTGCAGGGCCTAAATATTGGGCAGCATTCTGGTCCCGCTCCAGCACTTTCTCCTTGCCCTCTCTCTCCCCCTGATCATCCTCTAAGAGAGAACTACATAATGTATCTCAATGAAGTCAGTTACATCCCCCGCCCCCCCCCCAATACCTTTTTCCTTCCTTTTTGTTTAACCAATAGTGGTGGCATCAGTGCTAATAAAAAGCATATGCCAGTATATTCACATGGCAACATAGCTTAACCCTTAAATCGCTGTCTTCTATCTTAGTAAAACAGCACATCATCGATTTGCCAAGCTATGTCATAGGCAACATGGTAGAATAGAAATCCTAGTCACTGTGGAAACAGAAGATACAGGTTCAAATTTTAAAATGAAGACCTGATAGGGAGCTCAGTGGATAGAGAGGAAGAACTAGAGATGTGAGGTCTTGGGTCCAAATTTGACTTCTGACACTTCCTAGCTCTATGACCTTGGACAAGTCACTTAACCCCAATTTGCTTAGACGTTACCACTCTTCTGCCTTGGAAATGATATTTAGTATTAATTTTTCTATGATGGAAAGGCTTAAAATTTTTTTTACAAGGTCAGCTTTCATCCTCTGGGATCTCAAGAATCTCACTTCTCTTTAATTTTGGTTTCTTCAACTGTAAAATAAAGGGATTGCTCTATCAGTTTTTTTAAAACCCTTAACTTCTGTGTATTGGCTCATAGTTGGAAGAGTGGTAAGGGTGGGCAATGGGGGTCAAGTGACTTGCCCAGGATCACATAGCTTGGAAGTGTCTGAGGTCAGATTTGAACCTAGGACTTCCTGTCTCTAGGCCTGACTCTCAATCCACTGAGCTACCCAGCTGATCCCCTCTATCAGATCCTTTTCATCTCTAGATCCATGAACCCATGCTTTTGGCTTTACTGAGCTATAGCACAACTCCCTTAAAATGCCAATAAGAAGTTATATAAGAAGAAGAAATCATTTTGTTTGAGCATCTTTATCATAGAAATACAGAAATTAGATGATTTGAGTTTAAAGATTTTTTCTGCTTTTTAAAAATTTTTATTTGAATATTTTTCCATAGTTACATGTTTCATGTTCTTTCCCTCTCCCCAAACTCCTCTAATCCCTCTTAGCTGATGCACAATTCCACTGGGTTTCACATGCATCATTGATCAAGACTTAATTCCATATTATTGATATTTGGACTAGAGTTATCGTTTAGTGTCTACATCCCCAACAATATCCCCATCAGGCCATGTGGTCAAGCAGTTGTCTTTCCTCTGTGTTTCTCCTTCCATAGTTCTTCCTCTGAATGTGGCTAGTTTTCTTTCTTGTAAGTCCCTCAGCATTGCTCTGGATCCTTTCATTGCTGCTAGTAGAGAAGTCGGTTATGTTCGATTATACTACAGTATATCAGTCTCTGTATGCAATGTTTTCCTGGATCTGCTCCTTTCACTTTGCATCAATTACTGGAGGTCATTTAAGTTGTGATTAAAGATTATTGAAGCCAATTCCCTCATTATGTTGAAGAGTTTTAAAAAAGGAATTGAGACATGCTTAATCTCTCACACAATGGAGAAAGAAGGAATGGAACCCAGATCTCTTATGTGTGGCTAAGAACTCTTCCATTTATAGATGGAATGTTGGGCCCAGGAAGATAGAAAAATCTGAGTTCAAATCTGATCTTAGATTCTTATTAGCTGTGTAACCTAGGGCTGGCTCCATAACCTCTGTCTGTCTTAGTTTACTGATCTCCTATAAAATTAGGGTAATAATAGCATCTGTTTCCAAGGGTTATTGTAATGATCAAGTGAGATAATATTTGTAAAATGCTTAGTAAAGTGCTGGGTACATAGTAATGGCTATATACATATTTATTATTATTAGTTATATACCATACTTACCTTTTCTTAGGTAATCCAGGTAGGAAAGCTATAATTCATCACTTAAACTGCTATGCAAAATGTGAGGACTAGGTTTTATGCTATAGTTAAGGCAAGGACTTAAATGAGGGAAAAATATTAAGTTATCAGATTATCTTCAAGTGGGTGTGAGGGTAAAGTACACAGAATGCCCAACTCCTTTTCCCATCATTTATCCTTTCTCCATTTATTGCTTATCTTGTGTAGTACTTCATTGATATGATGTGCCAACTATGTATCTTATGATTTATAATTAGATCTGTTAATTAAAAAAACAATGGGAAGGAGAGAAATGGAAAAGGAATTGCCACCTAATGGATAGAGTATTCAGTTTGGACTCATGAAAGCCAGAGTTCAAATCCTAACTCTGGCACTTATCTGTGTGATAATAGTGAATCACTTAACCTTAATGAGTCTCAATTTAGTCATTCATAAAATGGAATTAATAATGCTTATATTGCCTACTTTATAAGGTTGTTGTGAGGTAAAAATGAGATAATACATGAAAAGGAATTTATAAATCATAAAGGACTATATGAAACACTGGTGGCAGCAACAATATTTGTAATAGTACTAGTTATACATTTTGGGGAGGGCATTTTACCCTTTTTACTACTTAAACCCTCATAAAAATATTTTTATCACTAATCCTATAAAGCTGTTGGGAATTTCTTACCTTATGTACACAGCATTTTCTCTCATGGTCATCTGCAAAGAATACTTAGCTTTAGCCAAGGCAGTCTTCCCACTGCTCCTTGAAGACATTCCCATCTCTGAGAGTTTGTTCCTGCTTCTTGTTTTTCCTCTCCATGTGTTCATAAATTTTCCATGCTCCAAGGCTCAGCCAAATTCTCATCTCCTACATGAAAGTTTCCCAGATATTCCCCTTCAATTTGACCTATCAACTCCTCTAGTATTTGGTTGTTTTGTTTTCAAAGCCCTTTATAACCTGGCTCTAACAAATCTTTCTAGTTGATTTCTATTCTTCACATGTAACACCACTTGAAACTATATGCCTTTGCAGTTCCCAAGCCTAGAATCCACTCCCTCTTCCTCTCTTCCTCTTGTATTACTCTCTCTTCCTTCCAAACAAAATCTGAAGCATCATTTTCATGATGAAACCTTCTAATCTACCATTTACTAAACTATTTTGTACTTATTTATATTTATTCTTTTTATATTGATTCTATTTATACTTATATAGTATATGTAATTCCTCTTTTTATTGTTAAGATGTTAGTTTCTTGAATGGGAATTATTGAACATAGGTGCTCTACAATTAACAAATTCTTTTTGATTGGTCAATTAATTTTTTTGGATTATTCAGTTTAGAAATTTATACTTCATCATTATCCTTTGTTGGGCATATGTATGTGTTTGCATGTTTGTGTGTGTTAACATTTCCTACTGAAGAACAGTTCCATAAATCTCTTTGGAAATGATTGGGGCAAATAAGAGATAGTATATTGCAATGGAGATAGTCCTGGGCTTGGAGACAAGAAGATCTTAGTTCAAATCTGGTCTCAGACACAGGCTGTGTGGTTGGGCAAGTCACTTGATCTTGGTTTGTCTGTTTCCTCAATTGTAAAATAGGAATAACAGCACTTTTCTCACAGAGTTCTTGTGAGGATCAAATGAGATAATATTTGTAAAGTGTTTGAATAGTACCTGGCACCCAGAAGGCATTATAATAATGTATATTCTATTATTTTCCCTTTCCTCTTCCATCCCCCACACCTACTCTTCTCCCCAATCCTAGAGGAAATGCATATGGGATAAGGAAGATTTATTTTCCAAAGTGGCCTACAACAAGTAAACACAGTTTCAGTAACACTTAATTTACTTGAGCCTCAGTTTCCTTATCTGTAGGAAGGGACTAATAATGTAATTAAAATTAGCATGTAGAAGGAACTTTTAAAAATTAAAAAATTTTAAATGCCAGTATTGTTATTATTATTTTAAACCATTACCTTCCATTTTAGAATTAATACTGCCTATTGGTTCCACAGCAGAAGAGTGGTAAGGGCCAAGTAATGGGGGTGGGGCGGTTAAATGACTTGGCCAGGGACAGACAGCGAGAGGCTAGATTGAATCCAGGACCTTCGGTCTCTGTCATGCCAATATTATTAGCTATAGTCAAGAGAAAAGTGGAATATTTCAGGGAATCCTTTTTATTGAGGTACTTACTAGCATCTAGACTAATAAATCTGTCAGTCATTTGATTCTTCATTAAAAAAATTGGAATAGTATAGTTTGTACTCTCTACCACATAGGATTGTTATGAGGACCCCATGACATTGGTATGAGGAAGTGTGGTTCAGCAGAAGGAGCTATCATTGTGGATGCTCAGGAACTTACTTCAAGTCTTGCTTCTACCACTTTCCATTTGTGACTTTGTAGGAAGCTATTTTAACCTTTGTAAGCTTCGGTTTTCTACAAATCAAAATAAAGAGTTTTGACTACGGGACTGAAAAGATCCCTTCTAGTTCTATATCTATGATCCTATGAAAACAATTAAAATGTTTTCAAACCCTTACATTCTATTTTAGTATCAATTCTAAGGCATAAGAGCAGCAAGGGCTAGGAAACTGAGGTTCAATGACTTGCTCATGGTGACACATCTTGTCAGTGTCTGAGGTCACATTTGAACTCAGAGCCTCCTAACCCCCAGCAAGGTACTCTAACTACTGTGCTACTGAGCTGCCCCAGAAAGTAATTTTTTAAAACCTTAGAGCACTGTATAAATGCAAGCTTCCTCTTTCTTGTCATAAAGCATATTCACAGCATTTAAAGTCATACTCGTTACTAGATCAAACTTAAATTTTAAATTGTATAGCTTCTCTTTCTCAAGAGAGAAGAATGTTAATGATGTATATTAAAGTAGATCTATTACCAAACCAGGTTTTGCAACAAAGTGCTGAAATTTAGAAAATATCAAAAACATAATAAATTTCTCCCACCCAAACTGCTCTTACACCCTTCTCCTTCATACGAAAATTCCTAGCTATGACTCTGTGTCTATATTTAATGACACAACTTCTAGGTCTCAGGGAATTGAGCATTAGGTAAAGCTTAGAATTTTCATTTTTCCTATTAAAATCCATCACACAGTCTCTCATCCTTTCACACAAATCAAGGAAATAGTATGAGTAAAATATTCCCTGTGAACATATGTATTTCCCAGAAGCATGGCATATCCCTCCCACCCACCCCCAAGTTATTTCTCCAGTAAGGAAAGTTGAAGATAACATGATATATGGTAGATTTATTTTCCTTTCTCTCTTCTCTAGGGGCAGAGTTTTCATTGATTCACACTCCAGTAGCAAAACAAAGTACGAGGCAGTAAATGTTTATGTTGGCCTTTTACAATCATATCATCAATATATATTGAAATTGTTTTCTATGTGTGTTATTCTAATGGTGTTAATATTTTATGCACCATATGCCTGATTATTTGGCAATTTATAATCTTGCCAGTCTTTAAAATCACATCTGGGGGCATAGCTTTTCATCCAGGCTGGCTTCTAATCTGTGCAATTTCATCCTTTTATCAATGGCTCCTGCAGAAAACAACCATTTAAGGCTCCATTCCCTTTGGCAGTCAGGTAAAAGTCTTCAAACAAACCCAAGGAGAGAAAAAGATCCGTCATTGGATCCAAGCTATGTCTTGCCTTCTTTGGCCTGCTAAAGGTTTCAAGCTTAGCCTTTGGTCTTCCATGAGGGGATTCCAGATCGAAGACTCCAATCTGAAGTCAAATAAAGCACATTAAATGAGTAAAATAGGAGCAACAAAGGCTTTAAAAGCTAACTTAAAACCCGAGTACCTGTTCCTATGTGGTCCAATCTTAGGATCTGCTCTTTGTGAGTCCCATGATAAATATGTCATGATAGGTGAAACTCAGAATTCCATTACCTGGCAGAGCATTCTGATGACCTCTCTTAACATCCTGTTATTTTTTTAAGTCATACAAAGTGTTTATATATGTTCACATGGTAAAGAGATCTCTAGTGACACATCATCCTAAATTCAATGTTTTCAAGAGACAGTCTTCCGGAGAAGTTAAATCATTTGGAATGGCTCTAAAAGCAAAGGATCAATTCCCAGACTCCATGAAAACCTTATAAAGAGTCCCCTCTTCATCTGGGACAAAATTTAGCTAAGTTATACCTGCAGATGTCAAATCAAGTACTGTGCTCCCTATATGTATAAAGGGTTCCCAGGAGCCTGCCTTGGAGGCGGAAAGAATACCAGGCTTTAGTCCCATGATGCAAATGTGAGAAGAGAATTTTGCCCATAATTTTAATTTGACATTTGGAGGAGGAAGTTTCAATTTAATGTTAGAAAGTAAATTTTGCCTGCTTTATTTGCATGGAGAGAAGTAGCAGTGCTGCTAGGAATTGCATTAGACTCCTAACGCATGCAGAGAAGTTTCTTCAGTTTGATAAACCAAAATGAAAACTAAAGGGAAGCTTTCTATGTCTTGGAGTAGAAACTTCTACTTTTGGCATCACAGTTTATGATATTCATCAGAAAAAGGGCTCTCCATAAAAAATAGTTGGGCCCCAAATGTCCCAAATGGAGAGTACAAAGGGTCTGGCTTTAAAAAAAATCTCTTTACATGCTATATGACCTGGAAAAAAAAAAAGGAAAAGTAGAATTTTCCGGTGATTGCAAATCTGTGTTAAAGTAAAAAAAAAAAAATCAAACAATGCTCCATTGAATGGCCTAGAATTTATTTGTCCCGGGGTGACATCAGGGATAACTTGACATTCTCTGTCATGGTTAATGGTGTCAGAACCCCTCAATGAAAATATTTCTTTGTAATGTAGCAGTCCATCCTTTACCCTTGGTGTTTGGAAGAGTCAAATGGCTTGTTTATGGCATGTTTAATGTTTTGTGAATCCTGCCTCCTGATTCACTTCAAGTACTTTATAATTATATTCCTTGAAAACAGATGCTTTTAATATTCAGTTTGAGTGTTTTATAAGCTATACAAATATTTTGTTTGTGGTATTTTTCTGGTGCTCACAGCCAAAATATGCTAGTCAACTTTTCAGGAGATCATTTTATTATTCGGGAACCTGGGGCAATCCAGCTTCTGAAAAGTTTCCTTTCTTCTTTCCTTCCCTAACTCCCCCCACTATGCTTCCCTTCCCACTTTTTTCTTTTCCCTATAGCATTTGTCAATTTCATAATGTGCTCTATTTCAAAGGACCTGGCCCTGGGGTCTTCTTTCCCAAAGAAATCATGCTAAGATACTATCAGAAGGCTGATGCTAATCGGTAAATCTATAAAGTATTTAGGGCTCTTTCTGGTCAAAAAACGAAAAGGCTAGATGTGACCCCTTCCCTGCTCTCCCTTCACTTTGCTGTTGAGCTGAGGAAAAGTAGTACCTTAACTAAGCATTCTGTGAAAGGGTTTCAACTCAATTAAGATCCCCACAATTCCCACTATTAAAATTGGCTGGAAAATACCCCTAATTTGACACTGTTAATACTAATGTGATTTTGTTTCCTACGTACTGACTGTTATTGGCTATTGCCAATCTACAAAAAAACAAACTGGTAATAGCACTATTGGAACACCACCCAGGGTCAATTGTCCTCTTTCTTTTTTCCTCCAAATAACCTATTAAAAGACCCCTTATAGCTGCAACAATAACTAAAGAACTACCAGTGCTTATTATGCCCGGGAAGCAGTAGTGGGAGCACAGCGCCAGTCCTAGGAATACTCCAAACTGAGAAACTAACAATTTTCCATGCCTGAGGCATTGGATCTAAGAAATAGGTTGGCAACCCTGTAAAAAAAAGGGGGAGATTAAAACATTTTAATATGGGTTGATGAACTAAAAAATAGGATGGGAAGTCTTCTAAAGGCATCTATATTTCATAGAATAAATCTTAGAGCTTTCGTCTTTGATTTCTGGAACTTTTTCAATCTTGTTGCAGCAATTATTTTTTTTTCTATTACCAATGTTTGCTGAGCCTTGAAGGATACATCAGCATTGCCATATGTTTGTATGTAAGGGTGTGGATTTGGACATAGCTCTGGACTGGGCACCCTGGGATCAAGTGACCTCAATTCAGACCCCACCTCTCCAATTTACAAGTTTGGGGGAACTTAATTAAATCACTTCATACTTCTAACTGGCCTTCATCAACATCTAATAAGCATTTATTAAGCACCTTTTATGTTTCAGGTACTGTGCTAAGTGCTAAAGAGACCCTGAGAGATAAAAACACTGTCTTGTATCTCATGGACCTCCAAGTCTATTGGGGAGACAACATGCAAACAACTGCGTACAAACAAGATACGTACCACATAAACTGGCGATTATGTGAGGGGAAAGGACCTAAGAAAGGTCTCTGGAAGAGCAAGGATTATAAGTGAGATTTGAAGAAGGCCAGAAAAAGCTGGGACAAGAAGGTAAGGAGGGAGAGAATTCTAGGCACAGAGCTGGGATATGAAGTCTTTTCACCAAACAGAGACTGGTGTCACTGGATTGGAGAGTACCAAGGGGATTAAGGTGAAAAGAGACTAATAAGAGAGGATGAAGCCAGGTTATGAAGGTTTTTAAAAGTCAAAAAAGACTTTGTATTTGATCCTGAAGTCACTAAGGAGCTACTGGAATTTACAGTATAGGGAAATGATGTAGTTGGTCCTGCTTTAGCTTCCTTATTTGTAAAATGAGAGGTATGAGTCGACAATCTGTGAGGTGTCTTTTAGTTTTAAATGTGTGATCATCTTTAATTTTTTTTGTTAACCAATTATAAAATAAAATTTACTTATACTTTAAACTGAAAATAATTCTAATATATTTTTAAATGATTCAGAAGTCACTTGCAGATTTTGCAATAAATCCAACTCCTCTTTCTAAAGTTAATTGTTGTAGGACTGCTTAAGTTGTCAAATTCCTGTTGATAGAAAACTGCATAACATAATTTTTATTTTAGTGATGACTAGCAAAATGTAGCTAAGGCATATAGGATAGAAAATAACCAAGACAAAGACGCACACATTCTTAACATGCTATTGTCTATATGTCTTTGACAAGGTGTTGGAATCTTCTCAGGGTCTATCTCTTCCTTTAGGGACCTGAAGAGAGTCTGGAAGCCAGAAAAAAGGATTTTTTCTTCCCACTGAGGGGAGATTTATTCAAAAAATTTTATCTCTGTATCTAAACATATATTTACATGCATATACACATACACATGTGTTTTCATAGCTGGAAGATGTATATTTTAGAGCAAAAGAACAAAAACTTTTAGAATAGAAACCTTATTCCCCTATGCCAGGGGTCGGCAACATATGGCTCTTTCTGCAGGAGCCATAAAGTCAATTTTATTTTCAGGCACTGTTACAGGAACACGCACTGTGAGCACTGTACGGCTCTCACGAAATTACATTTTAAAAAAATGTGACGTTTATGGTTGTCACGGCCAAAAAGTTTGCTGACCCCTGCCCTATGCAATGTATACTTTCTTTAAGAAGAAAATACAAAGACATCAGAAAAGATCAATTCCAAATAGTATCACAAACAATGAAATAGATTTCATATGAATTAAAGAAATATATTTTAATGGACAGGAAAAACCCTGTTACTGATGTGTGAGTTATCCTTGAATTAGCTGTCTATGAACAGTCAAATAAATCACTGACTTATTAGAACAAAGGTCAAAATGAATATATGGTTGAAATAAAGAATAATAATAAAAATATATGGCAATGCAATTGATGAAACAAGCCAATTAATGAAAAAGTGCTAATGAACAGTAGAAAGAACTTTGGAACTGGTTATGGTAATTTCATATGGAAGTCTAACTAATGTTAACCTACTGGCATAATAAGTATGTCAAAATAACAAAATATGCTTTAGACAGCAAATATGTAACAATTGTTAAGTGGAGCGGGATGGCAGCTAAAGGTACCATTAGTTCAGAATATTAACTCACCTATAAAATCTTACATTTGCAATGACTTTGTACTCTCTGAGATTTGAGATCAGGATTGAAAACAAAATAAAAGGATTATAATTTCCTCTTCCAGGTCTCACCTTTGGAATGTAGGCATCTCAGGATAAGAATGTAAGAACCATGATAAACAGAAGCATGGGTTTTTATAACCATTTTCAGTATTAAAGACAGTAGAGCCGCCATCCTTGGGCTCTAATATCATATTCCTGGATGTGCTTATAGTAGAGATAAAAATGTCATAAAGAAAATAAATAGGAAAAAAGCATCCAATTGGGCATGTAATTAAAAGAAAACTAAAAAATCCCTATTAAAGAACAAACTACCAATTCTGAAAATCAAAAGGGAAATTAATGCAATTGAAAGAAAAACATTAAACTAATAAATAAGACAAGGAGCTGGTTTTATGAAAAAATATCTATATGTATATAATACATTAGTTAACTTGAGAAAAGGATCCAGATTAGATCAAATGTACATACAGGATAACTTTATTGGAGGAGACAGAGTTGTGAGGGTACTGAAAGATCAGTTTACTAAAAGATGAAGATATCAAAATTGTGTCAGAATCTCATACCTAATTAATAGCTTCCAAAAAAAAGTAACTAAAAGAAAATGAACAATTATCAACATATTTAACAACTTTCCCATTATATGATAATTTTACGAGGATCATCTTTATATAATTAAAGGAACCCTTTAATGAATGTATTAGTAGGGAATAGGCAAGCTTTCCCAAATCAGTTTTCAATAAACATTTATTAACTACTATATGACAGAGCTTACACTAAATACTGAGGATTTGAATAAGAAAAAAGAATGATAGTCCCTGTCCTCAAGTTGCTTCATGAGAGAAGACGATATACAAAAAGAATATGAAAAAGAACAGGGTTGCAGAGGGCATCTATGACAAAGGTATAGACGTTTACAGGATTATAACTAAATAGAGGGGGCACCTGAGTGGCTCAGTAGATGGAGAGCCAGGCCTAGAGATGGGATTCTGGGGTTCAAATCTGGTCTCAGACACTTCCTAGGTGCATGACCCTGGGTAAGTCATTTAACCCCCATTGCCTAGCCCTTACTGCTCTTCTGCCTTGGAAGCAATACACAATACTGATTCTAAGATGGAAGGTAAGGGTTAAAAAAAGCAAACACCTAAGTAGAGCAACGAGTAGAGAAGAATTGACTGGAAATTTTGAATAATTGACAATCCATAATGGACAACATCAAAAGGCAACTTGGGACAAGAAAAAACACTTTTGTTGGTGAGAGCTCTTAAGTTCAAATTCTGTTTTTGATACATACTTCAGTAACTTTGAGGAAATCATTTGACCTTCATGGGTCTCAGTTTTCTTCTCTGTAAATGAACAGTTTGAATTATATGACCTTTGAAGTCCCTTCCAGCTTTGGATCTATTATCCCAAACCCCTTACCTTCCATCTTAGAATCAATATTATGTATTGGTTCCCAAGCAGAATATAGTTATGGTCTATGGCAGTGATGGGCAAACTTTTTAAAGAGGGGGCCAAAGGAAAGGAAATGCTTATCTGTCAGTCTGTTTTTAAGGCAACCCTTTTGAAGCTTCATTGTATTGTATCCTACTCATTGTATTCTTCAGATTAGGAATAGTGTTGCCTGGCCTGATAGAACATTTCAGGGGGCCACATCTGGCCTCCTGGCTGTAGTTTGCCCATCACTGGTCTAGGCAATGAGGGTTAAATAAGTTGGACAGAGTAATACAGCTGGAAAGCATCTGAGGATAAATTTAAGCCCAGGTCCTTCCATCTCTAAGTCTGGTTCTCAATCTACTGAGCTGCAAACTGTCCCTTTATCATATGATCTTTATCATTACAAAATTGAATGAAATTTTTAGAGAATAAAAAAAGACTTTCTTATTATTTATTTATTTATTTTTAAATTTCTTTTGCTAAAGTATTGCTTTAAAACATTCTTATATAAAGATGTCTCATCCATATGTCTCCCTCTCATCAAAAGGAGAAGCATAGGAATTAGAGATTTTACCCTTTCATGGAATGACTATGTAAGATAATTCCTTCCACCAATGTGGCAGGTCAGCACCTTTTTCAATTTAAAGACAGAAGGTCCTGGATTCCATCTAGCCTCTAGCTGTCTGTCCCTGCCCAAGTCATTTAGCCCCCATTAGTTGGCCTTTACCACTCTTCTGCTGTGGAACCAATAGGCAGTATTGATTCTAAAATGGAAGGTAATGGATTCAAATTATATTCTTAGTTGAGAGGTTAAGTTACTTCTTTAAAGTCACCCAGATGATATGTCTCAGAGGTATGACACATCGAGGTCCAAGTCATCCTGACTTTGGGGTACTAGTTCCTCCATACATTGGCATTCTTAGATATTCTTTGAAAGCTAAAACAAGAAAACTACTCTTATAGTATGACCCTTTGATGATAAACATCAGGGAATTAAACGGGGAGCTATTTGGTGTGCTTACCAGAGGTGTTTTTGCCCCTGTGATGTAAGAGAGACCTAGTTAAAAGGCCAGGTCGATGGGGGACCCTATGGATGGTGAGGACTTTAGAAAATTTGTGTTTGGGATGATGTTGCTTGGGTTGCAGCAGACATAAGAATATTGCAGTAACCTCTTGGAAGATTAACCATATAGGAAAAATCAAATGGATGAAGAATGTCTTTTGCCCAGATTATGATGTGGAGTTAGGCTAAAATCTTTAAAGCTGAGTTTTTCCATTAGTAGACTGATAAATAAAGAGATAGATGTGGTGGTGGGGGGAGCAGTTTAGTATATCAGTAGATTGAGAGCCAGACCTAAAGAAGAGGGGTCCTGAATTCAAATTTGTCCTCAGACACTTCCTAGCCATGTAACCTTGGGCAAGTCACTTAATTCCATTGCCTGGCTCTTACTAATTTTTGGCCTTGGAACTTTGGTATTGATTTTAAGATAAAAGGTAAGGGTTAATATATATATATAATAAATAGATCTGGGAAAGACATTAAAAATAAAAATAATAAAATGTGGGCATGTACAAATGGATGGCAAATTGGGCCCAGAATTAAACAGGAAAGGGAAAGCAGGCTAGATTATGTTGAGAAACACAAACACACACACACACACACAAACACACACACACAAAGCTATTAAAATGAATCAAAATTCCTCCTAGATACAAAGGACCTTTTTTTAAAGACACCAATATTCTATTGACCATGAGTCATAAAAATCCAAAGAATTAAGATATGAATCATGAAGAAGATAGTAGAGAGGTTGAACATATGTTAGACATGAGCAGGCTGCTGACTGTAACAAATTAATGAATTTTAAAGATTGAGTAGGCATATTGAACGGTGTCAGAGAAAAAATCAAAAAGATTTGACAAAAGAAAAGACTAGCAGGTAGATAGCCTGAGTGCTCCAATGGAGTTCTTACAATACTAGGAAAAAATGAGGATGGATTCCAGCACAGGGGGCAGATCCTCTTATGGTGAATGTGTGGGAGGATGTGGACAGGAGACCCAGAAGATGGTCCTGCATGTTATCTGTATCATTGGGTGGAAGAACTAAGTCAATGAGATCATAGGCTCATTTGAATATTTGAGGATGCATAACCTAGGAGCATTTTCAGAGTCAAAGAGTAATAAAGTATGGACCATCTTGAATATTGACTTGAGGAAACAAACCAGAGATTGAAGATTGCCAATCATACCTCAAAATATAATGCAACATTTTTGCCAATTTGTTCTCTTCTCTCCTTAAGGAAATGAAAAATCAAATAATCCTCACTGAGCTCAGTTTATAAAACTAAGAAGTGTTTCCTTTCTCCCTTTACTTCCTATAAAAATTCTAAAGGTTGTGGCTTGTGCCATGGAGTCAATAGGATTTTCCTCTGAAATAGTTTTAGTTCTAGTAGGCCCATCTTGGAATTTCAGTGACAAGCTTTTATATTTGGATACAAAACACTAGAAATCCCAGGTGAGTCAATATTTAAAATAATTTTACTTTAACTTACTATAGTTTCTCCTGTCTGTGCAAATGCATTTTAAATACAAATTATTAGTGATAGAAAAGGTCTGAGTAGAAAAATTGCTTCATACAACTATATAGTTACATGATCACTTACTGATCATCTTGGTATTCCTTTTTGAACTCATGAGGATAACCTTTGTTAAAAAAAAAAAAAAAAGAAAAAAGCTATTACCTCAGGAATTAATGCCTCTGAAAGTGAAAATAATGGCAATGGTATTATAATGTGGACTAGCAGGGATATTATCTGTAGCATGGGGTAGAGTATGTTAGTATTATTTTCTTTTAGTAAATGTGTTGTGGGGAGTGCAATCTCAGGCTGTCACAAAGGCTGAAGATTTTAATATATCACTGGACTTCAAAATAAATTACGTGCATAGTAGTGCTACATTAAATCAACATTCAGCATTTAAATGTTTCCTCACGGACTTGAGATGCTTTTTTACCCTTTGAAATAAGGAACACATTTAACTTGGGTTTATGATCAGTCTGAAAATAATACTCTCTTGTTTTGGCATGAAGTGGAAACATGCATTTTTAATCAAGAAGTATGCTTTCCATTGAGAGCTGGGCTCGTCGGCACCATGTGCTCCCTTTAAAGCGGTTTTGTACAGTTGTGGATAGCGGATATGCCCCACTGCATTCTCAGCTTAACATGCACACAGTCAACATCAGGACCAGCTTCAGAGAAAGATGAGTGAGGGAGGTTTTGCTCACTTCTGTCAGATTCCCTCTTCCCTCCTCAAGATGAAAAAATGTCATTTCTCTTAGGCTTAGATGCCATGTTCAGACTTATCCCACAAGCTTTATTTTTGACTTTTACATGAACAACCTCCTGCGCTGCTGATGGGATGTTGCCAAGAGTTTTGAGCTTCTTTCCCTTCCCCCTTTACTTTTTTTTCCCCTTTTTGGCTAAATGTGTACAAAAACTTTTATTGAAACCCGCCAAGTCACAGCTCGGTGCTCCCTGATTCTACACAAAATGGTTTATAATAAAAATAGCACCAGAATCTAAAATTCCTAAATGCACCCATTTCTGCAGTGAAATAATCATAAAAGACACAAGAACATTTACAGTATACTGAAAGGGGAAAATGCCTTCTCTCAGGCCAGTAAAATTTGTTAGTTCAGGGTCACTTCCTAATAGGTGTTATTTCCTTTATTTTAAATAAGGAATTTTAGCACCTCAATTCTATGCCAGATGCCATTGTCATTTTTTCCACTGACTGGCTCAGCTAAAAACTGGTGGGGGCCAAGCCCTCTTCAAACACTACTGCTCAATGCCAAATACAACTAAAATTCAGAAGGAAGAAGCCAGAGAAAACAGCAACCTCCCCTAATTAGAGCAACAGACTTCCATTCCAGTGATGAGCATAAGAACTTATGGAGTGGAAAGAGGTCAGAGAGCTCATCCACGAGGTCTTTGAAATTGACAGTTTTGTTCCTCCACCCCATCAACTCATCACTATTTTGGCTTTCCAAATCCTTGTACAATGTCTATTCAATTCTATTTATAACAGTTTTTCCCATTCAGCCTTCTGTTGTTTTGTACATGTGTTGACCAGTACTAAAATGTTACTACTTTGTAATATAGGCATTGACCAACTTCCTCTCTTGCTGGTACAAAGGAGATAAACACCTAAATATCCTTAGCCTAAAATTCTCTCCAAAAAGGATGGGGATCATAGGACTAGTTAACGCCAAATTTAAATCTGAAAGGGATCTTACACACCATTTATATCACCACTCTCAAAATGAAGATAAAAGAACCAAATCTCAGGGAAGCTAAATAGCTGTGCCAAGATCACAATCCAATAAAAGCTAGAGGTAGGATTTCAACCAAGAGCAGTGTTCTTTCTAATGCATCATGCCAGTCCTTTGCTCAAATCCATCAGTGGTTCTGTATTTTCTTCTGAATACAATACAAATTCCTAATCTATCATTCAAGACTCACCAAAATGTTGTATAATTTTTTCTCATTCTTATTTCACACTACATCCATTAATTTTGCTCTGCCTTTAATTTAGGAAAACTAGAATACTTGATTTTGGTTTAGCCTTCTGAAATTGAAAAGCTCTGGAGATTAAGAACTGATGATAGTAGATGGGTACCATTAGTAGCATTGGCCAAGTCACCAAAAAAATGGAAGAAAGAAGAATATTGCTGCTCCCCACTCCCTACAACTTATTACCATGTTTCAGAAATCTTGAAGATGGACTAATTCTCAACCTGATTTAAATGCCTTGGTATTAGGGATCTTTGTTTCAGATGTTAAAATTTTCACAGTACATTTGTTGCTTGAACTTTATTTAAAATCAAAAAGTAGAATAAATTTTTTATTAAATTCTGTTTAAATGGTAAGGACCTTTTGAGGACTGTGGTCCTAGGTTTGTAAGATCTGAGAATAAAAGAAGAAAAACCTGAACTTAGATCTCTTTAAGCAAAGTTAGAAGTCCATTCTTTTAAGAGATATAACTTGAAATCATTAACATTTCTGAAGAAAATCAACCTGTGTTCCAGATAAAATGTCTAATGATAAGAGGGTTCATGTGGTCTGATCTTCTTTAAGTATAAGTTAGATACGAACATTAAAACTAAATGGGCTTATATTCTAAACTTATCTACACAAATTCTACACAAAACAGAGTGGCAAACTCTGATCTCTCTGATCCAGAAAAAAAAGTTACTAAATTATTCTTGTGTTGTAAGTCAAAAAGGAAGATACTCTTTTTTCCCCTTTTTCTGTCTTTTTCTTTTCTCACTTTCAGTTCCATTTTCCCCAATTAACTGTAGAAACAGTTTTTAAATAATTGCTTTCTGACCTTTAGCAATCCAAATTTTCTTCTTCCCTCTTTTCCTTCCCACTCCCCAGATATAGGTTAATCTATGTTATTCCAGCAATACAAACTTGTAGATTCCTCATGAAAGAAGACATTTATTGCACATGTAAGAAAAGAATCATGAAGCTAATATGACAAGAAATTATATAGTTGGATCTGCATTAATACTCTTGTTAGTTCCTTCTATGGCTGTGGATAGCATTTTTCATTATGATTCCCTTGGAGTTGTCTTGTTTCTTTGTTTTGCTGATAATAGTTTTATGGCCCTTTAGGTGTAGTTCCAAATTGCTCTCCAGAATAGTCGTATTAGTTCACAGCTCCACCAATAATGCATTAGCATTCCAATTTTCTCATAACCCCTCCAGCATTTATCATTCTCCTTTTTTTCTTTTTGTCATATTAGCCAATCTGATAGGTGTCAGTTGGTACCTCAGAGTTGTTTTTATTTGTGTTTCTCTAATCGATAGTGATTTGGAGCATTTTTTATATGAATAGAGCTGTTTTTGATTTCTTCATCTGAGAACTGCTTGTTTATATTCTTTGACTGGTTCTGCCTTTTTCCAAAGGCTTCTAATGTGGGAGAAAAATGAATACATGTTGATGAAAGAAAGAAAAAAGGAATGGATTCTAATTGGATTATCATATCCATGAGCTATTTGCTTTAGCCTTAAAACTTCGTGGGTGTGTTTTTTCAAACTTATTAAAATATGGTAAAATACTTTGGAATAAAGAGAAATTTGGGGTGAATAGAGCAGATGGTACATGTCAATAAAAATGGAAGAGAATAAAAGGAATTACTAGATAAAGATCTTTTTTGTCACTTTTGTATACCTTCATAAAAAAAATAATGATTGTGGAGTGAGGAATGCTTTGGGTAGGAAATAAAGTAGGCATAGAGGTAAGACTTTTATTCAGATATCAGGTACTGTACTTTAAAGGGTTATAAACATTACACAAAATAAGAGTTTTCCTTCTCACTGCAAATCATTATGTTATCCTTATGGATGAGGTCATAATATTATAAATGCTAGAATGTCCAAGACTAATCCATAGCCTTTGGTTCAGTTCAATGTGGTTTTTTTTTCCTTTTCTTGGCTGAAATAATAAAATTAACTCAATAAAAGAGTAATACAAGTGTTTAAAAGGTAAGTGATCATCACTTCAGATAGTTCCTTTGTCCAGTGTTCTTTGTCAGAACCCTAAAGTATATATGAGTAGTGGAATTTGGGGACCAATAATTTAAAGAATATTTCTACTGGGGTAGAAACATCAAGCATTTACCTAGTCCAATAAGATTACTACAAAATTTAATTGATCGGCAACATAGTATAGTGGAGAGGACATTAGTCTCAAATTGAGGAAAATTTGGATTCCTATCTGGCACCAGGCTCTTTCTAGTTTTCTGATTCTGGGAAAATTACTTCAACTTTCTTCTCAGTTATCTCCTCTATAAAATGAAGTGATTGGATTCATTGACCTCCAAGGTCCCTTCTAAATCTAAATCTATGATTCCATGATCTAATGATTTCTAAACATCTTTATCGATGGAAAATATCTCTAATTGCTCTTTCCACTTTCATAAAGCAGAACTAACAATATGTTACATCAAGATCTCTCAATTGCTTCTAAAGAAAAAAAGGACCAATATTTACACTGCAGATTCTAAATAATCTAGTATTATACATTACAGTAATTCAAAATACAGTATATTCCTATTTCATTTGTATGATGCCTCTAATTGTGGCAAAATTATTCTGGTAAGCATCTTTTCATTAATATTATTGTGTCCATATCAATAACAATGTATGATGAGGCTAGTATTCTTTACAAATATTAGATAATAGTTATTGTTAGTAGATTGCATAAAGTACTTGGTATCTAGTATGCATATTCTAGAACTTACTACACCATGAACTGTATCATAGGCTATCTCACATACATAAAATATTTTAAGTTGTCCTTTTTTTTTCTCCATTTAGTGTGTATTATGAGATTGGTGGATACTCTACTGAAAGCATATCTCTCTGTCTTCAAAAAGAGTTCTGGAAAGAAAGCAAAAGACATTTTAAGCATCAAAGAGACTGATGAATAGGGATGCCAGGATATTCAAATACATTTAGAGACAGTATTGTCAAGGCTTGTTTTCTGAGCTATGATACTAAAGATAGTAGGAGCCAGCAAAGAAAAGAACGCTGTAGAAATGCAAATCACTTAAATGTTGAATCTATTAATCCATAGCACACTTTCTTCTGAATCATACTTACTCAGATGTACAGGCAACAAAAAGTATTTAGAACATTTGCATAATTTCAAACACCCAGTTCATAAATTATTTATTGGTTGTGGTCAAATGAATGTTAGTTATCTCATAATTATCTTTTGTGCAAAAGGTTGCATGGTTTACAGAAATATTTCAATGGCAAGTGAAGATCCGTAGCTTGCTTAAACATGAAAAAGAAATAGTACTTACTCATGGAACATTGCAGTATGGTTTTCTCTTGTTCCAAAATTCTGACAAGAATTACACTTAATTTGTAGATTTGTTTTAAATGAACACCAGCAATTTATAGCAAAAGCATTAAACAAAACCCCACGGATAGGCCAAACCACTAGCAGTCTGTCATGTGAGTTCACAAAGGAAAATAAAAATGAAAATAGGTACCTCTATAACCAAAGATATGGTCTAACCAGATCCATTTTGATGATGAACATTTGGTTCTGAGAAAGGGCTTGGATGGACTAATTTTAAAAAATAAATAATTGAATTCTCCACCAAGATTTATATGAGGAAAAGAATCTTGAAATCCTAGTGCCTTTTTATTTTATTTCAATCATTTCCAGGAGAGGTTCACTTTAATAAGAAATTTTGACATTCTAAGAGAGCCAAAGACTGATATCCTCAAGAAAATAAACTGAAGGAAAGATAACATAGTTCAAGTCCCACTCAAGTAGGGACTTGAGTCCCAAAATTAGTTCATTTGGTAGTTGAAGTACAAGACCAAATTTTGCCTATAAAAATGCACTTTCAATTTTGGGCAGGTCCCAAGGTATTTTTTTTTTTGCTTTTCCACAAGTACTTGTGGGGAGATACCTGGGTGACATAGTAGATAAAGGCACTGGATTTGGAATTAGGACAGATGAGTTAAAATTCTGCCTCAGACTCTAACTTTGTGAACCTGGGCAATTTGCCATTTTGCAATTTTACCTCTCTTGTAGCTCCAGTTTCCTCATCTTTTAAATAGATCTAACAATTCCACTTTGCATGAGTTTTATGGGGATCAATTGCGATAATATATGTAAAGCTCATTATAAATCTTAAAGTAATATAAAGTTATGCTATTATTATGTCATAACAAATAAATATTAGTTACATATTATATAATATGTCATGGAGGGTGGCTGGAGAATGCAGAAAAGACTAGAACCTCTGGTGTGAGGGCTTGTTGAGCTCTTTTCAGGACTGCTCATCTACCTTTGATATTTACCTATCACCCAAACCTCACCTGTGACTCCAAGAAGCTGTAGCATGAACAGCACCTGCATCTTAGTAAAATCATCTCTACAGACAGGCTAAAAACAGGTTAAGGGTAACTGATAGTTCTCAAAAATATTGATGATTTCGGGGGATGTCTACCTCAAACATATGCAGACTTCTCCTGACAGAATGGGCACGTAAGGATAATTTGTTCCAACAACCACAAAGGTGACTGAAGCATGTGCTGTGGAGAACTAAGCTTGTTTGACATTGTGATGCTGAGGTCATCCTCTGTATCCTGAGATATCTCCAATCATCCTGACTTTTGTCTTGCCACTGGTCTTTGAGGACTCTGGAAGAGAGATGACTTTGTACAAGTCTGAATCATAAATGCAATTCATGCTCAAATCAATACATCACTCATTAGTATGTCATTGGTCTTCTTTGAAAACAAAGGAAGAACAGCAATATAATTGATGATGAAGATGATGGAGTGTGGTAATGTGTGCTAGAGCACAGAAATTGTAACAGAAAAATAATATATTCCACTAAAGTACTACATTACTCCTCTGATGTTTCATCATAAAGCAGAGGTAGCCTCTGATTCCTGACTATTGATAAGAACTATAGAACTCAAATTTTCTATCAGTTTCAAACTTCCCAAAGCAGAAATTACAGTCATGTGCCACTACAACAAATACTTTCCTCTAGGAATATACAGAGCTCAGGATATTTTTTTTGTCCAGGGAAAGTCTAACTTTATTAGGGTATTCTCTAGTTCAGGCAAAATAAAGGAATCAAAATTCAACTCAGTTATGTTAGAGAGAAATATTAATTTGGGAAAGAAGCTCAAAGTATTAACTAATATGAAGTCTGGAGAATAATTTTATAGTTAGAAGGGAGCATAAGTATCATGGAGGTCAATCCCTTAATTCTGTAGTTGAGTACTTAAGTGGATTGAATAGGATTGCAGAATAAATGAATAAGAATCAACTTCTTCCTTCCACAAAACAGAAAAGGTCCCAGATATGATACATGAAGAAATTTGGGACCCATTTGAAACAACCTTATTGATGTCATATTATGAAGTTGTCATGTGCCCAGGAGGCAATATGCTCATCCTTCCAAGGACTTACTGCATATATTGGGATGCTCATTTAGAATGGTCTAATGGTCTTAAGCAGTTAGGAGTGGCAGTTCTAAGCATTACATTTTAAGAAGAAAACTAATGACCAACAGAACCAAACTTGATAAAGGACTTAAAGTTCATATCATATGAGTATTTATTGAGGGAAGTGAGCATTCATAAACTAAGAAGATTTAGCAGAAATAGGATTTTATTATTGTTAGATTGTTTCAGTAGTATCCAATTCCTTATGACTCTATTTGGGCTTTTCTTGGCAAAGATACTTTTGGTCATTTCCTTCATTTTAATGATAAGAATACTAGGGCTAAAGGGTTAAGTTGCTTGCACAGGGTCACACAACTAGGAAGTATCTAAACCTGGATTTGAATCTAGTTATTTCTGACTCTAGACCTAGTATGATGGCTATTTTTCAAGTATTTGAAAGACTGTTAAGTATTTGGAGAGTAACATTTATTTCATTCCAACCTAGAAGGTTAACTTAGGAGAAATGAGGAAATTTCAAAGAGGTAAATTGGGTGCAAAGAAAAACAATAACAAATAAAGACTACCACCTATAATAATTTTGAATGGGATTCATTCAAAGGCAGCCTGTTGTCCCTTACTTGGAGTTTTCAGTAAAAAGTTAAATAACCAGGGAGGATAAGGGAGGACCTTTGGGAAGGGATTTGAATAGGAGAGGTATTGGTCAAAGGAAATTGGACATCTGAGGAGGGATGTGGCAGGAAGAAAGAAGGAGGAGGACAACCAGTGAGGAGGGATGGATTAGATGGAAATTCATGACTAGTAATTATGACATTGTGCATAACAGGATGAATTCACACATGGGCAAAAAATAGGTATCAGAAAGGATAAAAAACCAATGTTTTTTTACAAGAAACACACTGAAAATAGGAGACAAACAGAGTAAAGTTGAGACACTGGAGTAGTATATTCTATGACTCAGCTGATGCAGGGAAGATAGAGATATCAGTCATGCTCTCTGACAGAATTGGGGCTAAAATCAATATAATTTGGAAGGAATGAGCAGTGTAATTATATTTAGTTGGGGAAGTATTTCATGGATAATGAAGAATTATCAGTATTGGATGTGTATGCACCAAGTGTTATAGCAATCAGATTTTTAAAGGAAAAACTATATAGATGGAAATATATAACAAATAATCATGGTGGACTTTAATTTTCCCCTCCCAGAACTAAATAAATCTAACCAAAAAAAATAAATAAATAAGAAAGAAGTTAAGGAGATGGATAGAACCTTAGATAAATTAAATAAGGTAGATATCTGGAGAGCATATATGCACCTGCATGAGGTTAGTAGTAGATATAAGCCTGAGCGTAATACATATAATCCAAAAATAGCTTTTGGTTGGACAACAATGGCTTAGAGAGCATAAATAATCAATAAAGGTCTAACTTTAACATTCATTTTACTATGATGGTAATCCTGTGTACCTGAAGGGTTGTGGCACTGGAACAAAAGTTCCACTGAGTGTGACCAAGCTTGAAAGACTTCTTTTAGAAAGAGTATAATCCTGGCAACTACTGCGTTCACTGCCTAAGGAATAATCTAGCAAAATATGGTCTTAATAATTTATGTTAACTGAGAATCAGACAGACTAAAGTGATTAAATTAAATGCTGATAGGAACATGAAGAAACAGGCTAATATTATATTTTCAGGGCAGCTGTGATTTTTTAAAAAAGAAAACAATATGGAAATATATATATATATATATATAAAGAGTTGTAAAGCTGTTTATACTTATTTATCTGGAAATCTGATTACTAGAGTTCGGCCCTAAGATCATTATTCAGAGGGTAAAAAGTGGTATATATATGAAAATATTCATGGAAGCTTTGTTATGACAAAATTAATGGAAATAACACAAATATAATGAATGGGGTTGAATAGATTGTGATATTTGAATGTTATAGATTGTATTATGTCATTGGAAATGACAAATATGAAAAATATAAAGTAAATAAGGGAAATATATGAGGAGAGGAAAAGAGAATAATAATGCTACGTACCATGACTACATTTAAAAAATAGCCATAAAATCAAGAAAATAAAGTATACAAGTAAAACAATTCCAATGGCACCTTAGAAGCAGAGGATATTTATATCAACATATATATAAATATATATGTACATTTTACATATTTTCAAACACATTATAAAAAATGTGGAGTTTGTGGTTTTACACATAATCTTTTTTATATATTTGTTTACTTAAATGATTTTTGTTGGTGGTCTTTACTAAGTATATAATTAAAAAATCTTAAATAACCACTTTTCAGTTGTGCTATAGAGGGGATAGAATAGTTGAACTAGGTTGACAAACAGGTCCATTATAATTTGAGATTCTGTGATATGTTAAATTATGTGAATTTACTCAGGTTCTCAGTTATCTGCTTCAATATCCTGGAATGAAAGGCATGATCATGTAACTACCTAAGTTGAAGTAGTGACTTGTCACCCATATTTGGTCTTATGTTGCATACGAGGAAGATTTGTTTGAAAGTCACAAAAATGTTTTGTGAAAATACATTTTTATAATAATAATAATAATAAGATTTTGATTTTTTATTATACCTCAATTTGAAGAATCCACAATTCTTTTCTGTGGCTAAGTAGGATCTTCCACAAAGGTATAGTTTTGATTTCTCTTAAAGTGTGAGTCACACCAAAATATATTCAATGAAGTGAATTTAAAAATGTCATCACACTTGTAAAGCTTGCTGTCAATATTTCACACCTGTATGGAAAGCAGATAGATGCCTAACTAGCAGCTTGATAACATTCCAGACTGGAACCCTTAATTAACTCACCTTTGGAATTACTATCAAGACTTCAGTGCGACCTGCACAGCCTATTGGCAAGAAGCCTGACAACAAAATGCAAGTTGAAAATACCAAATAGGAGAAGAAAATACTATATTATTTGGCATCAATACAACTCTCCACCTGTGCATGGGGAATATATTTGTTCATTCTGCTTGTTCTAGATGATCTGTTATTGTTACATACTCTTGGCTTCATTGCTGGTAAATTATGCAATAATTTCCCCAGTCTGTAGAATTTTTAAAAAGCATATTTAGTATTCCCCATATAGTATGAAGTGTTAATTAAATTTGGTGTTTTGTGGTATAAGTAAGGTGGTTCAGCTTTTTTTTTTTTTTTGGTTTGATTTATTTTAAACGCACTGGGAAATGTACTCAGCATTTAGTTCTCACTCAATCTGTGAAATTTGGCTACTCTTGTCTACATTTCATGCATTTTGCAATGTAAGTGTGCAACTGATTTGGACACATTTGGGATTAGGAACAGAGACAGTCCCACATCCATATCAGGATGTATTGAATAATGTAAGTATCCCAAAATTCTTCTGCCTCTTTGTAAATGAATCAGGAGGCTTCACAATAAATCCAGTGTGAGAAAGTGTAGGTCATTAATGTTTTATGAGAGTGATTATTTTAAACAGCTTGGTATGATGAAAATTATTCATTCAAGACTGTGAAGAACATCATGTAAACCTCACAAATTTTTAACCATTAAGAGAGACTTGATTTTGATTTTCCTATCAGTACTTATTCTTAACACAAAATCAATTATGTGCTGTGATAATCTAGAATATTATTGAATTGAATGATTATCAAAGCTTTGAAGAATTAATCATTATGCATCAATTACCTCACTAATACAAATACTCTTTTCCTCTAGAAAGTATTTATTCAAAATAAATAATTAGGGACACAAGTGAGGTAAAAGAAATTAAATTCCTTTATCCTGGTCTCTTTAGAATAGGAGATCTTAAACTTTCTGGTGTGTCAGGTACTCTGTTGATAATCTGGTGGATCTCTTTTCAGAATAATATTTTTAAATAAATAAAATAAAATACATAGGATTCTATAGGAAAGCATTCAGTTTTATTACCTCTTCTCTGGGCTCTTTATTGGTTTTCCAATGATTAGGAGTTCTACTTTCATATGGTGATCATTTCACATATGCCATCAGCTCATGTAGACATTTTTCTCTTAGTTTTGCTTATTTTATAATGTATCAATTCATTCAAATCTTCTCATATTTCTCTGGATTATTTATATGCTGAATTTCCTACTATCCAATAGTATTCCATTCCATTTCTAACCATCATTTTTTCCTCCAATCATTTCTCAATTGTTGGCTCCTCCCTTTAACAAAGAATGCTGACTATGCTGGTCTATATGGGACCATTGTTCTACTTTTGACTTCCTTTGGATATAGCCCAATAGTGGAAATGATGAGATAAAGTATTTAGGGAGATTAGTCACTTTTATTGCATATTTCCACATTGCTTTATGGAAAAATTGAGCAATTGGAGCTAATAGTCCAGCAATTGTTTCCTGAAGCCCCCATACTATTGATAACTGCATTTTTTTCTTTACTTTCTTTTTTCAATTTCTACAGTGTAAGGTGAAATTTGACTTATTTTAATGTTCATTTCTCTGACTATTAATTTTCCTGGAACATAGAAGGTACTAAAGAAATACTTGTTGAATGATTGATTAATGTGGAAAATGTTTTGCTTTTTTTTGGTTTGGGTTTTGATTTTTTGAAATTTTAAATCTTTTGAATGTTTATCTATTGATGAAATGGCTCAGTATTATAGATTTATGACAATTCCTTGTGTATTTTAGGTGTTAGATTTTTGTGATAATATTTGATGGAAAAATTTTCTCATTATATTGTTATTTATATTTTATCTTCATTGATCTCATGTGTGTAAAAGATTTTAAATTTTATATAATAAAAAGGATTGATCTTATATAATTGATTGTTCAGAAAAGAATCTTCCCTTTTGTAAAAGTTGAATGATTTGGTTAGCTTCCATTGTTTTCTTCGTATGTTTTTTTTATATTCATATTCCTTATCTATTTTTAGCTTACTGTTCATTTTTGTATAAGAAATTACAGTCAGCCTAATTTTCCCCAAGGTGTGTCATTCTATTTTCCCAGTGTTCTTGTTTAAAAGTTTTGGTTTTTAATTAAATATTGGACTGTTGTTTTCTGTTGTGTCAATTTCCTTTTTATATAGTCTATTTCACTAATATAACCTTTAATAATAATAATAACCTTTCTTTTTTAAACCAATATCAATAGTTCTGTTGATTATTTTTTATAATGTAATTGGAGGTCTGGTAATATATTTCCTCCATTTGTACCTTTTTTCTCATTATTTCCTTTGATAATTTAGATCTTTTTTCTTCCAAATGAATTTTTTCTACCTCTAAAATGCTTCCCCTCTTTCATTTGATTGGCATGGGACTGAGTCTGTAAATTATTTCAGGTAATGATTTCATTTTATCATTCTAGTACCAAACTAATTCTAGTCAATGACTATCTAACTAGTTATTTGAATCAATGATTTTTTAAAAAGCAACTATTAAACACTTGCATGTCAGAGCACTATGCTTAGTACTGGAAATATCAGTGTAAAAAGAAGATACTTCCCTTTTTCAAAAGCTACAGTGGAAGCAAATACTGGAAGGTTCAACCCTTGCAGCAATTATTCATTGTTCTACCCTAGGGTAAAAGTAAAAAATACTAGCAGTATTTGAGGCTTATCCAAAAGGCAGTGTACACAGAATATATTGACAGGGCTGATAGTAAAGCCTAGTGATAATGAGGCCTTTCTAGATAGAGAGCTAACCTTTTAACCAGGAACTCTTGGGTTCCCAAGGCCTACACTGACACGTACTCATTGTGTGATCCTAAACAACTCACTTCTCTGATTTGGATAAATGTTGGGTTATTTATTTATTTACTTTTTATAGTAAGTGCTGTATATATTCTTTCTAGACCTGAAATTTGGTGGAAAAAGGATTGTTAAGCCCTGGATGTAGAGCTTGGGGCCTCCTTCCCAGCCCATCCCCAATAATGAAAAAGCAACCAGAATATTGTTTGAATCTGATCACATACATTAGACTAATAATATTTAGAGGAGCAAATAGATGTAATACTAGTCCAGTGCTCCTCTCTGAAGAGAGCAGAGCAGTTCTTCCTCCATCCCCTTCTAGCTGAAATTAAAATCTTTCTTGAAGAAAGGTGGGAAGAGAGGAGTCTAGAGATGTCAATTCTGCTCTTGGAGCCACATAATAGCACCCCTGTGTTACATTCAGGGAACAGACCTCAACCAATAGTAAAAGTTGAAAAGTTAAAGTGAGATATTTTGTTAGACTCTTCTAAATTTTGATATTTTCTCAACTTTAGGGGAAAAAGGGGAAAAAGATCCTTTTAGATGCCAAAAATGTTACTGAATTGTGGCAAATTATGCTATGGAAAATATTTCCTAAGGATATGAATATGAAGATTCATTTTAAACATTTTCAATTTCTAGAATTAATACATGAGATTTTTTTTCCTCTAAATTCAGCCATAAGCTCGCAGAATCATTCTTTTCCTGTTTTTGACTTTCTTTTAACTGGATTCCTCTCACTGTTGTCTACTAGGTGAGTGAACTGCTAGGTATGTGGTTTATTTTCACTGTAATGGGGTCTGGCTTTTCTCTTTTGAGTTCATTTGGTTTTTCTCACATCAGTTACTTGTTGTTCCCAGGCTCGGGACATTTCATTTAGCTGATATTATCCCCCCCCCCTTCATTTCTATTCCAGACACCCAGTAAAAACCTGCCATTTCACCCTGAAAAGGCAACTAAGTACCAATGATACGTAATCATAAATGGGTGGGAAAAAAGAACATGTTTTTGAATTGTTGTGAAAATTTTCTGAGATTTTGTATAAAAACCATGCTACTAAGGCAATTCAAATGAATGGAGAAATGTAAGATATTGTATCATATCTAAATATTCCAGATTTTTTAAAATAGGCCTATTAACTATTTTTCCCCCAGAAAAAGTTTCAAATGCTTCTAAATGTTATATCTTTAAATGGCATTATTTCTACATTATGGTTTCTGAACCAAAGAATCCTTCTTGTTCCGCTCACCTCTCCAGGTCAGTCACAGTGGTGGTTTGAAGCCTAAGCAGCAATTCTGTTCAAAGAGCAACCCACAGCAGGGTATGTGCACTCAGGGCAGGTGTGATCCCAATCTTCACATACGTTCCCCTTTCTTTCCCATAAAAGTTCCCTGGAGGCTACTACAAAGGCACCATTCTCAAAATACGTCATTTTCTATGTTCTAATGTACAATATGCTTTAGATAATGACTTTGGAGATAGGCTAGAAGGAGACAGATTTTTATAAAAGCATTTTTAAAAAGTTGAAGAGATGGGTGGTAATTCATTTCTTTATTCTTCCATTCACTTGTTATTGTTGTTCAGTCATTTCAGTTGTGTCTAACTCTTTGTGACCCCATTTGGGGAGTATTCTTGGCCAGAATACTGAAGTGGTTTGCCATTTCCTTCTCTAGTTAATTTTAAAGATGAGGAAAACCAGAGTTAAATGACTTGCCCAGGATCACACAGCTACTAAGTATCTGAGGCCAGATTTGAACTCAAAAAGATGAGTCTTCCTGACTCCAAGGCCCACTATATATCCACCGCAATGCCTAGCTGCTCTATTTCATTCACATTTGAGGAATACGCTATTTACCCTGTTGGGAAAAGTTGGGAAATTGGGTTTGCTGGTCCTGTGCCCTATTCCTTGGAGTCAGGTAGAATATAAGAGCAATTTACAGCTATTTTGTGTTCTCCTGTGCTTGGAATAGACTTCCTCCTCACTTCCATATCATAGAATCCACCTTCCTTCAAGATTCAGCATCACTTTTTAGCATATGAAACTTTTCCTGATCTTCCCAATTGCTAGTGCCCTCACTTCTTGCATTTAAATGTAGTCAGCCATGGTGAAAGTCAGCCATGGTGAAAGGTCTAAAAGACTTGAGTTCAAGTTCTCTCCCAGTCACAGTCATATAACCCTAAATAAAGTCATCCAACCTTAGTTTTCTCATCTGTTAAATGGGGATAATAATAATAAGAATCCATTATTCACAGACCTATTATGAGGATAAAATGAGGTAACATGTCCAAAATGCTTTGCAAATTTTAAAGATCTATAGAAATGATAGCTATTTATTTGTGCAGCTCAGGCTCTAGGCTCTCTCTCTATACTACTCCTTGCATTGGTGGGCCAAGACCCCAGAGGGTAGTTGTTATGTCTCCCCTCAGAGATGTAGGGGTTGGGGCCTGGGGATTTCTATTATTATTATTGGTATGTTCTTCATTTATTACTATTGGCTATCAGTTAGCTAGCCAAACTTAACTAGTTTTTAGACATAGTTGTTTATTAAAGTGAAATAATAAGAGTAATTATTAAAAAAAATTCCCCCTAATTGAAGGCACAGTGTCCCACAAGTCTTTCCAAAGTCTACAGGAAAGTAGGCTTGAGAATGGAATCCAAATGGACTCAAAAGAGAAAAGCCAGATCCCATTACAGTGAAAATAACATTTAACATAGAGGTAATTCAATTCTTGAATGTTGGAATTCTTTTGTTCCTCTTTGTGAGATCCTAAGGTTTACCTTAGGTATGGTCTAGCTTTATTCTGGGTGCTTGGTAGAGTTTTGAAGCTGCCTTTCCTTAGGGCATCTAGTTTCTCTTCAATGTGGCTCTCAGATGCCACTGTCAATCACTGTTATTCTAAAGATGCTCTTATCATTGCAGATGGAAAGACCCAAATTGTTCTATCTTTTGAAGTTCACAAGGTCTCTTCTTTAGGGGAAAGGGGTCTGAAAGAGGTTTTTTTCTCATCTCCCTTTCAAATATTTTTTTGCATTGACTTGGCCAAAGCTATTTTACCACTAAG
Source organism: Gracilinanus agilis (assembly GCF_016433145.1). Classification (NCBI taxonomy): domain Eukaryota; kingdom Metazoa; phylum Chordata; class Mammalia; order Didelphimorphia; family Didelphidae; genus Gracilinanus; species Gracilinanus agilis. The sequence continues at coordinate 321,165,083 of NC_058130.1, read as the reverse complement.
CTCCCTCCTCTTCACTTAATACCATATTCTTAGTTAACCATTTTTTAAAAAATCAAAGTCCTATAGAGAATGACTGACTTTTCAATAAATTAAAAAAAATGGCATATAACACTGGTTGATTGATTCTGTACATCATACCTGGCTCATTCTACTGATTGAAAGAAGTTCTATGCTTATTAGGAAGGGAATAGGCTCCTATCTTTTGTATTTGTTCCCCATATTGATTAAGTACAAACTTATCTGTGAACATGTTATCTTTCCAGTTGGAATATACACTCTTTTAGAGCAGGGACTATTTCATTCTTTATATTTGTAGATCCAGCATCCAATAGACACTGAATGAAAGGTTACTAATTAATTGATAGAGAAAATATATTTGGCCTTATTAGAACTGTTTCTCTATTGGACAATGGAATTATTGCACTCTTTGGACAAGAACCTCTTTGAAGGGAAATAGATCATGATATTTTAATGCATGATGGTTTACTCTTGCCAATGTCTATCCAGATGAACAACAATAACAAAAAATTAAACTGGAAATGTTATTTATTTTATCTTGATGTCCAATTCTAGACATTTTTCTTTGGTAAGTGGTCAAGAATTACTAAAAAAATGGATTTTAGCTTTCCCTATTTTATGCTTCTGTCATTTCATCCATGTAGATACTTCCTCCATCAACCCAAATTGTAGCCTTTCTTAAGGCTTCAAGATAATTTTCAAGAGCTATTGTAATTTAAAAAAATCCGTCAGCCCCTGGCCAGCCTAGTATTGCACTACTTTGAATTGAGCTAGACTGGTATTTCAACAAAAGGCCATTCATCTTGGGGTTTCTACTTCAAGACTTTCTAACTTGGTAGAACCTGCTAGTTTTTGTTATTTCTTTGGCCTTCAATAACCCTAGATCAATTCCTGTCCCAAAACACAGAAGCCCCAGAACAGGGCTTTTAGAATCTGCTGAATATAACATATTTAAAATAATATCCCTGGGGCAGCTGGGTAGCTTAGTGGATTGAGAGCCAAGCCTAGAGACAGGAGGTCCTAGGTTCAAATCTGGCCTCAGACACTTCCCAGCTGTGTGACCCTGGGCAAGTCACTTGACCCCCATTGCCTACCCTTACCACTCCTCCACCTATAAGTCAATACACAGAAGTTAAGGGTTTAAAATTAAAAAAAAAAAGTTAAAAAAAAATAATATCCCTAGCAGAGCAATGTTAGTATTTGTTCCTCAACAAGGTCTCCAGATCTTAGAAGATTCTCTCCACAGATAACTTTTACCTTTATCCCTCTTCAGATCCATTCTGTCCTGGGCCTCAGTTTCCCCTCTGCACAATATGGGCAAGATAAGAGGAGTAAGAGATTCTTCCTGTGAAAAGCAGTGATTCAGAATCCTTTCTCTACCAAGACTATCCTCTGCCTTGGCCCCTCCAGGACAACACGTGTTGTCCATTCCCCTCATCCTATATTTCCTCAAGAATTGTCACTAGGCCACCTGTATCTTGTTATAGTTCTTCATATGACTATGCAAAGTTCTCCTATTATAATATCTAATAGCCAACATGGTCAACGAGCATTTATTAAGCACCCTATGTACCAGGCACTGTGCTGAACAATAAGAATACAAATAGAGGTAAAAACCAACCCTGCCCCCAAGGAGCTCACTGTCTAATGGTTGTGGATATGGTGATGCTTTTCCTTTATGCTGGAATTGAGGTCATCCATATATATACAAAAAGGAAGCTCTGACAAAAGATGATAGCTCTTGGTATCAGCTTGCTGTTCACTTTCCTGTCTTCCATGATGGCATCAATCAAAATAACTTCATTACCATTATACAGACTAATATCCCAGCCACTTTAAGCCATCACATGTGTCATCCTGCACCTTTTCTATGGCTAGAAGCTACTGCATTGACTTCTTCATCATGGACATCCATTGAAGAGAGAAAAGGTTTGTGACCTTTACTGATGCGGACTCCCTCCTAAGATCATTTTACAAATGAACCTTAATATAGAGAGATGCTTAATGAGACTGCCCTGACAAAGCATTACTCTTTTCACTCAGCCCTGGCATTTAGTCACCTTCTTCAGTGAGGGAACATCTTCTAGACCAGGAAAGAGAACTCCTTCCACATCTAAGCAAGGACATAAAGTTGCACAGATAGCCCTTTCCTGGTCTTATGGTCCCTACTTCTCTCTTGAGTCCATTGTTTCTTCTTGTTTTTTTTTTTTCCTAGCCAGAGCACTGGGTTTGAATTTTATAGGCTTCTTAAAATCCTAGCATGAATTAGGCCACATGTGTGTGTATGTGTGTGTGTGTGTGCATGTGTTGCATCTACTGCATTTCAAAATGACACTTTCCTCAGCTAACCACAAGTCAAGACCTTAAACTATTATTCAAAGGAAATGAGGTTAAGAATGGACTAAACACCAACACTCAGTAGCTCTTGTTGTTTTTTATCCAACTGTGTCTTGGAACAGATACTATTTTAAAATAAATATTTACATTCTGTTAAAAATTAAATAAAATTAACTCTACATCACACTTTCAGTAATGTATACCAAGGAACCTGAATATATGCATAGTAGCATTTTCTTGTGGTACTATATTAAAAACCTAAAAACAAAGAAGATGCCCATCAGTTGGGGAATGGCCAAGTAAATTGCGATATATATGTGTGTAATGTGTGTATGTATACATATATATACATATATATATATATATATTCACAGATATGTTTTGAATCTCAAATGAGATAATGGGTATAAAGCATTTTATAAATTTTAAAATACTATATGCAATAAAATATTATATGCAAATTCTTTTGTATTTTTCAGTTTTGTTGAAATATTTTTTCTCTTTCTTTTTCAATCTTTTTTTAAATGGATGGCTTGCTAGTTAAGGGGTTAGGGAGAGATAGAAACAGAAATGAAGATGATATAAAAAGATAACAAAAATAAACAAAGCAATATGTGCATATTTAACTTAACTGTTGAAACAGATTCTTCCTAATGCAGAGAATTCCTCCCTGGTAGAAAGTTAGGCACTTTGGATAGGATCATAAATTATTAAATTATATAGCAGAATATTTAGCACATTGCAACTGCTATCCTCTACTCTTCTCCTTAAAATATTGTATTTATCTATCTTGATGTGGGTTTGAAGGTGTTTGGGTTATCATAAAAACTGCTCCTTCCTGTTTGATCACTACATTTGTGGGAATGTCATCATTTTCCTTTCTTCACCCTTCAGCTATTTAAAGGCATGATTTTCCCCTTAGTTAGTTACTTCATACTACTCCTTCCTTAGGAAATTTAAATAGCCCAAATCTATCTTGGAGGAAAATGATTATTTAGTAAGCCTTGGACGAGTTAAAAGTTTATATTATGACTTCAGGTTTTATCTATGGAAAATCCTAGGTTTTTTTTTCTTTTTCTGTCTCTGTCTCTGAGTCTGTGACTGCTCTGTCTCTCTTCTCTCTTTCCTTATCATTCTTATCACTCGCCTTCTTTCTGACTTCCCATTCATAGTAATGAAATATATACCAATCAGAAATTGTTATGATCTCTCATACTTTATCTCAAGTCATCAATCAGATTAAATGAATTAAACAGAAATGTAAAAAAAACCCAACTTTTAAAAAACAGATTAGATTTGGATTTTCCATGCTTTAATAATAGGAAAAAAAGGAGAAAGGGAAGAAGAATCAACATCTGCAACAGTTCTCTCAAAGTGAAAGTCATCAACTTGCCCAAAATGCCTTTCAGATCTTCAGACTCTTCATTGTCAGCAGGCAGAAGTGATAGCTGGTAGAAAATCAGTTCATGACTATTCAAGGCAAACTTTTCATTGGCCTCCAAAGCCCTGAGTCTACTCTCCTATTCTCGTTCCACCTCTATTCTCATACATCTCAGAATTTCCATACAAATCCATGTCTAGCTCACTCCTTGACTCTCTTGGATTTCTACTTTCCTCTTCTTTGAGGATGAAGGAAGAGTAGATAGTCTTTTCCAGGGAAGTGAAAGCCTTTACTATTTCCAGAGCCAACAGAAACTTACCTTCAAGGCCTAGGTAGGTAGATTTGCACTGGAAAAATTGTGTATTGCAGCAAGAAAAACAAGAGGCTCTGTTTGGTAACTCATATAATATCTGATATACCTATGTGACATGAAAACTTGAACATATTTCATGAAAGTCTGAATTTCCTCTAGGAAGTGATTCATACACTGGGAAAACTGCAGCTGAATGATTTTGATTAATTGTAAACATTCTATACTCTAGGGAAAGAACTAGGAGAAATGCAGTGTATTTATGGTCAAACATTTAATTCTACTCATGGTTTTAATGCATATTTTTATTGACATTTGGTATGATATGGTGGTATAAAGAAAATGTTCATGGAATTTTATAGATGTCATAGAACTGTTTTTTTCCCTATATGCAAATTTTAAGAATGAGGAGATCATGCTTTTCTCTGTTATGCTGGTTGCTTTTTTGATAAAGGACAGTGTGTGGGTTTTGGGAGATCAGAGTAGAGAAGGGTCACAATTTCTTTCTAATGCTCATTTTTCCAATCTAAAATGGCATATTGCAAACATTTCTTCTACATAATATTGAGTTTATGTCACAAATATCTATGATTTTGATGGATAGAATACCTGCCTGTTTTTATTGGCAAAGTAAACAAATAATGGAGACACGAGAACTCTAAGGACGCAAATCTATTGTACTTTTCATATCCCTTTCTCTAACACAGCATGATCTGAAAACTTTTCAGAACCAAAGTTATATTTCCAAAACCCCATTTTCTATCCAATGTATCCTTTCAGTTTTGTGACCCATTTAAAGTAGAAATGGAAAGTGCTGCTACTAACCAGCATTTGTATAAAATAGAGCACCAGAATTTTGAAATGCTTCTCACACAAGCATGGTGTCAAAGCAATCTCTCACTGAAGGCATTTAGAGTTATCACAGAACTGTTGGGGACATCTCTTATTTGTGCCTGTAACAAGGATAACATGTGCTGCTCCATTTTTGTATCAGCTGGTCTTGATCTCTTGTCTTGGAGTAAGCCTCTTCCTAGAGTGGCCCATCTTTAAACAAATTCCAAATGCTTACTTAAGTGCTGATAATTTCAATCAATGTCTAACCTAGGTTGAAATCCCTATCTCATCTTTAAGTTTACCTAATGTAGAATTTGTGATTGTTTAGGCACTTGTTCTCACAACCAATTACTCAGATATTCCTCCTTGGTCTCTTTGTTTATATTGTCTACAGTAACAAACAAGAGCTGTAGGTTTTCCTTTCTTTTTTTTTTTCTTTTCTTCCCAAAGACCCTTTAACCTAAATGATGAAGAAAAACTTCCTTTGCAACCACAGGCAATGTTAATCAATTTCTTCCAGGAGGAAATGGTGCCAGTTATATGAAAAACCACAAAGCATCGTGACTTAAAGTTCCAGGAACTTTTTTTTTTTCACAATATCATCCCATATTAATTAGAAAATTTGAAAACTTAAATTTCATATTATGTCTGTCTAGATTTTTCAGTGTGTAACTGAATCATAAAAACTTTTAAATAGATCTTAGTCTCAATGAAGGTTAGTTCAAATAATGAATCCCATGAAGAGGTCATATACATTTGAATTCATGCCATTCAAAGTTACAATTATGTAAAACATTTTCATTGGTTCCAGTCCCCTGGAAATATGCAATACTAGTTCAAGTAATACTTTACAGGATTCAATATCTGAACTAATAAGGACCTGGCTATAGAATCACCTACAATAAAATATGACTATATTTTCTTACCATGATCATATAGTTTGGGGAGGAAGGTGTCTAGGTATATGATTTCATTGGCGTAGGGAATTCCAAGTGAAGAAACTCCTTCTACCAGTGCTGATCAGCAACTGCTTGGCAATTTATAGTCTTAGGTGATTGCCCAAGAATACTGAATTGCCCATGGTCATCCATCAAGTCTATTTCAAAGGCAAGACTTGAGGATTTCTGACTGAGGCTCTAGTTACACCATATTCACAATGCGTGCTGATTCTCAATAATCCTAGTATTTGATGACAAATAACAATAAGACATTGTCTATATATATAAATCTGATTATATACAATGTCTTAGATATGTGTGTACCACACAAATGCAACATATGTACACATACAACATGTGTATATACACATAAATTATAACATATGTAACAACACACTGTGTATGTGTGTGCATGCACAATGTAGGTATCTTGAATCTAGTATAATTGTGGATGTAGAAGTGTACAATAGGGTATCCAAAAGTCTTAGTATAGTTTAGACAACTGAAACTTAATGCACACATACATTCATATATACATATTATACATGCATACACATGTTACACATATATGTTTTCTATACAGATTTATAATTATAGAGCATATATATAGCACGTAAAACATGTTTGTAGTTGAACTGATTATGTCATCATCAATGAAGCCATTTATACCTCTAACAATAATATTGAGCATTTAAATGGATAAATGATTTTTTTTTGATGGTAGGAAAAATATTTCAATAGGGTATCTCCTATGTCAAGGACATATAAAATTTTATGTTCAGTGTAGCTCCACAGCTAACTTTACTCAACAATTTTTTGATTGCTAAAATCATGGGAGGCACAAAATGGAAATATGAGTATTTGCCAAGTAAATTTATTTTAGGGAAAGGCCTGTGCAAAGTCCAAATGGAAGAAAGATTCCCTCAGAGAGGAGAGATCTCCAGAATTTTATAGATCCTGCTGACTGCAGTCTATGATTACTTTAAAGAAATTGTCCTGAGTTATTCCATCAGTACTCATTTCTTGAATAGGTCCTAGGAATGGACACTCAGAATTGCTTAGGAATAACAGAGTAGAGTGGATGACATTTGAGAAATTGTATTATGCTTTCAAAAATTTCAAATCACTTCCTGATACACAATAACACCAACAACACACACACACAGACATTCAGACCACATTTGTAGCATCAATATTCATTCAGTTCTGTTTTATTATTGCAAATCGTGGAACACCATGATCTCCAAAGCATCAAAATTATAGGTGATAGAGTGGCTAAGCAAATTGTGGCGTATGGTTGTGGTGGAATACTACTGAGATGTAAGAAATGATGAGAAGATTAATTAAAAAAACTTGGAAACTACATGAGATAAGGAAGATTGAAATGAGTAAAACAAAGAAATTTTTAAAGAAAAAATTATGTGTTTTAAAGGCAATAGAGAACTACTTTGGGGTGTATAAGTAAACAGCAATATACTATAGAATTTTAAAATGACTCTTTTAGTGAGGTACACAAGAATTGATATAAAAGATAGCATCTGAGAAAAATTGTTTGCAAAAGAAAGTTGTTTGGTAATATAAAGTTTTCCAAAAACCTTAGTGTGGTTTTAAGATTTAATTATTTCAGAAGTATAAAGCCTACAAATATTTTAAAACTTAGAAAGACTTGGATATTACAGTCTTTTTAGCCCCTTACTTTCTATTTTAGAATTTATAGAGGGTATTGGTTCCCAGGCAGAAAAATAGTAGGGCCAGCAAATGGGAGTTAAGTGATTTACCCCAGGTCACATATCTAGGAGTGTCTCAGACCATATGCGAATTCATGACCTTCTGCCTTTAGGTGTGGCTCTCAATCCACTGACCCACCTAGCTGCCTTCCATATTTTATGGTCTTGACATGACCTACAAGATAATGTCTAATAGAGATAGAGCAGTTAGGTGACTGAGATGACCAAGCAAGAAAAATCCTGAGAAAGTGTCATTCAGAAATTGTCAGACACACAATGCATGACAAGATACTCTGTCTTATTAAAATTCAAATTCAAAAGTCAAATAGCTAAATTAGTACAAAAAATTAAACTATTAAACTTTCTTTTTTTAATAAGCCTATGTAGAAGCCTCATTTATGCTTGTAAAGTGAAGTTTAAAATGCACTAAGATTTTTGGGACAACTAGCAAAGCAATAGTGAGAGATTACATGGATAAATTCAGAGTCACATTGGACTCCAAGAATGTTAAAGACATAAGAGAAATCAAACATATCAGGTGACTATTCAGTGGAGAACTGAAGCAAGAAATGGACAGAAATTGAGGAATGAGATGATGAATGGGTTGAGATAGTTTGGTCTGAAAGAAGTATTCATAAACATAAGATCAGGAATTCTGTGAAATATTAAATAAAGAATTTTTAAATGCCATATTATCATCTTACTTTATCATCTTTACTTTGAATCAAAACACAGAGAAGTCATGCTTGGTAAAGCTTGTAAGTGACTATGGGCAAGCTTTTGCAGAAGATATTATTGTCCTCCAAAAGCACACACATTTTTTTCAATTAAATTGTACTTCTTTCTCCTTCCCCATTGTCTCATTTAATCATGATGGTAATAATAATAATAACAGCAGAAAGAAAATCCTGTACCAAATATGCATAGCTAAGCAAAACAAATTCTCACCTTTGTTGTGTGTCTTACTTTGCATCTTGAGGTCATTCTGTGTCGGGAGGTGGGTTGCAAGCACTCTTGAGTTTTCTAAAATTATTTTTCATTAAAATGTTATTTCTTTTTCTATTTAAAAATTATTTCTTTGGTTCTGCTGACTTTATTCTGTCAATTCAAAACACTCACATTCTCTGCAATTGTTTCAAATATGGTGCTACAATACTCCATCATATTCATTTCATAAATTTTCTAACAAACAATATCATACCTCTTGTGCATCCCTTCGGTTTCCAATTTTTTGACCCTAAAATTGAGAGTTGCTATAAATATCCTTGTACACCTAGATCCTTTCCCTCTTTGATATCTTTGGGATATAGACCTAGTAATCAGTTATATGGTAAGGTCAAAGAATATATATATAGTTTAGTAACTGTTTATTCTCCAGAATGCAAGAATACACATTTTTGAATATTCTTGGGATTGTGGAGACTAAGAATATTAGTAGATTTCTACTGACCATGTAGCATGTATATCTGGGAAATCTACTACTGCCTTCAACTTTACTAATGTTCATGTGAAAGACTTCACTCTCTTCCTTATAGAAAAATTAAAGGGATACAAAGTACGTGTTGATGTGACAGACCTGAACCACTAAACTTTCAATTATTCAGTTAGCCAACTGATAAAAATTATTTTAGTTTTATTATTTTCAGTTAACAAAATTCTATTTTCTCTCCTTCCTACTCCCCCCATTAAAAGTACATAGGTAATAAATATACATAGTTGAGCAAAATAAATTCCTTGGATTAGCCATGACAAAAAAATATGCATATCATTCTCTATACTGCATCAATCACCTCTCTGTTCAGAGGTGGCTAGTATGTTTCAAAAGCATTTATTAAGCATCCACTATGTACCAAGCACTATATTAGATGTTGGGGATATACATACAAAAATGAAAATAATCTCTGCTCTCAAGGATGTTACATTCTATTGGGGAAGATGACACATAAATTTGTAAGTGGGATAAATATGTAAAGAATAAATGCAAGATAAATACAAAGCAGTTAAATATAAAGTAGTTCATGAGGCAGGTTATTAGCCCTTAGGGCTTCGATGTATCAAGAAAAACTTCACATTGAAAGTAATGATTATGAAGTATGTCTACAAGCATAAGGGATAGTGTGAGTACAGAGGGATGGAGAGAGAGATGAATACTGTGTTTGAGGAAGTTGAGCTGAAGTCCAGTTTGGCTGATTTATAACATTCAAGAAGAGGATATTGGTGATAAGTTGGGGGTAGGTTTTGAAGGATTCTAAATGACAAATAGAGAAACATATTTTATTCAAAGATAATAGGGAGTCACTTATGTTTATTGAGGAGTGTCTTGGTTATATTTAGGCATAAGAAAAATCACCTTTGTCAGCTTTGTGAAGGATGAATATGGAGAGACCTGAGACAGAGAGACTAAGTTGGAGAACATTTCAAAAATAGATGAAAGCTTGAGCACGAAACTTAGATTTAGAGCATTTAGTAGCTGCATGAACCTGGGCAAGTCATTTAACCCTGTTTCTCTCAGTTGCCTCACTTGTCAAATGAACTGGAGATGGAAATGACTAAACACTCCAATATCGTTGTCAAGAAAACTCTAAATGAGGTAACGCAGAACTAAACACAAATTAAACAACTCAACAAAAATAGCATTTCAATAGTATAGTCAAATGGTAATGAGAAATTGGGTACAAAATAATAGCTGGAAACATTTCTAACTCATTTTGAACCACAATTTTTATTTTTCTGAAAATATACTACACACTCTTTCATCACTGGTATCATTTTTCTTATATTTATGAAATTTTATCCTAGGACTTTAAACATGAATAGACTCAAGAAACTATTTGTCATGCCCAGGATTGTTGTTGTTGTTGTTGTTGTTGCTGTTGTTGTTTTGGGCCAGATACTGGTCAGCTGGTCAGGATATAAGAAATGAAATTTTTTAAAAAAACACATATAAAAACATATATTTTTTGTTTAATAGAAAGAATTATCATAGTAAATGACCATATAGACGTGAGATATTGAATTAAAATCTTATTTGTGACACATTAATCTCAGCCTTATGTCACAGGCTTGCTATTACCAGGTTTTTATTTTCAATCATTGATTGGGAATGTGTTCAATAATTAAGGCTTTGAATCTGATACTTATTCTCAGTTTAGGCATCCACTTGGACATTTTGATCTATATAATTTAAGAGTGGTATCACCCAAGACTCTTAAGTCTTCTGTTCTACAAATTCCAGGTCTTGCTGTATTTCTTCAATCATAACCACAAACGCCCTGTTAAAAATATGCTTCAGAAATGTAAAGATATGGTGTCTTGAGAAATTTCATATCACACCAATCTGTAAAACAAATGTGCCCTTGTACCAGGGGAAGTTGGTCATTTCAGGATATGAATGACTAAGTAAATCATTTATTGAAGAGGGAGGGCTATTAAACTTCCCTGTGCTGAGTGTATGACTCCCATCAGTGTTACTGGTACTCGTGTGCTCACGGTAAGGGAGAAACAGATGTGCACGTTTCTGGGATGCTTGAATTATAGAAATTCTTTTTACAGTAATGTATGACAGTTTTTGATTGTGAATAATTTGAGATATTCCTAAAATTATAGACTTTTTAATTTAAAATGTATGGTTATTCTGTGACAAAAGAGAGCAAAATTCAATTTTGAAAAATGTTGCTTACTAAATTTAACACTGAAAAAAGGAGAACCAAAATAGAGTAGACACCGCTTTTTGATTACAATGATTTCATGTTTGCCTTCCAAAAAGGAAGGCAACAGGAACCAACAGTAATGTTTAATGGTTGGTGGCTGCCAAAGCAGCCATAAAGTTTTCACAGAGATCTGTCTATAGTCTAGAGAAAAATATGCAAGCATAGAAAAGGATTTTGTTGGTAAATGGTATTTTGCTTCAAAGCCACCAACAATTCTCTTATGTATATTGTGAGGCGATATCTACAAATGCTTAGAAATGATTTTATAAATATGTTTATATATAAAATTTGTAAATATTTAGATATACAGATATATACTATACACATCTATATAGTAAGGGTATGTATGTATCCATCCACATACATATGTGGGTGTAAATATCCATATCTTTTGCCCCTGTCCCAGTTTAAGTTAGTCATCTTCTATTTAACTTTGATACAAGAAGGATAAACAATGTAGTAAGGTTCTAAAATATCTTTACAAAAAACTTTTTTAAAAAGCTCTCAACAGTTTCAGCTAGAGTATGACATTTAGACAATTATCAAGTTTCAGTCCATCTTATGACCCTTCCTTATGTTACTACTTGTGTTTCAATGAAAACTCGTGGTTTAAATAACATAGAACTTCTAAGAGCACTATATTAGAGTGGCAAATCTAAGGCAAGTTTTTCCACTTGAGGATTTTGAAAATGGACACTAAGAAGAACATGGGATTTATAGCATACTCTTAAATGCAACCGAAACAGCTCTTTTATACTAATTTGTTCTTCAGCCCTGATCAAATTCAACATTTAAGAGAAGCCTAAAAAGATAAACAAAAAAGAGAGAAGATAAACAAACCCTCTGACTCCTAATTTGGTTATTCCCTGAATTTTAAGGTGATGTATGGGAAGTGCTATACTCCTATTCTATCATATACATTGCAGGGGTTGTTGTGAGGATCAAATGAGATAAGGTTTGTAAAATGCTTAACATGGCACCTAGCACACAATAGGTGCTTAATGTCTATTCCCTTCCCTTCATTTCCTCCTCTGGAATCTTATCATGATTTGGGGCAGCAAAGATGATACAGTAGCTATTATTTAGCTTTAAAAAGCTTTAAACACAGGACCAAGAACTGATAAGCAGAAATAAACAAGATATAGTTTTATATATATATATACACACACACACACACATATATATATATATATATATATATATATATATATGTCAAATGATGCTTTATCTAAAGTGGGAAAACTAGGGAGGGAGGGAGTTGCTTGGGAATGTTAATGTAACAGACAAATGAATACATTGGAAATTTAAAAAATAATAAATACAAGATCTATGCTAGACAAGATTTATGTTGTCCAAGGTCAAGGATAATTAAATAGAGAAAGAGAGTTGCAATTAAGAAATCCTTGGCTCAAAGGGGGAAATTATTTTCTTTTTATTTATTTCTTTTTTCTAGTAGAAGAAAAGGGATGACATAAAAGTGAAAAATACCTTTAGTTGGAAAAATGAAATAAAAAATAAATTGTTTATCGAGGGACAAATAATTTTTTCAGTCAAAGCATTTGATGAAACATGAAGAAGCTGCAATCTGATCCTTGAAGGAAGTATCTACATGGATTACATCATGACTTGATTCAAAATATATAAAATAATTCTCAAGAGGGAAAGTTCCCAGAATTTCTATTTTTATATACAATATTGAAATAAAAATATAGTTCAGTTAGCAATTAATACATATACACAGCATATGATACACATGTATATGTGAACATATATACATATAACACTTGGCTTATATATGTGTGTATGTATATGTTCATATGTATGCCTATACATATGAATATGTGAACATAAATATATATGTATGGAAAATGTTTTGTAGTTGTTTTCGTATAATTACTGTGTTTGTTTTGGTAGATAGATTCCTAAGTATTTTATATTGTCTAGGGTGATTTTAAATGGAGTTTCTCTTTCTACCTCTTGCTCTATGTGTTGGAAATATATAGAAATGCTGATGATTTATGTGCATTTATTTTGTATCCTGCAACTTTGCTAGTTTTTGATTATTTCTACAAGTTTCTTTGTTGATTCTCTAGGATTTTTTAAGTAGACCATCATATCATCTGCAAAGAGTGATAGCTTAGTCTCCTCATTGCCTATTTTGATACCATCAATTTCTTTTTCTTCTCTTATTGCTACTGCTAGTGTTTCTAGTACTATGTTGAATAATAGAGGTGATAATTGGCATCCTTTTTCACTCCTGATCTTATTGGGAAGGCTTCTAATTTATCCCCACTGCATATGATGCTTGTTGATGGTTTTAGGTATATACTGTTTATTATTTTTAGGAAAGGTCCTTCTATTCCTATACTTTTCTATGTTTTCAATAGGAATGGATGCTGTATTTTGTCAAAGGCTTTTTAAATTAGATCTAAACAATTGGAAAAACATTGATTGATCATGGGTAGGACGAGCTAACATAATAAAAATGACCATTCTACCCAAATTAATTTACCTATTTAGCGCCATGCCTATCAAACTACCAAAAAACTTCTTTACTGAATTGGGAAAAACTATAACAAAGTTTATTTGGAATAACAAAAGATCAAGAATATCAAGGGAAATAATGAAAAAAAAGTGAAGGAAGAGGGCCTAGCAGTACCAGATATTAAACTATACTATAAAGCAGCAGTCATCAAAACAATATGGTACTGGCTAAGAGACAGAAGGGAGGATCAGTGGAATAGACTTGGGGTAAATGATATCAGCAAGACAGTGTATGATAACCCAAAGAGCCCAACTTCTGGGACATGAATCCACTATTTGACAAAAACTGCTGGGAAATTTGGAAAACAATATGGGAGAGATTAGGCTTAGATCAACATCTCACACCCTACACCAAGATAAATTCAGAATGGGTGAATGACTTGAATATAAAGAAGGAAACTATAAAAAGTTAAGTGAACAGAGAATAGTATACTTGTCAGATCTCTGGGAGAGGAAAGATTTTAAAACCAAGCAAGAGTTAGAGAAAATCACAAAATGTAAATTAAATGGTTTTGATTATATTAAGCTAAAAAGCTTTTGTACAAATAAAAACAATGTAGCCAAAATCAGAAGGGAAACAACAAATTGGGAAAAGATCTTTATAACAGAAAACTTGACAGGGGTCTAATTACTCAAATATACAAGGAGTTAAAGCAATTGTATAAAAAATCAAGCCATTCCCCAATTGATAAATGGGCAAGAGACATGAATAGGCAATTTTCAGATAAAGAAATCAAAAGTATCAATAAGCACATGAGAACGTGTTCTAAATCTCTAATAATTAGAGAAATGCAAATCAGAACAACTCTGAGGTATCACCTCACACCTAGCAGATTGGCTAAAATGAAAGAAGGGGAGAGTAATGAATGCTGGAAGGGATGTGGCAAAATTGGGACATTGATGCATTGCTGGTGGAGTTGTGAACTGATCCAACTATTCTGGCTGGCAATTTGGAACCATGCTCAAAGGGTATAAAAGAATGCCTGCCATTTGATCCAGCCATACCATTTTTGGGTTTGAACCCCAAAGAGATCATAGATAAACAGACTTGTACAAAAATATTTATAGCTGAGCTTTTTGTGATGGCAAAAAACTGGAAAAGGAGGGTATGTCCTTCTATTGAGGAATGGCTCAACAAATTGTGGTATTTTCTGGTGATGGAATACTATTGTGCTCAAAGGAATAATAAACTGGAGGAATTCCATGTGAACTGGAAAGACCTCCAGGAATTGATGCAGAGTGAAAGGAGCAGAGCCAGAAGAACACTGTACACAGAGACTGATATACTATGGTAAAATCGAATTTAATGGACTTCTGTACCAGCAGCAATGCAATAACACAGGACAGTTCTGAGGAACTTATAGTAAAGAACACTACCCACATTCAGAGGAAGAGCTGCAGGAGAGGAAACATAGAAGAAAAACAACTGCTTGAACGCATGGGTTGAGGTGGACATGATTGGGGATGTAGACTTGAAACTACCACACCAATGCAACTAACAACAATTTGGAAATAGGTCTTAATCAATGACACATGTTAAAACCAATGGTAATGTGCATTGGCCATGGGTGGGGGGAGTGCGGGGGGTGAAGGGGAAGGTAGGAGCATGAATCATGTAACCATGTTAAAAATGAATATTAATAAATGTTTTAAAATAAATATATATATGTAAATTTCGATGAACATTTACCTGCCCACTCTACCCAAGAAAAAAGAGATGTACAACAGACTTAAGTGGATACTAAAAAGGTTATATTACTATAACTTTTGCAAATCCAATGTAGGTATTCAATCAAGTCACCAGGGTAAATGTTTGTATGTGTTTGTTTTAAGAAAATAAAAGAGAGTTGAGTGATCTTTTTGTGCCACATTTCCAAATAAAATGTTGACAATATCTTATTTCAAGGCCAGTGAGTTATTTTTGCTTTCATAAAATTGCTTCAGAGTTGAAATGTCTCAAATATGGCAAATTGGGCATGAGACTAAAGGATTCATGTTGACAGAATGTTACACAATTATATTTTGTGATCCTTAGGGGCTCTACTATGGAGTGTTGCTATACGTACAGTCTTTTGACAATGGTCTGCTTCAATGAATTAATGAAGAGATATTTTAGACGAGAACCACTGAGAGATGAGTTGGCAAAACATTGCCTTTGAAGAGAAAATAAGAAAATAAAAATGGTTCAAGAATACATAATTAGGCCTTTTGATGCATACTTTGCTTTAACAATTTTCATATTTTGTCTTTGGATATGAACTTTTCACGCTTGAATTCCTATGTAACATATTCATCACTAAATAAGGAATATATGATTTGGAGAATACATTTATTAGTTTGCTATGTATCTAACTGCAAGGTTCTACTCAAATATTTGTTAAAAATTAGTTAACTCGTTCAGAGACTTCCGGGTTAAGATGGCGGCAGAGTAAGAAGCAGCTCTTAACCTCTCCTGACCGAAACACACAAAACTCCTCAAGGGGACATAAAAACAAGTCCAGACGAACGGAGGAACCCCACAACAGGGCACAGCGTGGAAGGTACGTGGAATCGAGACATTTCCAGGCTATAAAGGGCTCTCACTTAATTGCGGGCTGAGCAACCGCCCCACCCCCACCCCCTCCACACTCATCTATAGCTCCGAACCCAGCTAAAAAGAAATAGAGCAAGTTTGGGGCGCCCATCGAGTCATCAGCAGCTCCAGGACCTGTTCCTGAGAGCAGCAAGACTTAGGACCCCATTAAGTCAAAAAACGCACGCGAAATCTGAGCGCGGGAGCAGAGAGTGGACGCTGGGCACAGGCATGGGTGGAGGCAGGCACAGCCAGGAACTAAAGCTCTGAAAACCTGAGTGGGGAACCAGTGCAGACGGGTATACGACTGTGGAAGCAGCGCCCTGAGACTTGTAAAGGAACCTCCTGCAGAAGATCAAGCAAGGGGGTCCACCAGGGGGCTTGACCTTGGAAAAAACCAGAACTCAGACCTCAGGAACCAATAGACCACGAACAGACACTGAGAGCGAGGATAAATCTGAGAAGCTGCTGGCCTAATGATGGCTACTCAGTCATAGGAAGTTCAGAAGAGAAAGAATAATAATAACAAGAAAAAGAAGTCTTTAACACTCGACAACTTTTACACAGAGAAAATCCAGACAACCAAGCAAACAGAGGAGGAGAACAAACAAGCATCCAGACCCTCCTCAAATAAGGAAAACTCCTCACAAGCTATGGAAGAGTTCAAAACTGAGATTTTGAGGAAAATGGAAGAGATCTGGCAAGAAAATAACAGTTTAAAAGGTAGAATCTTGGGGCAGCTGGGTAGCTCAGTGGATTGAGAGCCATGCCTAGAGACGGGAGGTCCTAGGTTCAAATACGGCCTCAGACACTTCCCAGCTGTGTGACCCTGGGCAAGTCACTTGACCCCCATTGCCTACCCTTACCACTCTTCCACCTATAAGTCAATTCACAGAAGTTAAGGGTTTAAAATAAAAAAAAAAATAAAAAAAAAAAAGGTAGAATCTTGCAACTGGAAAGTGAGGCTCAGAAACCAAATGAACTGATAAGCAAATTGAACACCAGAAATGACCAGATTGAAAAGGAATACCAGAAGATTATGGCCGAAAACCAGAAGATTAGGGCCGAAAATCAATCCCTAAAGGCTAGAATTGAGCAACTGGAAGCTAATGATCTCTCAAGACAACAAGAAAAAAATAAAACAAAGTCAAAAGACTGAAAAAATAGAAGGAAACATGAAATATCTCAATGAGAGAGTGACAGACCAATAAAACCGGTCTAGAAGAGACAATTTGAGAATAATTGGCCTTCCAGAAAAACCAGAAATTAATAGAAACCTGGACTCCGTACTAAAAGAAATTATTCAGCAAAATTGCCCTGAAGTCCTACAACAAGAGGGCAATATGGACATCGAAAGGATTCATAGAACACCCACTACATTCGACCCAGAGAAGAAATCGGTTAGAAATATTATTGCCAAATTGAAAAGCTTTCAAGCAAAAGAAAAAATCTTACAAGAAGCCAGAAAGAGACAATTCAAATATCAAGGAGCACCAATCAGGATCACACAGGATCTGGCAGCCTCCACTCTAAAAGACCGTAAGGCTTGGAATACAATATTCAGAAAGGCAAGAGAGCTGGGCCTGCAACCACTGATCAACTATCCATCAAAATTGACTATATATTTCCAAGGGAAAGTATGGGCATTCAACAAAATTGAAGAATTCCAGGTATTTGCACAGAAAAGACCAGGGCTAAATGGAAAGTTTGATATCGAACCACAAAAATCGAGAGAAACCTGAAAAGGTAAATAAGATACAGAGGGAAAAGAAAGAAAACTTATAATTTTTAAATTTGCCTTTTTAAGGGCCTCAGTGAGATCTAATTATCTGTATTCCTATGTAGAGAAATGTTATGTATAATTCTCTGTAGTGAACTCTATTCACTATTATAATATTCACTATTATAGTAATCAGAAGAATAATTCACAGGGTGAGGGTGGAACACTAAATAATCTAAGATGGCATGGGGGATGGGAAAGAGGGGGTAAATAACAGGGGACACCAAGAGAAACTTCAGTGAATAAGAATAACAGAATATTCTATTACACACAAAGAGGGCATGGGAGGGAGAGGGGACAAATACTATTATAAGAAGGAAAGGAAGAGAGCATTAAGAGGTAATAATCAAACCTTACTCTTAGTGTAAT